>NC_092725.1:27953290-28303290 GCF_047496885.1 Scyliorhinus torazame | reverse complement strand
AGGAGAATTGTTAACTGTTCAATAAATGTGTTAAACCTATCTCCAGGTCTGAACCTTCCTTTGTCAGAGTGTACATCAAGGAAGCAGCTTATGCTACATGAAGAAGCATAACACAACAAGAGCTAGGCTGGGTTGAGCCGGGAGGTTAATTGGAATTTTAAAAAACAGCTAAACCCAACCCCAACCTATTCGGCTGTTATTCGGGGCGGTTAATATGTAGAGAATAAAAAGCTATTGCCCGTCCCCGACCCTTCCCCCTGCACGAGTTCCCCGCACCATGCCAATCCCACTCCATGACCTTTGGCCTCGGTGACTCACTATCAGGTAACCACATCGTGCAGATGAAAGGCTTCAGAGAGGAAATCGCAACTGTGGTGCGTTGCCGTGGAGACAAGCCACAGAAGCTCGCTCTGGGTCGAGCCTCTCTTGAGGTTTCCCCCACACGAGGCCCTGCCTGTAAAGATCGGGGGGGGCGAGAATCTTCTTATCTCAGTCTGCGACTTCTCGAGTTTGGATCAGCTCCCAGGCCGGTTGGCGACTGACAATTCCCCGGCGAGGTGAGTTTGGAGGGAGGCTCAATCGCGGGAGGTCTCGGCCTTCCCCTGTCCATCTTTGATGGCGGGGCTGGCTGGGTTGGGCGGACGAGCTGCGCGCCTCCACCTTCATGCGAGACAAACGGGTTGTGAGAGCTGAGGCAGTCGGACAGGAAGCGACCAGCTCCGAGTGCAAACAGCTCCACGTAAACCAACTGTGCTGACCTAGTTCGAGGACCCAGATGGCAGAGCTTTAACAGCACGAGAAAGGCATTTGTGTCCACTCTGGCGCCATGCTGGTACCTCTGCCCCCGATCACCCTCACCATGCCATCTCAACCCCGAAACCCAAACTCTTAAATCTTCATCCTTCATCTCTTCCTCCAGATTTCACCCCTCCCTACCACCCAATGGGGTGCGCGGTGGTTTAGAGACAGAATAACAGATACCCGGGAGTGAGTTACAGGCTGGAATCTAATCGAGGGGTTCGGTCTGGTTTATATATAGAATAACAGATACCCGGGAGTGAGTTACAGACTGGAATCTAATCGAGGGGTTCGGAGTAGTTTATATATAGAAAAACAGATACCTGGGAGTGGGTTACAGACTGGAATCTAATCGAGGGGTTCGGGGTGGTTTATATATAGAATAACAGATACCTGGGAGTGAGTTCCAGACTGGAATCTAATCGAGGGGTTCGGAGTAGTTTATATAGAATAACAGATACCGGGGAGTGAGTTACAGACTGGAATCTAATCGAGGGGTTCAGGGTGGTTTATATATAGAATAACAGATACCTGGGAGTGAGTTACAGACTGGAATCTAATCGAGGGGTTCAGGGTGGTTTATATATAGAATAACAGATACCCGGGAGTGAGTTACAGACTGGAATCTAATCGAGGGGTTCGGGGTGGTTTATATATAGAATAACAGATACCTGGGAGTGAGTTACAGACTGGAATCTAATCGAGGGGTTCAGGGTGGTTTATATATAGAATAACAGATACCCGGGAGTGAGTTACAGGCTGGAATCTAATCGAGGGGTTCAGGGTGGTTTATATAGAGAATAACAGATACCCGGGAGTGAGTTACAGACTGGAATCTCATCAAGGGGTTCGGGGTGGTTTATATATAGAATAACAGATACCCGGGAGTGAGTTACAGACTGGAATCTAATCGAGGGGTTCGGGGTGGTTTATATATAGAATAACAGATACCTGGGAGTGAGTTACAGACTGGAATCTAATCGAGGGGTTCAGGGTGGTTTATATATAGAATAACAGATACCCGGGAGTGAGTTACAGGCTGGAATCTAATCGAGGGGTTCAGGGTGGTTTATATACAGAATAACAGATACCCGGGAGTGAGTTACAGGCTTGAATCTAATCGAGGGGTTCGGGGTGGTTTATATATAGAATAACAGATACCCGGGAGTGAGTTACAGACTGGAATCTAATCGAGGGGTTCGGGGTGGTTTATATATAGAACAACAGATACCTGGGTGTGAGTTAGAGACTGGAATCTAATCGAGGGGTTCGGTGTGGTTTATATATAGAATAACAGATACCCGGGAGTGAGTTACTGACTGGAATCTAATCGAGGGGTTCGAGGTGGTTTATATATAGAATAACAGATATCCGGGAGTGAGTTACAGACTGGAATCTAATCGAGGGGATCGTGGTGGTTTATATATAGAATAACAGATACCCGGGAGTGAGTTACTGACTGCAATCTAATCGCGGGGTTCGTGGTGGTTTATATATAGAATAACGGATACTCGGGAGTGAGTTACAGACTGGAAACTAATCGAGGTGTTCGGGGTGGTTTATATATAGAATAACAGACACCCGGGAGTGAGTTACAGACTGGAATCTAATCGAGGGGTTCGGGGTGGTTTATATATAGAATAACAGATACCCGGGAGTGAGTTACGGACTGGAATCTAATCGAGGGGTTCGGGGTGGTTTATATATAGCCTAACAGATACCCGGGAATGAGTTACAGGCTGGAATCTAATCGAGGGGTTCGGAGTGGTTTATATATAGAATAACACACCCGGGAATGAGTTACAGACTGGAATTAAATTGAGGGGTTTGGCGTGGTTTATATATAGAATAACAGATACTCGGGAGTGAGTTACAGCCTGGAATCTAATCGAGGGATTTTAGAGTGGTTTATATATAGAACAACAGATACCCAAGAGTGAGTTACAGACTGGAATATAATCGAGGTGTTCAGGGTGGTTTACATATAGAATAACAGATACTCGGGAGTGAGTGACAGACTGGAATCTAATCGAAGGGATCGCGGTGGTTTATATATCGAATAACAGATACTCGGGAGTGAGTTACAGACTGGAATCTAATCAATGGTATCGGGGTCGTTTATAGAATCACAGACACCAGGGAGTGAGTTACAGACTGGAATTTAATTGAGGTGTTTGGTAAGGTTTATATAAGAATAACAGATACTCGGAGTGAGTTACAGACTGGAATATAATCGAGGGGTTCAGTGTGGTTTATATATAGAATAACAGATACCCGGGAGTGAGTTACAGACTGGAATCTAATCGAGGGGTTCGGGGTGGTTTATATATAGAATAACAGATACCTGGGAGTGAGTTACAGACTGGAATCTAATCGAGGGGTTCAGGGTGGTTTATATATAGAATAACAGATACCCGGGAGTGAGTTACAGGCTGGAATCTAATCGAGGGGTTCAGGGTGGTTTATATAGAGAATAACAGATACCCGGGAGTGAGTTACAGACTGGAATCTCATCGAGGGGTTCGGGGTGGTTTATATATAGAATAACAGATACCCGGGAGTGAGTTACAGACTGGAATCTAATCGAGGGGTTCGGGGTGGTTTATATATAGAATAACAGATACCTGGGAGTGAGTTACAGACTGGAATCTAATCGAGGGGTTCAGGGTGGTTTATATATAGAATAACAGATACTCGGGAGTGAGTTACAGCCTGGAATCTAATCGAGGGGTTCAAGGTGGTTTATATATAGAATAACAGATACCCGGGAGTGAGTTACAGACTGGAATCTAATCGAGGGGTTCGGGGTGGTTTATATACAGAATAACAGATACCCGGGAGTGAGTTACAGACTGGAATCTAATCGAGGGGTTCGGGGTGGTTTATATATAGAATAACAGATACCCAGGAGTGAGTTACAGACTGGAATCTAATCGAGGGGATCGGGGTGGTTTATATATAGAATAACAGATAGCCGGGAGTGAGTTACAGACTGGAATCTAATCGAAGGGTTCAGGGTGGTTTATATATAGAATAACAGATACCCGGGAGTGAGTTACAGACTGGAATCTAATCGAGGGGTTCGGGGTGGTTCATATAAAGAATAACAGATACCCGGGAGTGAGTTACAGACTGGAATCTAATCGAGGGGTTTGGGGTGGTTTTTATTTTGAATAACAGATGCCCAGGAGTGAGTTACAGACTGGAATCTAATCGGGGTGTTCAGGGTGGTTTATGTATAGAATAACAGATACTCGGGAGCGGGTTACAGACTGGAATATAATCGAGGGGTTCGGGGAGGTTTATATTTAGAATAACAGATACACGGGAGTGAGTTACAGACTGGAATCTAATCGAGGGGTTCGGGGTGGTCTATAAATAGAATAACAGATACCCGGGAGTGAGTTACAGACTGGAATCAAATCGAGGGCTTCGGGGTGGTTTATATATAGAATAACAGATACCCGGGAGTGAGTTACAGACTGGAATCTAATCGAGGGGTTTGGGGTGGTTTATATACAGAATAACAGATATCCAGGAGTGAGTTACAGACTGGAATCTAATCGAGGGGATCGTGCAGGTTTATATATAGAATAACAGATACCCGGGAGTGAGTTACTGACTGCGATCTAATCGAGGGGTTCGCGATGGTTTATATGTAGAATAACAGATACTCGGGAGTGAGTTACAGACTGGAAACTAATCGAGGTGTTCGGGGTGGTTTATATATAGAATAACAGATACCCGGGAGTGAGTTACAGACTGGAATCTAATCGAGGGGTTCGGGGTGGTTTATATATAGGATAACAGATACCCGGGAGTGAGTTACAGACTGGAATCTATTCGAGGGGTTCGGGTTGGTTTATATATAGAATAACAGATACCCGGGAGTGAGTTACAGACTGGAATCTAATCGAGGGGTTCGGGGTGGTTTATATATAGCCTAACAGATACCCGGGAGTGAGTTACAGATTGGAATCTAATCGAGGGGTTCGGGGTCGTTTATATATAGAATAACAGATACCCGGGAGTGATTTACAGACTGGAATCTAATCGAGGGATTCAGGGTGGTTTATATATAGAATAACAGATAACCGGGATTGAGTTACTGACTGGAATCTAATCGAGTGGTTCGGGGTGGTTTATATATAGAATAACAGATATCCAGGAGTGAGTTACAGACTGGAATCTAATCGAGGGGATCGCGGTGGTTTAGATATAGAATAACAGTTAACTGGGAGTGAGTTACTGACTGCAATGTAATCGAGGGGTTCGGGGTGGTTTATATATAGAATAACAGATACTCGGGAGTGAGTTACAGACTGGAAACGAATCGAGGAGTTCGGGATGGTTTATATATGGAATAACAGAAACCCGGGAGTGAGTTACAGACTGGAATCTAATCGAAGGCTTCAGGGTGGTTTATATATAGAATAACAGATACCCGGGAGTGAGTTACAGACTGGAATCTAATCGAGGGGTTCGGGGTGGTTTATATATAGCCTAACAGATACCCGGGAGTGAGTTACAGATTGGAATCTAATCGAGGGGTTCGGGGTGGTTTATATATAGAATAACAGATACCCGGGAGTGATTTACAGACTGGAATCTAATCGAGGGATTCAGGGTGGTTTATATATAGAATAACAGATAACCGGGATTGAGTTACTGACTGGAATCTAATCGAGGGGTTCGGGGTGGTTTATATATAGAATAACAGATACTCGGGGGTGAGTTACAGACTGGAAACGAATCGAGGAGTTCGGGGTGGTTTATATATGGAATAACAGATACCCGGGAGTGAGTTACAGACTGGAATCTCATCGAAGGCTTCAGGGTGGTTTATATATAGAATAACAGATACCCGGGAGTGAGTTACAGACTGGAATCTAATCGAGGGGTTCAGGGTGATTTATATATTGAATAACAGATACCCGGGAGTGAGTTACAGACTGGAATCTAATCGAGGTGTTCGGGGTGGTGTATGTATAGAATAACAGATATCCAGGAGTGAGTTACAGACTGGAATCTAATCGAGGGGATCGCGGTGGTTTATATATCGAATGACAGATACCCGGGAGTGAGTTACAGACAGGAATCTAATCAACGGTTTGGTTAGTTTAATTATAGAATAACAGGTACCCGGGAGTGAGTTACAGGCTGGAATCTAATCGAGGGGTTCGGGGTGGTTTATATATAGAATAACAGATACCCGGGAGTGAGTTACAGACTGGAATCTAATCGAGGGTTTCGGGGTGGTTTATATATAGAATAACAGATACCCGGGTGTGAGTTACAGACTGGAATCTAATCGAGGGGTTCGGGGTGGTTTATCTATAGAATAACAGATAGCCGGGAGTGAGTTACAGACTGGAATCTAATCGAGGGGTTCAGGGTGGTTTATAGACAGAATAACAGATACCCGGAGGTGAGTTACAGACTGGAATCTAATCGAGGGGTTCGGGGTGGTTTATATATAGAATAACGGATACCCGGGAGTGAGTTACAGACTGGAATCTAATCGAGGTGTTCAGGGTGGTTTATATATATATAGAATAACAGATACCCGGGAGTGAGTTACAGACTGGAATCTAATCGAGGGGTTCAAGGTGGTTTATATATAGAATAACAGATACCCGGGAGTGAGTTACAGACTGGAATCTAATCGACGGGTTCGGGGTGGTTTATATACAGAATAACAGATACCCGGGAGTGAATTACAGACTGGAATCTAATCGAGGGGTTCAGGGTAGTTTATATATATATAGAATAACAGATACCCGGGAGTGAGTTACAGACTGGAATCTAATCGAGGGGTTCAAGGTGGTTTATATATAGAATAACAGATACCCGGGAGTGAGTTACAGACTGGAATCTAATCGAGGGGTTCGGGGTGGTTTATATATAGAATAACAGATAGCCGGGAGTGAGTTACAGACTGGAATCTAATCGAGGGGTTCAGGGTGGTTTATAGACAGAATAACAGATACCCGGGTGTGAGTTACAGACTGGAATCTAATCGAGGGGTTCGGGGTGGTTTATATATAGAATAGCAGATACCCGGGAGTGAGTTACAGACTGGAATCTAATCGAGGGGTTTGGGGTGGTTTATATATAGAATAACGGATACCCGGGAGTGAGTTACAGACTGGAATCTAATCGAGGTGTTCAGGGTGGTTTATATATATATAGAATAACAGATACCCGGGAGTGAGTTACAGACTGGAATCTAATCGAGGGGTTCAAGGTGGTTTATATATAGAATAACAGATACCCGGGAGTGAGTTACAGACTGGAATCTAATCGAGGGGTTCGGGGTGGTTTATATACAGAATAACAGATACCCGGGAGTGTGTTACAGACTGGAATCTAATCGAGGGGTTCGGGGTGGTTTATATATAGAATAACAGATACCCAGGAGTGAGTTACAGACTGGAATCTAATCGAGGGGATCGGGGTGGTTTATATATAGAATAACAGATAGCCGGGAGTGAGTTACAGACTGGAATCTAATCGAAGGGTTCAGGGTGGTTTATATATAGAATAACAGATACCCGGGAGTGAGTTACAGACTGGAATCTAATCGAGGGGTTCGGGGTGGTTCATATAAAGAATAACAGATACCCGGGAGTGAGTTACAGACTGGAATCTAATCGAGGGGTTTGGGGTGGTTTTTATTTTGAATAACAGATGCCCAGGAGTGAGTTACAGACTGGAATCTAATCGGGGTGTTCAGGGTGGTTTATGTATAGAATAACAGATACTCGGGAGCGGGTTACAGACTGGAATATAATCGAGGGGTTCGGGGAGGTTTATATTTAGAATAACAGATACACGGGAGTGAGTTACAGACTGGAATCTAATCGAGGGGTTCGGGGTGGTCTATAAATAGAATAACAGATACCCGGGAGTGAGTTACAGACTGGAATCTAATCGAGGGGATCGGGGTGGTTTATATATAGAATAACAGATACCCGGGCGTGAGTTACAGACTGGAATCAAATCGAGGGCTTCGGGGTGGTTTATATATAGAATAACAGATACCCGGGAGTGAGTTACAGACTGGAATCTAATCGAGGGGTTTGGGGTGGTTTATATACAGAATAACAGATATCCAGGAGTGAGTTACAGACTGGAATCTAATCGAGGGGATCGTGCAGGTTTATATATAGAATAACAGATACCCGGGAGTGAGTTACAGACTGGAATCAAATCGAGGGCTTCGGGGTGGTTTATATATAGAATAACAGATACCCGGGAGTGAGTTACAGACTGGAATCTAATCGAGGGGTTTGGGGTGGTTTATATACAGAATAACAGATATCCAGGAGTGAGTTACAGACTGGAATCTAATCGAGGGGATCGTGCAGGTTTATATATAGAATAACAGATACCCGGGAGTGAGTTACTGACTGCGATCTAATCGAGGGGTTCGCGATGGTTTATATATAGAATAACAGATACTCGGGAGTGAGTTACAGACTGGAAACTAATCGAGGTGTTCGGGGTGGTTTATATATAGAATAACAGATACCCGGGAGTGAGTTACAGACTGGAATCTAATCGAGGGGTTCGGGGTGGTTTATATATAGGATAACAGATACCCGGGAGTGAGTTACAGACTGGAATCTATTCGAGGGGTTCGGGTTGGTTTATATATAGAATAACAGATACCCGGGAGTGAGTTACAGACTGGAATCTAATCGAGGGGTTCGGGGTGGTTTATATATAGCCTAACAGATACCCGGGAGTGAGTTACAGATTGGAATCTAATCGAGGGGTTCGGGGTCGTTTATATATAGAATAACAGATACCCGGGAGTGATTTACAGACTGGAATCTAATCGAGGGATTCAGGGTGGTTTATATATAGAATAACAGATAACCGGGATTGAGTTACTGACGGGAATCTAATCGAGTGGTTCGGGGTGGTTTATATATAGAATAACAGATATCCAGGAGTGAGTTACAGACTGGAATCTAATCGAGGGGATCGCGGTGGTTTAGATATAGAATAACAGATAACTGGGAGTGAGTTACTGACTGCAATGTAATCGAGGGGTTCGGGGTGGTTTATATATAGAATAACAGATACTCGGGAGTGAGTTACAGACTGGAAACGAATCGAGGAGTTCGGGATGGTTTATATATGGAATAACAGAAACCCGGGAGTGAGTTACAGACTGGAATCTAATCGAAGGCTTCAGGGTGGTTTATATATAGAATAACAGATACCCGGGAGTGAGTTACAGACTGGAATCTAATCGAGGGGTTCGGGGTGGTTTATATATAGCCTAACAGATACCCGGGAGTGAGTTACAGATTGGAATCTAATCGAGGGGTTCGGGGTGGTTTATATATAGAATAACAGATACCCGGGAGTGATTTACAGACTGGAATCTAATCGAGGGATTCAGGGTGGTTTATATATAGAATAACAGATAACCGGGATTGAGTTACTGACTGGAATCTAATCGAGGGGTTCGGGGTGGTTTATATATAGAATAACAGATACTCGGGAGTGAGTTACAGACTGGAAACGAATCGAGGAGTTCGGGGTGGTTTATATATGGAATAACAGATACCCGGGAGTGAGTTACAGACTGGAATCTCATCGAAGGCTTCAGGGTGGTTTATATATAGAATAACAGATACCCGGGAGTGTGTTACAGACTGGAATCTAATCGAGGGGTTCAGGGTGATTTATATATTGAATAACAGATACCCGGGAGTGAGTTACAGACTGGAATCTAATCGAGGTGTTCGGGGTGGTGTATGTATAGAATAACAGATATCCAGGAGTGAGTTACAGACTGGAATCTAATCGAGGGGATCGCGGTGGTTTATATATCGAATGACAGATACCCGGGAGTGAGTTACAGACAGGAATCTAATCAACGGTTTGGTTAGTTTAAATATAGAATAACAGGTACCCGGGAGTGAGTTACAGGCTGGAATCTAATCGAGGGGTTCGGGGTGGTTTATATATAGAATAACAGATACCCGGGAGTGAGTTACAGACTGGAATCTAATCGAGGGGTTCGGGGTGGTTTATATATAGAATAACAGATACCCGGGAGTGAGTTACAGACTGGAATCTAATCGAGGGGTTCGGGGTGGTTTATATATAGAATAACAGATAGCCGGGAGTGAGTTACAGACTGGAATCTAATCGAGGGGTTCAGGGTGGTTTATAGACAGAATAACAGATACCCGGGTGTGAGTTACAGACTGGAATCTAATCGAGGGGTTCGGGGTGGTTTATATATAGAATAACAGATACCCGGAGGTGAGTTACAGACTGGAATCTAATCGAGGGGTTCGGGGTGGTTTATATATAGAATAACGGATACCCGGGAGTGAGTTACAGACTGGAATCTAATCGAGGTGTTCAGGGTGGTTTATATATATATATAGAATAACAGATACCCGGGAGTGAGTTACAGACTGGAATCTAATCGAGGGGTTCAAGGTGGTTTATATATAGAATAACAGATACCCGGGAGTGAGTTACAGACTGGAATCTAATCGACGGGTTCGGGGTGGTTTATATACAGAATAACAGATACCCGGGAGTGAATTACAGACTGGAATCTAATCGAGGGGTTCAGGGTAGTTTATATATATATAGAATAACAGATACCCGGGAGTGAGTTACAGACTGGAATCTAATCGAGGGGTTCAAGGTGGTTTATATATAGAATAACAGATACCCGGGAGTGAGTTACAGACTGGAATCTAATCGAGGGGTTCGGGGTGGTTTATATATAGAATAACAGATACCCGGGAGTGAGTTACAGACTGGAATCTAATCGAGGGGTTCAGGGTGGTTTATAGACAGAATAACAGATACCCGGGTGTGAGTTACAGACTGGAATCTAATCGAGGGGTTCGGGGTGGTTTATATATAGAATAGCAGATACCCGGGAGTGAGTTACAGACTGGAATCTAATCGAGGGGTTTGGGGTGGTTTATATATAGAATAACGGATACCCGGGAGTGAGTTACAGACTGGAATCTAATCGAGGTGTTCAGGGTGGTTTATATATATATAGAATAACAGATACCCGGGAGTGAGTTACAGACTGGAATCTAATCGAGGGGTTCAAGGTGGTTTATATATAGAATAACAGATACCCGGGAGTGAGTTACAGACTGGAATCTAATCGAGGGGTTCGGGGTGGTTTATATACAGAATAACAGATACCCGGGAGTGAGTTACAGACTGGAATCTAATCGAGGGGTTCGGGGTGGTTTATATATAGAATAACAGATACCCAGGAGTGAGTTACAGACTGGAATCTAATCGAGGGGTTCGGGGTGGTTTATATATAGAATAACAGATAGCCGGGAGTGAGTTACAGACTGGAATCTAATCGAAGGGTTCAGGGTGGTTTATATATAGAATAACAGATACCCGGGAGTGAGTTACAGACTGGAATCTAATCGAGGGGTTCGGGGTGGTTCATATAAAGAATAACAGATACCCGGGAGTGAGTTACAGACTGGAATCTAATCGAGGGGTTCAGGGTGGTTTATAGACAGAATAACAGATACCCGGGTGTGAGTTACAGACTAGAATCTAATCGAGGGGTTCGGGGTGGTTTATATATAGAATATCAGATACCCGGGAGTGAGTTACAGACTGGAATCTAATCGAGGGGTTCGGGGTGGTTTATATATAGAATAACGGATACCCGGGAGTGAGTTACAGACTGGAATCTAATCGAGGTGTTCAGGGTGGTTTATATATATATAGAATAACAGATACCCGGGAGTGAGTTACAGACTGGAATCTAATCGAGGGGTTCAAGGTGGTTTATATATAGAATAACAGATACCCGGGAGTGAGTTACAGACTGGAATCTAATCGAGGGGTTCGGGGTGGTTTATATACAGAATAACAGATACCCGGGAGTGAGTTACAGACTGGAATCCAGTCGAACGGTTCAGGGTAGTTGATATATAGAATAACATATACCCGGGACTGAGTTAGACTGGAATCTAATCGCGGGAATCGGGGTGGTTTAACAATAGAAGAACAGATATCTAAGCCAATCCTGTACTTGTCCTGAGAGTATTAGATGGATTTAGTGTGCCAGGAGCTTTTCTCCGCATCTAACCCTCTGGAATAACAGAGAGCAAAGGTCTTCTATCCCTCTCCCCTGTGCTGTCTCTCTGGTGGAGCTGTCTAATTTATTCTACTCCCCCCACCCCCCCCCCCGCCCCACCCCCTGCCCCACCCCCAATCATCCTGTGAACTTTCCCCCTCCGAGTATTTATCCAACTCTCCATTTTGAGCGTTTTTATTGAATCTGCTTCCACCGTCCTTTCAGGCAGCACCTTCCAGATCACCACAACTCGCTGTGTCCAAACTCATCTTTCCTCCCCCCCCCCGCCATCACCTGTGTCCCTCAGGTTTCCCCGACGCTCCCGTCACTGTGAACAGTTTCTCCTCATTGACTCCCTCAGAGACCCTTCCTGATTCCCAAACACCTCGGTTCAATCCCCCCCTGAACCTTCCCTGCTCCCAGGAGAACCATCCCAGCTCCTCTACTCTCGCCACAACAACTGCAGCCCCCTCCTGCCCGGGACGCGTTCCGGGATGTCGACCTCCGCGCCCTCTCCGAGGGGCCACGACGTCCTTCCTGAAGTGTGGAGACCCGGAATGTTCCATTTATCTGTTCATTCGGGGATGGGGGTGTCTCCTGTATTCTGGAGTCTGAATGCTTTTCCATCCCTTCCCAGATTCCACGTGGATTGGGAGTACCCGAGGAGCGACGGCTGATGACCGCGCCGGTGTCGATCGTTGGAGGGCGGCCTTGGCACCTCTGGCTGGTGCGCTCCCTCTTCCTGCTCGTCCTCACCCCCGAGGTGGTGCATGCCAGCTGTGAGGTGGGCACGGCCAACGAGTGCAAGAAGGCGGTTCCCGCGCCGGGCACCAACCTGGCCGGGGAGGGCTACGACATCGTCCGGCTGGCACGCACCGGCGCCTACCCCATCGACATGCACACCTGGCGCCGGCGGGATGGCACCTGCACCCTGTGCCGGAACGTGCTGATGAAGGGCGCTGCCCAGCGCCTGCCGCGGGCGGCCGTTGATTGGCGGGTGCGCCAAGAGTGCCAGCGCCAGCTGCGCAGCGCCCTCTATGAGTCGGACGCCGAGCTGGCGCAGGAGGGGACGCAGCTGGTGGACAGGTCCTGGAGCGCCGGTCTGGACATTCACCCGAATCCCCACGTCAGCGTCAAGGCCTCCGTGGCCGGCTCCAAATCCAAGATGGCGCAGTTCGCACGGCAGCGCTCCTCCTCCGACCGCTACAGCTTCGCCAGCCAGAGCTTCCGCTGCAAGTTCTATGAGTATCACCTCGGCCACCGGCCCCCCCTCTCCCTCCAGTTCCGCAAGCTCCTCTGGACCCTGCCCCGGCAGCTGGCAGCCTCCACCCGCTTCTTCTACGAGCGCTTCCTGCGCACATTCGGCACCCACTACATCCGGGGCGTGCAGCTGGGCGGCCATTACCGAGACGTCACCGCCATGAGGACCTGCAAGGTCGCCTCCGAGAGGCAGACGGTGGATGAGGTGAGGACTGCGCGTGGGAGGCCGGGGAGGGGGGCGGACGGGGGGGAGGGGGGGGGGGGGGGGTTAGGGGAGGGGGGCGGACGGGGGGGAGGGGGGGGGGGGTTAGGGGAGGGGGAGGACGGGGGATGGGGAGGGAGGGGGAGGACGGGGGAAGAGAGGGGGAGGGAGGGGGAGGACGGGGGAAGAGAGGGGGAGGGAGGGGGAGGACGGGGGAAGGAGGGGGAGGACGAGGGGGAGGACGGGGGAGAGAGAGGGGGGGGGTTAGAGGAGGGGGAGGGAGGGGGAGGATGGGGGGTGGATGGGGGGAGGGAGGACGGGGGGAGGGAGGGGGAGGGGGAGGGAGGGGGAGGGGGAGGACGGGGGGGAGGGAGGGGGAGGAGGGGGAGGAGGGGGGGTGGGAGGGGGAGGAGGGGGGGTGGGAGGGGGAGGACTTGGGTGGAGGGATGGGGAGGACTGGGGGAGGAGGGAGGGGAGGACTGGGGGAGGGGGAGGAAGGAGAGGGAGACTCGCGGAGGGTGAGGAGGGAGCAGGAGACTGGGGAGGGAGAGAGAGAGAGAGAGCGAGACTAGGATAGACGGAGGGGGAGGACGGGGGGAGGGAGGGGGAGGGGGAGGAGGAGGAGGGGGAGGAGGGGGGGTGGGAGGGGGAGGACTTGGGTGGAGGGATGGGGAGGACTGGGGGAGGAGGGAGGGGAGGACTGGGGGAGGGGGAGGAAGGAGAGGGAGACTCGCGGAGGGTGAGGAGGGAGCAGGAGACTGGGGAGGGAGAGAGAGAGAGAGCGAGACTAGGATAGACAGAGAGGGAGTGAGAGACTGGGGAGTGAGAGAGACTAGGGTAGAGAGAGAGAGAGATTGGGGAGTGAGAGAGACTGGAGAGAGACAGAGCGAGAGAGAGAGACTAGGTTAGAGAGAGAGAGAGATTGGGGAGTGAGAGAGACTGGAGAGAGACACAGAGAGAGAGAGACTAGGGTGGAGAGAGAGAGATTGAGGAGTGAGAGAGACTGGAGAGAGACAGAGAGAGAGAGAGAGAGACTAGGGTAGAGAGAGAGGGAGTGAGATACTGGGGAGAGAGAGAAAAACACAGAGCCTGGGGAGAGAAAGATGGAGAGAGAGACTGGGGAGGGAGAGAGAGAGAGAGACTGGAGAGAAAGAAGGAGACTGGGAAGAGGGAGAGAGAGAGACTGGCAGAGAGAGAGACTGGGGAGGGAGAGACAGAGAGATTGGGGATGAGAGAGAGAGGGCGAGAGAGAGGGAGACTGGGGTGTCGTGTTAATCACTGTGTGTCTCCACTGTGAAGGCTGGTAGACCGTAGACGTAGTCACGGAACTTTACAATGCCGGTTAGGAGGCCCAGGCACTCTTTTTCTATTTGGGCGAACTTCTGTTCAGTAGGAGTCATGGCCCTTGACGCATAAGCAACTGGAGCCCAGGACGAGGAGTCATCCCTCTGGAGGAGCACCGCACCAATGCCGTCCCGGCTTGTGTCCGTGGAGATTTTTGTCTCTCTGTCCGGGTCAAAAAACGCGGGTACCGGAGCAGTGGTAAGCTTTGCCTTTAGCTCGAGCCACTCTGCTTGATGTGTGGGTAGCTACTGGAATGCAGTGGACTTCTCCACCAGATGCCTGAGAGCCGTGGTGCGTGATGCCAGGTTGGGAATGAACTTTCCCAAGACGTTTACCATACTGAGGAAGCGTAGTACCGCCTTCTTGTCTTCCGGGGTCTTCATGGTGTTAATGGCCTTGACCTTGTCCGAATCTGGTCGCACACCCTGCTGGGATATCTGGTCACCCAAGAACTTGATGGTTGCCATGCCAAAGGAGCACTTGGCCTTGTTCAGCTTGAGGCCGTTTGCATGGACACGTGGAAAGTCTTGTTTGAGACGAGATATGTGTTCCTCGGGGGTTGTGGACCATATGATTACATCATCTACGTAGACACGCACACCCTCAATGCCCTCCATCATCTGCTCCATGATCCTGTGGAAGATTTCAGAGGCTGAAACAATGCCGAACGGCATACGGTTATAACAGTACCTGCCAAATGATGTGTTGAACGTGCAGAGCTTCCTGCTGGACTCGTCCAGTTGTATCTGCCAGAAACCATGCGATGCATCTAGCTTCGTGAAGAATCTGGCGTGTGCCATCTCACTGGTCAGTTCCTCCCGCTCCGGGATCGGGTAGCATTCCCGCATTATGTTCTGGTTAAGATCTTTGGGATCTATGCATATCCGCAACTCTCCTGAGGGCTTCTTCACACAGCCCATCGAGCTGACCCAGTCAGTTGGTTCCGTCACTTTGGAGATGATGCCCTGGTCTTGGAGCTCCTGTTGTTGTGCCTTTAAAACGTTCCTTCAGAGGGGCCGGCACCCGGCGTGCTGCCTGGATTACAGGTGTGGCATCAGGCCTGAGTAGGACTTTGTAGCAGTATGGCAGAGTGCCCATTCCATCAAACACATCCGGATATTGAGCAAGGATGTCATCAATGTCAGTCTGAAGATCCACATTGGAAGAAACATGTTTTATGGACGAGGCGTTTTCAGAACCCCAAAATGTATCATGGGGTTCAACCAACCTCCCCCTTTAATGTATTTGTTGTTTTTCTGAGCACACGGCTTGTTCCCTAGGTGTGGGATTACAATTATGGACACGTGGGTTTTTAAACACAAAACAATGTTTATTCCATGAACTCAACTTAACATCTTAAATAAACATTGGATCCCTTAACACCCCTTACTTCAAAGATGACTCAGAAAATATTGCAACAGTAAATAATTCCTCAAAATGTTTCTTCAAACTTCCAAGAGACTTAACACCTTTAAACAGAAACACATCAGGTTAAAGGCTTTACTTTAAATCACCCAAATGATCCAGAGATAGTCTTTCATGGCAGAGATCACAGCAGATCCAGCTCACTGCAAACACAGACACTCCCAAGCTCTTTTCAAACTTCAAAACTAAACTGCAAAATGGCTGACCTGACCTCAGCTCTACCCACTCTCTGGCATCACTGTTTTCTTAAAGGTACATTGCCTAAACATCCATGTCTTAAAGGCACTCTCACATGACACATGGCATGGACTCGCTGTATGAGGTTGAGTAGCTGGCATGCATGGGCACCGAGCAGGGATGCCTTATCAGGCTTGACGATTTCGAATCGCAGTGTGACATTGATGGTCTTGTTGGAGACGAATAGATGACAAGATCCTAATGCAGTTAAGGCATTGCCATTATAATCGAGGAGCTGGCAGGCTGGCGGAAGAATTTTGGGTTGCTTTTTAATGCGGTCAAAATCAGCTTGAGAGATGAGATTGGCAGAAGCAGCAGTGTCCAGCTTGAACTGGCTGCTGCATTGATTTACGTGTATGACAGCACGCCATTCGTCCGCACAATCCACATTGAGGATAGATAGGCGTCTTGCTGAATTTGAGGAGGCATATTCACATGTAGTGATGATGCCCACACGATTGGGGCACTCCAGGCAGTTGTCCTCTGGATCCGTAGTGCTACCAGGATCAGAATCCAGTAAACCTTGCTGTACACATCGAACGCGCTTGCGTTGGAATTGGGAACGCTGGCCCTTGACTGGTGGTGTAGACCTGCACAAGGCTGCATAATGTCCAGGCTTCCCGCAATTTGAACATCGCCTGCCTTTTGCAGGGCATTGCCGCTTTAAGTGGGCGGTGCCGCAGTTCGGGCACATCATGCCGTTGACGTCGTTACGCTCCGTGCGCGTCGCACATGCGCAGTGCGGCCAGCCGACGTTCGCACCTGCGCAGTTTGGCTTTCGGCCGCTTCGTTCTCCCGTTCGTGTTGCGTATGCGCGGGGCCCCGGGAAAAGCACGCAAAATGGCCGCCTTCATCGACACTGAGGTGCTGCATCCGGGCGATGGCCTGTACACTCTCTGCCTCGTGGGAGGCAAGTTTTTTGTATTCTGCCGATTTGAGACGGGAGTACCGATTTCTCGCATGCTCATGCACTGTACACGTCTCGATTGCGACTGGCAGGGTCACGTGTTTAATTTTGAGGAGTTGCGCCCGCAAGGAATCAGAATGCACCCCCAAACATGATCTGATCCCTGATCATGGAATCAGCGGTTGCACCATAATTGCAGGACTGCGCTAATATACGGAGAGGAGTTAGAAAGGATTGGAAAGGTTCATCCTTACCCTGAAGGCGTTGCTGGAAGGTATAGCGCTCAAAGGTCTTGTTTGTGTCGACTTCACAGTGACTGACGAACTGCTCCAAAATCGTCTTGAATTTGGTCTTGTCCTCACCGTCGGTAAAATTCAGCGAGTTGAAAATCTGGATGGCTTGGTCCCCCGCAGTTGAAAGGAGCAGCGCGGTTTTTCTGGCATCGGACGCATCCTCGAGGTCAGAGGCCTCAACGTAGAGAAGGAACCTTTGCTCGAAGACCCGCCAGTTGGCGCCGAGATTGCCGGAGATCCGTAGCTGTGGAGGGGACTGGATCATCTCCATGCCGCCGGCACTTGCTGGGCGTCACTGAATCACTCGAGGTAAACCACTTAGAGATAGTAGACTACTGGTACCATGTCGTGTTAATCACCCTGGGGTAACACGGACTGCAACTGGATGCAGTTGTAGTTGAAAGTAGACTCCAAACTTTGATGTGAGTTCAATACGTTTTATTGAACTTGTTAAGCAGTGCACACAGTTCGCTGTGGGTTTGACACTCTACTAATCTAAGCGTGCTTACTATAACTAACTAGACCAGACTAGCTCTGAGCCACGTGTGGAAGGTGCTAACTGATATGAGTTAGCACCTGTGCATGAGTGCATATCATGACATGGGGGAGTAACAATAATACTCTTTATTAGTGTCACGAGTGAGAGACTGGGGGGAGAGAGAGAGACTGCGGCAGGGAGAGAGAAGGAGACTGGGGCGGGGGGTGGGGGGGGGGGGGGAGAGAGAGACTGGGAGAGTGTAAGAGACTGGGAAGAGAGAGAGTGACTGGGAGAGAGAGAGACTGCGGGAGAGAAAGTGAGACTGGAGGAGAGAAAGTGAGACTGGAGGAGGAAGAGAGAGAGAGCCGGGGGAGGGGGGTAGAGAGAGAGAATGGGGGAGAGAAAGAGAGAGACTGGGGAGAGAGAGAGTCTGGGGGGGGGGGGAAAGGGAGAGACTGTGGGGAGAGGGAAAGACTGTGGGGGAGAGAGAGATTCTGGGGGGAAGAGAGACTGGGGAGAGAGAGAGAGACTGTGGAGGGAGAGAGGGAGAGACTGGGGAGAGAGAGAGGGAGAGACGGGGGGGGGGAGAGAGAATGGGGGCGAGAAAGAGAGACTGGGAGAGAGAGACTGGGGCAGTACTGAGCCTCCGACAGTGCCGCACTCCCTCAGTACTGACCCCCGACAGTGCGGCACTCCCTCAGTACTGACCCCCGACAGTGCGGTGCTCCCTCAGTATTGATCCTCCGACAGTGCGGCGCTCCCTCAGTACTGACCCTCTGACAGTGCGGCGCTCCCTCAGTATTGATCCTCCGACAGTGCGGCGCTCCCTCAGTACTGACCCTCCGACAGTGCGGTGCTCCCTCAGTATTGATCCTCCGACAGTGCGGCGCTCCCTCAGTACTGACCCTCTGACAGTGCGGCGCTCCCTCAGTATTGATCCTCCGACAGTGCGGCGCTCCCTCAGTACTGACCCTCCGACAGTGCGGTTCTCCCTCAGTATTGATCCTCCGACAGTGCGGCGCTCCCTCAGTACTGACCCTCTGACAGTGCGGCGCTCCCTCAGTATTGATCCTCCGACAGTGCGGCGCTCCCTCAGTACTGACCCTCCGACAGTGCGGTGCTCCCTCAGTATTGATCCTCCGACAGTGCGGCATTCCCTCAGTACTGACCCTCTGACAGTGTGGCCCTCCCTCAGTACTGATCCTCTGACAGTGTGGCCCTCCCTCAGTACTGATCCTCTGACAGTGTGGCGCTCCCTCAGTACTGACCCTCCGACAGTGCGGCGCTCCCTCAGCACTGACCCTGTGACAGTGCGGCACTCCCTCAGTACTGACCCTGTGACAGTGTGGCGCTCCCTCAGTACTGACCCTCCGACAGTGCGGCGCTCCCTCAGCACTGACCCTGTGACAGTGCGGCGCTCCCTCAGTACTGACCCTCTGTCAGTGCGGCACTCCCTCAGTACTGACCCTCCAACAGTGTGGCGCTCCCTCAGTACTGACCCTCTGACAGTGCGGTGCTCCCTCAGTACTGACCCTCCGACAGTCGAGGGCTCCCTCAGTACTGATTCTCCGACAGTGCGGTACTCCCTCAGTACTGATCCTCTCACAGTGCGGTGCCCCCTCAGCACTGACTCTCCGACAGTGCGGCGCTCCCTCAGCCCTGACCCTCAGACAGTGCGGCTCACCCTCAGTACTGACTCTCCGACAGTGCGGCACACCCTCAGGACTGACACTCTGACAGTGCTGTGCTCCCTCAGTACTGACCCTCCGACAGTGCGGTGCTCCCTCACTACTGACCCTCTGACAGTGCTGTGCTCCCTCATTACGGACCCTCTGACAGTGCGGCGCTCCCTCAGCACTGACCCTCTGACAGTGCGACGCTCCCTCAGTACTGACTTGCAGACAGTGCGGCGCTCCCTCAGCACTGACCCTCCGACAGTGCGGCACTCCCTCAGTACTGACCCTCTGATAGTGCGGCACTCCTTCAGTACTGACCCTCTGACAGTGCGGCGCTCCCTCAGCACTGACCCTCTGACAGTGCAGCGCTCCCTCAGTACTGACCCACTGACAGTGCGGCGCTCCCTCAGTACTGACTCTCCGACAGTGCGGCACTCCCTCAGTACTGACCCTCTGACAGTGCGGCGCTCCCTCAGAACTGACTCTCCAACAGTGCGGCGTTCCCTCAGTACTGACCCTCCGACAGTGCTGTGCTCCCTCAGTACTGACCCTCCGACAGTGCGGCACTCCCTCAGTACTGACTCTCCGACATTGCAGCGCTCCCACAGTATTGATCCTCCGACAGTGTGGCCCTCCCTCAGTACTGACCCTCCGACAGTGTGGCGCTCCGTCAGTACTGACCCTCTGACAGTGCTGTGCTCCCTCAGTACTGACCCTCCGACAGTGCGGCACTCCCTCAGTACTGACTCTCCGACATTGCAGCGCTCCCACAGTATTGATCCTCCGACAGTGTGGCCCTCCCTCAGTACTGACCCTCTGACAGTGTGGCCCTCCCTCAGTACTGACCCTCTGACAGTGCGGCGCTCCCTCAGTACTGACCCTCTGACAGTGTGGCCCTCCCTCAGTACTGACCCTCTGACAGTGCGACGCTCCCTCAGTACTGACCCTCTGACAGTGTGGCCCTCCCTCAGTACTGACCCTCTGACAGTGTGGCGCTCCCTCAGTACTGACCCTCCAACAGTGCGGCGCTCCCTCAGTACTGATCCTCTGACAGTGTGGCTGTCCCTCAGCACTGAACCTGTGACTGTGCGGCACTCCATCAGCACTGACCCTCCGACAGTGCGGCGCTCCCTCAGCACTGACCCTTTGACAGTGCGGCGCTCCCTCAGTACTGACCTGTGAAGTGCGGCACTCCCTCAGTACTGACCCTGTGACAGTGCGGCGCTCCATGAGTACTGACCCTCCAACAGTGCGGCGCTCCCTCAGTACTCACCCTCTGACAGTGTGGCACTCCCTCAGTACTGACCCTCCGACAGTGCTGTGCTCACTCAGCACTGACCCTCTGACAGTGCAGCGCTCCCTCAGCACTGACCCTCCGACAGTGCGGCGCTCCCTTAGCACTGACCCTCCGACAGTGCGGCGCTCACTCAGCACTGACCCTCCGACAGTGCGGCGCTCTCTCAGTACTGACTCTCCGACAGTGCAGCGCTCCCTCAGTTCTGAACCTCCGACAGTGCAGTGCTCCCTCAGCCCTGACCCTCAGACAGTGCGGCGCTCCCTCAGTACTGACCCTCTGACAGTGCGGCGCTCCCTCAGTACTGACTCTCCGACAGTGTGGCACTCCCTCAGTACACCCCCTCCGACTGTGCGGCGCTCCCTTACTACTGACTCTCCGACAGTGTGGCACTCCCTCAGTACTCCCCCTCCGACAGTGCGGCGCTCTCTCAGTACTGACTCTCCGACAGTGCAGCGCTCCCTCTGTACTGACCCTCCGACAGTGCAGTGCTCCCTCATTACTGACCCTACGACAGTGCGGCGCTCCCTCATTACTGACCCTCCGACAGTGCTGGCGCTCTCTCAGCACTGACCCTCCGACAGTGCGGTGCTCCCACAGCACTGACCCTCCGACAGTGCGGCAGTCCCTCAGCACTGACCCTCCAACAGAGCGGCGCTCACTCAGGACTGACACTCCGACAGTGCGGCGCTCTCTCAGTACTTACTCTCCGACAGTGCAGCGCTCCCTCAGCCCTGACCTTCAGACAGTGCGGCACTCCCTCAGTACTGAACTTCCGACAGTGCAGCTCTCCCTCAGTATTGACCCTCCGACAGTGCCGTGCTCCCTCAGTATTGACCCTCCGACAGTGCGGCGCTTCCTCAGTACTGACCCTCTGACAGTGTGGCCCTCCCTCAGTACTGACCCTCTGACAGTGTAGCCATCCCTCAGTACTGACCCTCTGACAGTGTGGCGCTCCCTCAGTACTGACCCTCCAACAGTGCGGCGCTCCTTCAGTACTGACCCTCTGACAGTGTGGCGCTCCCTCAGTACTGACCCTCTGACAGTGCGGCGCTCCCTCAGTACTGACCCCCTGACAGGGCGGCGCTCCCTCAGTACTGACCCTCCGACAGTGCGGCACTCCCTCAGCACTGACCCTCCATCAGTGCGACGCTCCCTCAGTAGTGGCCACCGACAGTGCGGTGCTCCCTCAGCACTGACCCTCCGACAGTGCGGTGCTCCCTCAGTACTGACGTTCCGACAGTGCGGCGCTCCCTCAGCACTGACCCTGTGACAGTGCGGCGCTCCCTCAGTACTGACCCTGTGACAGTGCGTTGCTCCCTCAGTACTGACCCTCTGACAGTGCGGCGCTCCCTCAGTACTGACCCTCCGACAGTGCGGCGCTCCCTCAGTACTGACCCTCCGACAGTGCGGCGCTCCATGAGTACTGACCCTCCAACAGTGTGGCGCTCCCTCAGTACTGACCCTCTGACAGTGCGGTGCTCCCTCAGTACTGACCCTCCGACAGTCGAGGGCTCCCTCAGTACTGATTCTCCGACAGTGCGGTACTCCCTCAGTACTGATCCTCTCACAGTGCGGTGCTCCCTCAGCACTGACTCTCCGACAGTGCGGCGCTCCCTCAGCCCTGACCCTCAGACAGTGCGGCTCACCCTCAGTACTGACTCTCCGACAGTGCGGCACACCCTCAGTACTGACACTCTGACAGTGCTGTGCTCCCTCAGTACTGACCCTCCGACAGTGCGGTGCTCCCTCACTACTGACCGTCTGACAGTGCTGTGCTCCCTCATTACGGACCCTCTGACAGTGCGGCGCTCCCTCAGCACTGACCCTCTGACAGTGCGACGCTCCCTCAGTACTGACTTGCAGACAGTGCGGCGCTCCCTCAGCACTGACCCTCCGACAGTGCGGCACTCCCTCAGTACTGACCCTCTGACAGTGCGGCACTCCTTCAGTACTGACCCTCTGACAGTGCGGCGCTCCCTCAGCACTGACCCTCTGACAGTGCAGCGCTCCCTCAGTACTGACCCACTGACAGTGCGGCGCTCCCTCAGTACTGACTCTCCGACAGTGCGGCACTCCCTCAGTACTGACCCTCTGACAGTGCGGCGCTCCCTCAGAACTGACTCTCCAACAGTGCGGCGTTCCCTCAGTACTGACCCTCCGACAGTGCTGTGCTCCCTCAGTACTGACCCTCCGACAGTGCGGCACTCCCTCAGTACTGACTCTCCGACATTGCAGCGCTCCCACAGTATTGATCCTCCGACAGTGTGGCCCTCCCTCAGTACTGACCCTCCGACAGTGTGGCGCTCCGTCAGTACTGACCCTCTGACAGTGCTGTGCTCCCTCAGTACTGACCCTCCGACAGTGCGGCACTCCCTCAGTACTGACTCTCCGACATTGCAGCGCTCCCACAGTATTGATCCTCCGACAGTGTGGCCCTCCCTCAGTACTGACCCTCTGACAGTGTGGCCCTCCCTCAGTACTGACCCTCTGACAGTGCGGCGCTCCCTCAGTACTGACCCTCTGACAGTGTGGCCCTCCCTCAGTACTGACCCTCAGACAGTGCGGCGCTCCCTCAGTACTGACCCTCTGACAGTGTGGCCCTCCCTCAGTACTGACCCTCTGACAGTGTGGCGCTCCCTCAGTACTGACCCTCCAACAGTGCGGAGCTCCCTCAGTACTGATCCTCTGACAGTGTGGCTCTCCCTCAGCACTGAACCTGTGACTGTGCGGCACTCCATCAGCACTGACCCTCCGACAGTGCGGCGCTCCCTCAGCACTGACCCTGTGACAGTGCGGCGCTCCCTCAGTACTGACCTGTGAAGTGCGGCACTCCCTCAGTACTGACCCTGTGACAGTGCGGCGCTCCATGAGTACTGACCCTCCAACAGTGCGGCGCTCCCTCAGTACTCACCCTCTGACAGTGTGGCACTCCCTCAGTACTGACCCTCCGACAGTGCTGTGCTCACTCAGCACTGACCCTCTGACAGTGCAGCGCTCCCTCAGCACTGACCCTCCGACAGTGCGGCGCTCCCTTAGCACTGACCCTCCGACAGTGCGGCGCTCACTCAGCACTGACCCTCCGACAGTGCGGCGCTCTCTCAGTACTGACTCTCCGACAGTGCAGCGCTCCCTCAGTTCTGAACCTCCGACAGTGCAGTGCTCCCTCAGCCCTGACCCTCAGACAGTGCGGCGCTCCCTCAGTACTGACCCTCTGACAGTGCGGCGCTCCCTCAGTACTGACTCTCCGACAGTGTGGCACTCCCTCAGTACTCCCCCTCCGACTGTGCGGCGCTCCCTCACCACTGACTCTCCGACAGTGTGGCACTCCCTCAGTACTCCCCCTCCGACAGTGCGGCGCTCTCTCAGTACTGACTCTCCGACAGTGCAGCGCTCCCTCTGTACTGACCCTCCGACAGTGCAGTGCTCCCTCATTACTGACCCTACGACAGTGCGGCGCTCCCTCATTACTGACCCTCCGACAGTGCTGGCGCTCTCTCAGCACTGACCCTCCGACAGTGCGGTGCTCCCACAGCACTGACCCTCCGACAGTGCGGCAGTCCCTCAGCACTGACCCTCCAACAGTGCGGCGCTCACTCAGGACTGACACTCCGACAGTGCGGCGCTCTCTCAGTACTTACTCTCCGACAGTGCAGCGCTCCCTCAGCCCTGACCTTCAGACAGTGCGGCACTCCCTCAGTACTGAACTTCCGACAGTGCAGCTCTCCCTCAGTATTGACCCTCCGACAGTGCCGTGCTCCCTCAGTATTGACCCTCCGACAGTGCGGCGCTTCCTCAGTACTGACCCTCTGACAGTGTGGCGCTCCCTCAGTACTGACCCTCCAACAGTGCGGCGCTCCCTCAGTACTGATCCTCTGACAGTGTGGCTGTCCCTCAGCACTGAACCTGTGACTGTGCGGCACTCCATCAGCACTGACCCTCCGACAGTGCGGCGCTCCCTCAGCACTGACCCTTTGACAGTGCGGCGCTCCCTCAGTACTGACCTGTGAAGTGCGGCACTCCCTCAGTACTGACCCTGTGACAGTGCGGCGCTCCATGAGTACTGACCCTCCAACAGTGCGGCGCTCCCTCAGTACTCACCCTCTGACAGTGTGGCACTCCCTCAGTACTGACCCTCCGACAGTGCTGTGCTCACTCAGCACTGACCCTCTGACAGTGCAGCGCTCCCTCAGCACTGACCCTCCGACAGTGCGGCGCTCCCTTAGCACTGACCCTCCGACAGTGCGGCGCTCACTCAGCACTGACCCTCCGACAGTGCGGCGCTCTCTCAGTACTGACTCTCCGACAGTGCAGCGCTCCCTCAGTTCTGAACCTCCGACAGTGCAGTGCTCCCTCAGCCCTGACCCTCAGACAGTGCGGCGCTCCCTCAGTACTGACCCTCTGACAGTGCGGCGCTCCCTCAGTACTGACTCTCCGACAGTGTGGCACTCCCTCAGTACTCCCCCTCCGACTGTGCGGCGCTCCCTTACTACTGACTCTCCGACAGTGTGGCACTCCCTCAGTACTCCCCCTCCGACAGTGCGGCGCTCTCTCAGTACTGACTCTCCGACAGTGCAGCGCTCCCTCTGTACTGACCCTCCGACAGTGCAGTGCTCCCTCATTACTGACCCTACGACAGTGCGGCGCTCCCTCATTACTGACCCTCCGACAGTGCTGGCGCTCTCTCAGCACTGACCCTCCGACAGTGCGGTGCTCCCACAGCACTGACCCTCCGACAGTGCGGCAGTCCCTCAGCACTGACCCTCCAACAGAGCGGCGCTCACTCAGGACTGACACTCCGACAGTGCGGCGCTCTCTCAGTACTTACTCTCCGACAGTGCAGCGCTCCCTCAGCCCTGACCTTCAGACAGTGCGGCACTCCCTCAGTACTGAACTTCCGACAGTGCAGCTCTCCCTCAGTATTGACCCTCCGACAGTGCCGTGCTCCCTCAGTATTGACCCTCCGACAGTGCGGCGCTTCCTCAGTACTGACCCTCTGACAGTGTGGCGCTCCCTCAGTACTGACCCTCCAACAGTGCGGCGCTCCCTCAGTACTGATCCTCTGACAGTGTGGCTGTCCCTCAGCACTGAACCTGTGACTGTGCGGCACTCCATCAGCACTGACCCTCCGACAGTGCGGCGCTCCCTCAGCACTGACCCTTTGACAGTGCGGCGCTCCCTCAGTACTGACCTGTGAAGTGCGGCACTCCCTCAGTACTGACCCTGTGACAGTGCGGCGCTCCATGAGTACTGACCCTCCAACAGTGCGGCGCTCCCTCAGTACTCACCCTCTGACAGTGTGGCACTCCCTCAGTACTGACCCTCCGACAGTGCTGTGCTCACTCAGCACTGACCCTCTGACAGTGCAGCGCTCCCTCAGCACTGACCCTCCGACAGTGCGGCGCTCCCTTAGCACTGACCCTCCGACAGTGCGGCGCTCACTCAGCACTGACCCTCCGACAGTGCGGCGCTCTCTCAGTACTGACTCTCCGACAGTGCAGCGCTCCCTCAGTTCTGAACCTCCGACAGTGCAGTGCTCCCTCAGCCCTGACCCTCAGACAGTGCGGCGCTCCCTCAGTACTGACCCTCTGACAGTGCGGCGCTCCCTCAGTACTGACTCTCCGACAGTGTGGCACTCCCTCAGTACTCCCCCTCCGACTGTGCGGCGCTCCCTTACTACTGACTCTCCGACAGTGTGGCACTCCCTCAGTACTCCCCCTCCGACAGTGCGGCGCTCTCTCAGTACTGACTCTCCGACAGTGCAGCGCTCCCTCTGTACTGACCCTCCGACAGTGCAGTGCTCCCTCATTACTGACCCTACGACAGTGCGGCGCTCCCTCATTACTGACCCTCCGACAGTGCTGGCGCTCTCTCAGCACTGACCCTCCGACAGTGCGGTGCTCCCACAGCACTGACCCTCCGACAGTGCGGCAGTCCCTCAGCACTGACCCTCCAACAGAGCGGCGCTCACTCAGGACTGACACTCCGACAGTGCGGCGCTCTCTCAGTACTTACTCTCCGACAGTGCAGCGCTCCCTCAGCCCTGACCTTCAGACAGTGCGGCACTCCCTCAGTACTGAACTTCCGACAGTGCAGCTCTCCCTCAGTATTGACCCTCCGACAGTGCCGTGCTCCCTCAGTATTGACCCTCCGACAGTGCGGCGCTTCCTCAGTACTGACCCTCTGACAGTGTGGCCCTGCCTCAGTACTGACCCTCTGACAGTGTAGCCATCCCTCAGTACTGACCCTCTGACAGTGTGGCGCTCCCTCAGTACTGACCCTCCAACAGTGCGGCGCTCCTTCAGTACTGACCCTCTGACAGTGTGGCGCTCCCTCAGTACTGACCCTCTGACAGTGCGGCGCTCCCTCAGTACTGACCCCCTGACAGGGCGGCACTCCCTCAGTACTGACCCTCCGACAGTGCGGCACTCCCTCAGCACTGACCCTCCATCAGTGCGACGCTCCCTCAGTAGTGGCCACCGACAGTGCGGTGCTCCCTCAGCACTGACCCTCCGACAGTGCGGTGCTCCCTCAGTACTGACGTTCCGACAGTGCGGCGCTCCCTCAGCACTGACCCTGTGACAGTGCGGCGCTCCCTCAGTACTGACCCTGTGACAGTGCGTTGCTCCCTCAGTACTGACCCTCTGACAGTGCGGCGCTCCCTCAGTACTGACCCTCCGACAGTGCGGCGCTCCCTCAGTACTGACCCTCCGACAGTGCGGCGCTCCATGAGTACTGACCCTCCAACAGTGTGGCGCTCCCTCAGTACTGACCCTCTGACAGTGCGGTGCTCCCTCAGTACTGACCCTCCGACAGTCGAGGGCTCCCTCAGTACTGATTCTCCGACAGTGCGGTACTCCCTCAGTACTGACCCTCTGACAGTGCGGCGCTCCCTCAGCCCTGACCCTCAGACAGTGCGGCTCACCCTCAGTACTGACTCTCCGACAGTGCGGCACACCCTCAGTACTGACACTCTGACAGTGCTGTGCTCCCTCAGTACTGACCCTCCGACAGTGCGGTGCTCCCTCACTACTGACCGTCTGACAGTGCTGTGCTCCCTCATTACGGACCCTCTGACAGTGCGGCGCTCCCTCAGCACTGACCCTCTGACAGTGCGACGCTCCCTCAGTACTGACTTGCAGACAGTGCGGCGCTCCCTCAGCACTGACCCTCCGACAGTGCGGCACTCCCTCAGTACTGACCCTCTGACAGTGCGGCACTCCTTCAGTACTGACCCTCTGACAGTGCGGCGCTCCCTCAGCACTGACCCTCTGACAGTGCAGCGCTCCCTCAGTACTGACCCACTGACAGTGCGGCGCTCCCTCAGTACTGACTCTCCGACAGTGCGGCACTCCCTCAGTACTGACCCTCTGACAGTGCGGCGCTCCCTCAGAACTGACTCTCCAACAGTGCGGCGTTCCCTCAGTACTGACCCTCCGACAGTGCTGTGCTCCCTCAGTACTGACCCTCCGACAGTGCGGCACTCCCTCAGTACTGACTCTCCGACATTGCAGCGCTCCCACAGTATTGATCCTCCGACAGTGTGGCCCTCCCTCAGTACTGACCCTCCGACAGTGTGGCGCTCCGTCAGTACTGACCCTCTGACAGTGCTGTGCTCCCTCAGTACTGACCCTCCGACAGTGCGGCACTCCCTCAGTACTGACTCTCCGACATTGCAGCGCTCCCACAGTATTGATCCTCCGACAGTGTGGCCCTCCCTCAGTACTGACCCTCTGACAGTGTGGCCCTCCCTCAGTACTGACCCTCTGACAGTGCGTTGCTCCCTCGGTACTGACCCTCTGACAGTGCGGCGCTCCCTCAGTACTGACCCTCCGACAGTGCGGCGCTCCCTCAGTACTGACCCTCCGACAGTGCGGCGCTCCATGAGTACTGACCCTCCAACAGTGTGGCGCTCCCTCAGTACTGACCCTCTGACAGTGCGGTGCTCCCTCAGTACTGACCCTCCGACAGTCGAGGGCTCCCTCAGTACTGATTCTCCGACAGTGCGGTACTCCCTCAGTACTGATCCTCTCACAGTGCGGTGCTCCCTCAGCACTGACTCTCCGACAGTGCGGCGCTCCCTCAGCCCTGACCCTCAGACAGTGCGGCTCACCCTCAGTACTGACTCTCCGACAGTGCGGCACACCCTCAGTACTGACACTCTGACAGTGCTGTGCTCCCTCAGTACTGACCCTCCGACAGTGCGGTGCTCCCTCACTACTGACCGTCTGACAGTGCTGTGCTCCCTCATTACGGACCCTCTGACAGTGCGGCGCTCCCTCAGCACTGACCCTCTGACAGTGCGACGCTCCCTCAGTACTGACTTGCAGACAGTGCGGCGCTCCCTCAGCACTGACCCTCCGACAGTGCGGCACTCCCTCAGTACTGACCCTCTGACAGTGCGGCACTCCTTCAGTACTGACCCTCTGACAGTGCGGCGCTCCCTCAGCACTGACCCTCTGACAGTGCGGCACTCCTTCAGTACTGACCCTCTGACAGTGCGGCACTCCCTCAGTACTGACCCTCCGACAGTGCGGCACTCCCTCAGTACTGACCCTCTGACAGTGCAGCACTCCCTCAGTACTGACCCTCTGACAGTGCAGCGCTCCCTCAGTACTGACCCACTGACAGTGCGGCGCTCCCTCAGTACTGACTCTCCGACAGTGCGGCACTCCCTCAGTACTGACCCTCTGACAGTGCGGCGCTCCCTCAGAACTGACTCTCCAACAGTGCGGCGTTCCCTCAGTACTGACCCTCCGACAGTGCTGTGCTCCCTCAGTACTGACCCTCCGACAGTGCGGCACTCCCTCAGTACTGACTCTCCGACATTGCAGCGCTCCCACAGTATTGATCCTCCGACAGTGTGGCCCTCCCTCAGTACTGACCCTCCGACAGTGTGGCGCTCCGTCAGTACTGACCCTCTGACAGTGCTGTGCTCCCTCAGTACTGACCCTCCGACAGTGCGGCACTCCCTCAGTACTGACTCTCCGACATTGCAGCGCTCCCACAGTATTGATCCTCCGACAGTGTGGCCCTCCCTCAGTACTGACCCTCTGACAGTGTGGCCCTCCCTCAGTACTGACCCTCTGACAGTGCGGCGCTCCCTCAGTACTGACCCTCTGACAGTGTGGCCCTCCCTCAGTACTGACCCTCTGACAGTGCGGCGCTCCCTCAGTACTGACCCTCTGACAGTGTGGCCCTCCCTCAGTACTGACCCTCTGACAGTGTGGCGCTCCCTCAGTACTGACCCTCCAACAGTGCGGCGCTCCCTCAGTACTGATCCTCTGACAGTGTGGCTCTCCCTCAGCACTGAACCTGTGACTGTGCGGCACTCCATCAGCACTGACCCTCCGACAGTGCGGCGCTCCCTCAGCACTGACCCTGTGACAGTGCGGCGCTCCCTCAGTACTGACCTGTGAAGTGCGGCACTCCCTCAGTACTGACCCTGTGACAGTGCGGCGCTCCATGAGTACTGACCCTCCAACAGTGCGGCGCTCCCTCAGTACTCACCCTCTGACAGTGTGGCACTCCCTCAGTACTGACCCTCCGACAGTGCTGTGCTCACTCAGCACTGACCCTCTGACAGTGCAGCGCTCCCTCAGCACTGACCCTCCGACAGTGCGGCGCTCCCTTAGCACTGACCCTCCGACAGTGCGGCGCTCACTCAGCACTGACCCTCCGACAGTGCGGCGCTCTCTCAGTACTGACTCTCCGACAGTGCAGCGCTCCCTCAGTTCTGAACCTCCGACAGTGCAGTGCTCCCTCAGCCCTGACCCTCAGACAGTGCGGCGCTCCCTCAGTACTGACCCTCTGACAGTGCGGCGCTCCCTCAGTACTGACTCTCCGACAGTGTGGCACTCCCTCAGTACTCCCCCTCCGACTGTGCGGCGCTCCCTCACCACTGACTCTCCGACAGTGTGGCACTCCCTCAGTACTCCCCCTCCGACAGTGCGGCGCTCTCTCAGTACTGACTCTCCGACAGTGCAGCGCTCCCTCTGTACTGACCCTCCGACAGTGCAGTGCTCCCTCATTACTGACCCTACGACAGTGCGGCGCTCCCTCATTACTGACCCTCCGACAGTGCTGGCGCTCTCTCAGCACTGACCCTCCGACAGTGCGGTGCTCCCACAGCACTGACCCTCCGACAGTGCGGCAGTCCCTCAGCACTGACCCTCCAACAGTGCGGCGCTCACTCAGGACTGACACTCCGACAGTGCGGCGCTCTCTCAGTACTTACTCTCCGACAGTGCAGCGCTCCCTCAGCCCTGACCTTCAGACAGTGCGGCACTCCCTCAGTACTGAACTTCCGACAGTGCAGCTCTCCCTCAGTATTGACCCTCCGACAGTGCCGTGCTCCCTCAGTATTGACCCTCCGACAGTGCGGCGCTTCCTCAGTACTGACCCTCTGACAGTGTGGCCCTCCCTCAGTACTGACCCTCTGACAGTGTAGCCCTCCCTCAGTACTGACCCTCTGACAGTGTGGCGCTCCCTCAGTACTGACCCTCCAACAGTGCGGCGCTCCTTCAGTACTGACCCTCTGACAGTGTGGCGCTCCCTCAGTACTGACCCTCCATCATGTGCGACGCTCCCTCAGTAGTGGCCACCGACAGTGCGGTGCTCCCTCTGCACTGACCCTCCGACAGTGCAGTGCTCCCTCAGTACTGACGCTCCGTCAGTGCGGCGCTCCCTCAGCACTGACCCTCGAACAGTGCGGCGCTCCCTCAGTACTGACCCTCCGACATTGCTGGCGCACCCTCAGCACTGACCATCCGACAGTGCGGCACTCCCTCAGTACTGACCCTCCGACAGTGCGACGCTCCCTCAGCACTGACCATCCGACAGTGCAGCGCTCCCTCAGTACTGACCCTCCGACAGTGCTGGCTCTCCCTCAGTACTGACTCTCCGACAGTGCGGCAGTCCCTCAGCACTGACCCTCAGACAGTGCGGCGCTCCCTCAGCACTGACCCTCCGACAGTGTTGCGCTCCCTCAGCACTGACCCTCCGGCAGTGCAGCGCTCCCTCAGTACTGACCCTCCGACTGTGCGGCGCTCCCTCAGTACTGAACCTCCGACTGTGCGGCACTCCCTCAGTACTGACTCTCCGACAGTGCGGCGCTCCCTCAGTACTGACCCTCCGACAGTGTGGCACTCCATCAGTACTCCCCCTCCGACAGTCCAGCGCTCTTTCAGTACTGACTCTCCGACAGTGCAGCGCTCCCTCAGTACTGACCCTCCATCAGTGCGGCGCTCCCTCAGTACTGAACCTCCTACAGTGCGGAGCTCCCTCAGTACTGACCCTCCGACAGTGTTGCGCTCCCTCAGTAATGACCCTCCGAAAGTGCTGTGCTCTCTCAGTACTGACTCTCTGACAGTGCAGCGCTCCCTCAGTACTGGCCCTCCGACAGTGCGGAGCTCCCTCAGCACAGACCCTCCGACAGTGCGGTGCTCCCTCAGCACTGACCCTCCAACAGTGATGCGCTCCCTCAGCACTGACCCTCCGACAGTGCGGCGCTCCCTCAGCACTGACCCTCCGACAGTGTAGCGCTCCCTCAGCACTGTCCCTCCGACAGTGCGGCACTCCCTCAGCACTGAACCTCCGACAGTGTAGCGCTCCCTAAGCACTGAACCTCCGACTGTGCGGCGCTCCCTCAGCACTGACCCTCCGACAGTGCTGGCGCTTCCTCAGCACTGACCCTCCGACAGTGCAGCGCTCCCTCAGTACTGACCCTCCGACACTGCTGGCGCTCCCTCAGCCCTGACCCTCCGACAGTGCGGCGCTCCCTCAGTAATGACCCTCCGACAGTGCTGTGCTCTCTCTATACTGTCTCTCCGACAGTGCAGCGCTCCCTCAGCACTGGCTCTCCGACAGTGCGGCCCTCCCTCAGCACTGACACTCCGACAGTGCGGCGCTCCCTCTGCACTGACCATCCAACAGTGCGGCACTCCCTCAGTACTGACACTCCGACAGTGCGGCACTCCCTCAGCACTGACCCTCCGACAGTGCAGCGCTCCCTCAGCACTGACCATCCAACAGTGCGGCACTCCCTCAGTACTGACACTCCTACAGTGCGGCGGTCCCTCAGCACTAACCATCCGATAGTACGGAGCTCCCTTAGTACTGACCCTCCGACAGTGCTGGCGCTCCCTCAGTACTGACTCTCCGACAGTGCGCCAGTCCCTCAGCACTGACAATCCGACAGTGCGGCGCTCCCTTAGCACTGACCCTCCGACAGTGCAGCGCTCCCTCAGTACTGACCCTCTGACTGTGCGGCGCTCCCACAGTACTGACTCTCCGAAAGTGTGGCAGTCCCTCAGTACTCCCTCTCCGACAGTGCGGCGCTCCCTCAGCACTGACCCTCCGACAGTGTGGCCCTCCCTCAGCACTGACCCTCCGACAGTTTGGCCCTCCCTCAGCACTGACCCTCTGACAGTCTAGCGCCCCCTCAGCACCTACCCTCCGACAGTGCAGCGCTCCCTCAGTACAGAAACTCCGACTGTGCGGCGCTCCCTCAGTACTGACTCTCCGACAGTGCGGCGCTCCCTCAGTACTGACCCTCCGACAGTGCGGCGCTCCCTCAGTACTGATCCTCCGACAGTGTGGCACTCCTTCAGTACTCCCCCTCCGACAGTGCGGCACTCCCTCAGTACTGACCCTCCGACAGTGCGGCTCTCCCTCAGTACTGACTCTCCGACAGTGCGGCGCTCCCTCAGTACTGACCCTCCGACAGTGCTGTCGCTCCCTCAGCACTGACCATCCGACAGTGCGGCGTTCCCTCAATACTGACCCTCCAACAGTGTGGCACTCCTTCAGTACTCCCCCTCCGACAGTGCGGCACTCCCTCAGTACTGACCCTCCGACAGTGCGGCGCTCCCTCAGCAGTGACCCTCTGACAGTGCAGCGCTCCCTCAGTACTGACCCACTGACAGTGCGGCGCTCCCTCAGTACTGACTCTCCGACAGTGCGGCCCTCCCTCAGTACTGACCCTCTGACAGTGCGGCGCGCCCTCAGAACTGACTCTCCAACAGTGCGGCGTTCCCTCAGTACTGACCCTCCGACAGTGCTGTGCTCCCTCAGTACTGACCCTCCGACAGTGCGGCACTCCCTCAGTACTGACTCTCCGACATTGCGGCGCTCCCACAGTATTGATCCTCCGACAGTGTGGCCCTCCCTCAGTACTGACCCTCTGACAGTGTGGCCCTCCCTCAGTACTGACCCTCTGACAGTGCGGCGCTCCCTCAGTACTGACCCTCTGACAGTGTGGCCCTCCCTCAGTACTGACCCTCTGACAGTGCGGCGCTCCCTCAGTACTGACCCTCTGACAGTGTGGCCCTCCCTCAGTACTGACCTTATGACAGTGTGGCGCTCCCTCAGTACTGACCCTCCAACAGTGCGGCGCTCCCTCAGTACTGATCCTCTGACAGTGTGGCTCTCCCTCAGCACTGAACCTGTGACTGTGCGGCACTCCATCAGCACTGACCCTCCGACAGTGCGGCGCTCCCTCAGCACTGACCCTGTGACAGTGCGGCGCTCCCTCAGTACTGACCTGTGAAGTGCGGCACTCCCTCTGTACTGACCCTGTGACAGTGCGGCGCTCCATGAGTACTGACCCTCCAACAGTGCGGCGCTCCCTCAGTACTCACCCTCTGACAGTGTGGCACTCCCTCAGTACTGACCCTCCGACAGTGCTGTGCTCACTCAGCACTGACCCTCTGACAGTGCAGCGCTCCCTCAGCACTGACCCTCCGACAGTGCGGCGCTCCCTTAGCACTGACCCTCCGACAGTGCGGCGCTCACTCAGCACTGACCCTCCGACAGTGCGGCGCTCTCTCAGTACTGACTCTCCGACAGTGCAGCGCTCCCTCAGTTCTGAACCTCCGACAGTGCAGTGCTCCCTCAGCCCTGACCCTCAGACAGTGCGGCGCTCCCTCAGTACTGACCCTCTGACAGTGCGGCGCTCCCTCAGTACTGACTCTCCGACAGTGTGGCACTCCCTCAGTACTCCCCCTCCGACTGTGCGGCGCTCCCTCACTACTGACTCTCCGACAGTGTGGCACTCCCTCAGTACTCCCCCTCCGACAGTGCGGCGCTCTCTCAGTACTGACTCTCCGACAGTGCAGCGCTCCCTCTGTACTGACCCTCCGACAGTGCAGTGCTCCCTCATTACTGACCCTACGACAGTGCGGCGCTCCCTCATTACTGACCCTCCGACAGTGCTGCCGCTCTCTCAGCACTGACCCTCCGACAGTGCGGTGCTCCCACAGCACTGACCCTCCGACAGTGCGGCAGTCCCTCAGCACTGACCCTCCAACAGTGCTGCCGCTCTCTCAGCACTGACCCTCCGACAGTGCAGCGCTCCCTCAGCCCTGACATTCAGACAGTGCGGCACTCCCTCAGTACTGACCTTCCGACAGTGCAGCTCTCCCTCAGTATTGACCCTCCGACAGTGCCGTGCTCCCTCAGTATTGACCCTCCGACAGTGCGGCGCTTCCTCAGTACTGACCCTCTGACAGTGTGGCCCTCCCTCAGTACTGACCCTCTGACAGTGTAGCCCTCCCTCAGTACTGACCCTCTGACAGTGTGGCGCTCCCTCAGTACTGACCCTCCAACAGTGCGGCGCTCCTTCAGTACTGACCCTCTGACAGTGTGGCGCTCCCTCAGTACTGACCCTCCATCAGTGCGACGCTCCCTCAGTAGTGGCCACCGACAGTGCGGCGCTCCCTCAGCACTGACCCTCCAACAGTGCGGCGCTTACTCAGTACTGACCCTCCGACATTGCTGGCGCTCCCTCAGCACTGACCATCCGACAGTGCGGCACTCCCTCAGTACTGACCCTCCGACAGTGCGACGCTCCCTCAGCACTGACCATCCGACAGTACGGCGCTCCCTCAGTACTGACCCTCCGACAGTGCTGGCTCTCCCTCAGTACTGACTCTCCGACAGTGCGGCAGTCCCTCAGCACTGACCCTCAGACAGTGCGGCGCTCCCTCAGCACTGACCCTCCGACAGTGTTGCGCTCCCTCAGCACTGACCCTCCGGCAGTGCAGCGCTCCCTCAGTACTGACCCTCCGACAGTGCGGCGCTCCCTCAGTACTGAACCTCCGACTGTGCGGCACTCCCTCAGTACTGACTCTCCGACAGTGCGGCGCTCCCTCAGTACTGACCCTCCGACAGTGTGGCACTCCATCAGTACTCCCCCTCCGACAGTCCGGCGCTCTTTCAGTACTGACTCTCCGACAGTGCAGCGCTCCCTCAGTACTGACCCTCCATCAGTGCGGCGCTCCCTCAGTACTGAACCTCCTACAGTGCGGAGCTCCCTCAGTACTGACCCTCCGACAGTGTAGCGCTCCCTCAGTAATGACCCTCCGACAGTGCTGTGCTCTCTCAGTACTGACTCTCTGACAGTGCAGCGCTCCCTCAGTACTGGCCCTCCGACAGTGCGGCACTTCCTCAGCACTGAACCTCCGACAGTGTAGCGCTCCCTAAGCACTGAACCTCCGACAGTGCGGCGCTCCCTCAGCACTGACCCTCCGACAGTGCTGGCGCTTCCTCAGCACTGACCCTCCGACAGTGCAGCGCTCCCTCAGTACTGACCCTCCGACACTGCTGGCGCTCCCTCAGCCCTGACCCTCCGACAGTGCGGCGCTCCCTCAGTAATGACCCTCCGACAGTGCTGTGCTCTCTCTATACTGTCTCTCCGACAGTGCAGCGCTCCCTCAGCACTGGCTCTCCGACAGTGCGGCCCTCCCTCAGCACTGACACTCCGACAGTTCGGCGCTCCCTCTGCACTGACCATCCAACAGTGCGGCACTCCCTCAGTACTGACACTCCGACAGTGCGACGGTCCCTCAGCACTAACCATCCGATAGTACGGCGCTCCCTCAGTACTGACCCTCCGACAGTGCGGCACTCCCTCAGCACTGACCCTCCGACAGTGCAGCGCTCCCTCAGCACTGACCATCCAACAGTGCGGCACTCCCTCAGTACTGACACTCCTACAGTGCGGCGGTCCCTCAGCACTAACCATCCGATAGTACGGCGCTCCCTTAGTACTGACCCACCGACAGTGCTGGCGCTCCCTCAGTACTGACTCTCCGACAGTGCGCCAGTCCCTCAGCACTGACCCTCCGACAGTGCGGCGCTCCCTCAGTACTGACCCTCCGACAGTGCGGCGCTCCCTCAGTACTGACCCTCTGACTGTGCGGCGCTCCCACAGTACTGACTCTCCGACAGTGTGGCAGTCCCTCAGTACTCCCTCTCCGACAGTGCGGCGCTCCCTCAGCACTGACCCTCCGACAGTGTGGCCCTCCCTCAGCACTGACCCTCCGACAGTGTGGCCCTCCCTCAGCACTGACCCTCTGACAGTCTAGCGCCCCCTCAGCACCTACCCTCCGACAGTGCAGCGCTCCCTCAGTACAGAACCTCCGACTGTGCGGCGCTCCCTCAGTACTGACTCTCCGACAGTGCGGCGCTCCCTCAGTACTGACCCTCCGACAGTGCGGCGCTCCCTCAGTACTGATTCTCCGACAGTGTGGCACTCCTTCAGTACTCCCCCTCCGACAGTGCGGCACTCCCTCAGTACTGACCCTCCGACAGTGCGGCGCTCCTTCAGTACTGACTGTCCGACAGTGCGGCGCTCCCTCAGTACTGACCCTCCGACAGTGCTGTCGCTCCCTCAGCACTGACCATCCGACAGTGCGGCGTTCCCTCAATAATGACCCTCCAACAGTGTGGCACTCCTTCAGTACTCCCCCTCCGACAGTGCGGCACTCCCTCAGTACTGACCCTCCGACAGTGCGGCGCTCCCTCAGCACTGACCCTCCAACAGTGCGGCGCTCCCTCAGCACTGACCCTCCGACAGTGCGGCGCTCCCTCAGCACTGACCCTCCGACAGTGTAGCGCTCCCTCAGCACTGTCTCTCCGACAGTGCGGCTCTCCCTCAGCACTGACCCTCCGACAGTGTAGCGCTCCCTAAGCACTGAACCTCCGACAGTGCGGCGCTCCCTCAGCTCTGACCCTCCGACAGTGCTGGCGCTTCCTCAGCACTGACCCTCCGACAGTTCAGCGCTCCCTCAGTACTGACCCTTCGACACTGCTGGCGCTCCCTCAGCCTGACCCTCCGACAGTGCGGCGCTCCCTCAGTAATGACCCTCCGACAGTGCTGGCACTCCCTCAGTACTGACTCTCCGACAGTGCGGCAGTCCCTCAGCACTGACCCTCCGACAGTGCGGCGCTCCCTTAACACTGACCCTCCGACAGTGTGGCGATCCCTCAGCACTGACCCTCCGACAGTGCAGCGCTCCCTCAGTACTGACCCTCCGACAGTGCTGGCACTCCCTCAGTACTGACTCTCCGACAGTGCGGCAGTCCCTCAGCACTGACCCTCCGACAGTGCGGCGCTCCCTTAACACTGACCCTCCGACAGTGTGGCGATCCCTCAGCACTGACCCTCCGACAGTGCAGCGCTCCCTCAGTACTGACCCTCCGACAGTGCGGCGCTCCCTCAGTACTGAACCTCTGACTGTGCGGCGCTCCCTCGGTACTGACTCTCCGACAGTGTGGCACTCCCTCAGTACTCCCCCTCTGACTGTGCGGCACTCCCTCAGTACTCCCCCTCTGACAGTGTGGCGCTCTCTCAGTACTGACTCTCCGACAGTGCAGCGCTCCCTCAGTACTGACCCTCCGACAGTGCGGCGCTCCCTCAGTACTGTACCTCCGACTGTGCGGCGCTCCCTCAGTACTGACTTTCCGACAGTGCGGCGCTCTCTTAGTACTGACTCTCCGACAGTGCAGCTCTCCCTCTGTACTGACCCTCCGACAGTGCAGTGCTCCCTCATTCCTGACCCTCCGACAGAGCGGCGCTCCCTCAGTACTGACCCTCCGACAGTGCTGGCGCTTCCTCAGCACTGACCCTCCGACAGTGCGGCGCTCTATCAGCACTGACTCTCCGACAGTGCGCTGCTCCCTCAGCACTGACCCTCCGACAGTGCGGTGCTCCCACAGCACTGACCCTCCGACAGTGCGGCACTCCCTCAGCACTGACCCTCCAACAGTGCGGCGCTCACTCAGGACTGACACTCCGACAGTGAGGCGCATTCTCAGTACTGACTCTCCGACTGTGCAGCGCTCCCTCAGCCCTGACCCTCAGACAGTGCGGCTCTCCCTCAGTACTGACCTTCCGACAGTGCAGCTCTCCCTCAGTATTGACCCTCCGACAGTGCCGTGCTCCCTCAGTATTGACCCTCCGACAGTGCGGTGCTCCCTCAGCACTGACCCTCCGACAGTGCGGCGCTCCCTCGGTACTGACTCTCCGACAGTGCGGCACTCCCTCAGTACTGACCCTCCGACAGTGCGGCGCTCCCTCAGCACTGACCCTCCAACAGTGCGGCGCTCCCACAGCACTGACCCTCCGACAGTGCGGCGCTCCCTCAGCACTGACCCTCCGACAGTGCGGCGCTCCCTTAGCACTGACCCTCCGACAGTGCAGCGCTCCCTCAGTACTGACCCTCCGACAGTGCGGCGCTCCCTCAGTACTGAACCTCCGACTGTGCGGCGCTCCCTCAGTACTGACTTTCCGACAGTGCGGCGCTCTCTTAGTACTGACTCTCCGACAGTGCAGCTCTCCCTCTGAACTGACCCTCCGACAGTGCAGTGCTCCCTCATTCCTGACCCTCCGACAGAGCGGCGCTCCCTCAGTACTGACCCTCCGACAGTGCTGGCGCTTCCTCAGCACTGACCCTCCGACAGTGCGGCGCTCTATCAGCACTGACTCTCCGACAGTGCGCTGCTCCCTCAGCACTGACCCTCCGACAGTGCGGTGCTCCCACAGCACTGACCCTCCGACAGTGCGGCACTCCCTCAGCACTGACCCTCCAACAGTGCGGCGCTCACTCAGGACTGACACTCCGACAGTGAGGCGCATTCTCAGTACTGACTCTCCGACTGTGCAGCGCTCCCTCAGCCCTGACCCTCAGACAGTGCGGCTCTCCCTCAGTACTGACCTTCCGACAGTGCAGCTCTCCCTCAGTATTGACCCTCCGACAGTGCCGTGCTCCCTCAGTATTGACCCTCCGACAGTGCGGCGCTCCCTCAGCACTGACCCTCCGACAGTGCGGCGCTCCCTCGGTACTGACTCTCCGACAGTGCGGCACTCCCTCAGTACTGACCCTCCGACAGTGCGGCGCTCCCTCAGCACTGACCCTCCGACAGTGCGGCGCTCCCTTAGCACTGACCCTCCCACAGTGCAGCGCTCCCTCAGTACTGACCCTCTGACTGTGCGGCGCTCCCACAGTACTGACTCTCCGACAGTGTGGCAGTCCCTCAGTACTCCCTCTCCGACAGTGCGGCGCTCCCTCAGCACTGACCCTCCGACAGAGTGGCCCTCCCTCAGCACTGACCCTCCGACAGAGTGGCCCTCCCTCAGCACTAATCCTCTGACAGTCTAGCGCCCCCTCAGCACCTACCCTCCGACAGTGCAGCGCTCCCTCAGTACAGAACCTCCGACTGTGCGGCGCTCCCTCAGTACTGACTCTCCGACAGTGCGGCGCTCCCTCAGTACTGACCCTCCGACAGTGCGGCGCTCCCTCAGTACTGATCCTCCGACAGTGTGGCCCTCCTTCAGTACTCCCCCTCCAACAGTGCGGCACTGCCTCAGTACTGACCCTCCGACAGTGCGGCGCTCCCTCAGTACTGACTCTCCGACAGTGCGGCGCTCCCTCAGTACTGACCCTCCGACAGTGCTGTCGCTCCCTCAGCACTGACCATCCGACAGTGCGGCGCTCCCTCAATACTGACCCTCCAACAGTGTGGCACTCCTTCAGTACTCCCCCTCCGACAGTGCGGCACTCCCTCAGTACTGACCCTCCGACAGTGCGGCGCTCCCTCAGCACTGACCCTCCAACAGTGCGGCGCTCCCTCAGCACTGACCCTCCGACAGTGCGGCGCTCCCTCAGCACTGACCCTCCGACAGTGTAGCGCTCCCTCAGCACTGTCTCTCCGACAGTGCGGCTCTCCCTCAGCACTGACCCTCCGACAGTGTAGCGCTCCCTAAGCACTGAACCTCCGACAGTGCGGCGCTCCCTCAGCTCTGACCCTCCGACAGTGCTGGCGCTTCCTCAGCACAGACCCTCCGACAGTTCAGCGCTCCCTCAGTACTGACCCTTCGACACTGCTGGCGCTCCCTCAGCCTGACCCTCCGACAGTGCGGCGCTCCCTCAGTAATGACCCTCCGACAGTGCTGGCACTCCCTCAGTACTGACTCTCCGACAGTGCGGCAGTCCCTCAGCACTGACCCTCCGACAGTGCTGGCACTCCCTCAGTGCTGACTCTCCGACAGTGCGGCAGTCCCTCAGCACTGACCCTCCGACAGTGCGGCGCTCCCTTAGCACTGACCCTCCGACAGTGTGGCGATCCCTCAGCACTGACCCTCCGACAGTGCAGCGCTCCCTGAGTACTGACCCTCCGACAGTGCGGCGCTCCCTCAGTACTGAACCTCCGACTGTGCGGCGCTCCCTCGGTACTGACTCTCCGACAGTGTGGCACTCCCTCAGTACTCTCCCTCTGACTGTGCGGCACTCCCTCAGTACTCCCCCTCTGACAGTGTGGCGCTCTCTCAGTACTGACTCTCCGACAGTGCAGCGCTCCCTCAGTACTGTCCCTCCGACAGTGCGGCGCTCCCTCAGTACTGAACCTCCGACTGTGCGGCGCTCCCTCATTCCTGACCCTCCGACAGTGCGGCGCTCCCTCAGTACTGACCCTCCGACAGTGCTGGCGCTTCCTCAGCACTGACCCTCCGACAGTGCGGCGCTCTATCAGCACTGACTCCCCGACAGTGCGCTGCTCCCTCAGCACTGACCCTCCGACAGTGCGGTGCACCCACAGCACTGACCCTCCGACAGTGCGGCACTCCCTCAGCACTGACCCTCCAACAGTGCGGCGCTCACTCAGGACTGACACTCCGACAGTGCGGCGCATTCTCAGTACTGACTCTCCGACTGTGCAGCGCTCCCTCAGCCCTGACCCTCAGACAGTGCGGCTCTCCCTCAGTACTGACCTTCCGACAGTGCAGCTCTCCCTCAGTATTGACCCTCCGACAGTGCCGTGCTCCCTCAGTATTGACCCTCCGACAGTGCGGCGCTTCCTCAGCACTGACCCTCCGACAGTGCGGCGCTCCCTCGGTACTGACTCTCCGACAGTGCGGCACTCCCTCAGTACTGACCCTCCGACAGTGCGGCGCTCCCTCAGCACTGACCCTCCGACAGTGCGGCGCGCCCTCAGCACTGACCCTCCGACAGTGCGGCGCTCCCTCAGCACTGACCCTCCGACAGTGTAGCGCTCCCTCAGCACTGTCTCTCCGACAGTGCGGCTCTCCCTCAGCACTGACCCTCCGACAGTGTAGCGCTCCCTAAGCACTGAACCTCCGACAGTGCGGCGCTCCCTCAGCTCTGACCCTCCGACAGTGCTGGCGCTTCCTCAACACTGACCCTCCGACAGTTCAGCGCTCCCTCAGTACTGACCCTTCGACACTGCTGGCGCTCCCTCAGCCTGACCCTCCGACAGTGCGGCGCTCCCTCAGTAATGACCCTCCGACAGTGCTGGCACTCCCTCAGTACTGACTCTCCGACAGTGCGGCAGTCCCTCAGCACTGACCCTCCGACAGTGCTGGCACTCCCTCAGTACTGACTCTCCGACAGTGCGGCAGTCCCTCAGCACTGACCCTCCGACAGTGCGGCGCTCCCTTAGCACTGACCCTCCGACAGTGTGGCGATCCCTCAGCACTGACCCTCCGACAGTGCAGCGCTCCCTGAGTACTGACCCTCCGACAGTGCGGCGCTCCCTCAGTACTGAACCTCCGACTGTGCGGCGCTCCCTCGGTACTGACTCTCCGACAGTGTGGCACTCCCTCAGTACTCCCCCTCTGACTGTGCGGCACTCCCTCAGTACTCCCCCTCTGACAGTGTGGCGCTCTCTCAGTACTGACTCTCCGACAGTGCAGCGCTCCCTCAGTACTGACCCTCCGACAGTGCGGCGCTCCCTCAGCACTGACCCTCCGACAGTGCGGCGCGCCCTCAGCACTGACCCTCCGACAGTGCGGCGCTCCCTCAGCACTGACCCTCCGACAGTGTAGCGCTCCCTCAGCACTGTCTCTCCGACAGTGCGGCTCTCCCTCAGCACTGACCCTCCGACAGTGTAGCGCTCCCTAAGCACTGAACCTCCGACAGTGCGGCGCTCCCTCAGCTCTGACCCTCCGACAGTGCTGGCGCTTCCTCAACACTGACCCTCCGACAGTTCAGCGCTCCCTCAGTACTGACCCTTCGACACTGCTGGCGCTCCCTCAGCCTGACCCTCCGACAGTGCGGCGCTCCCTCAGTAATGACCCTCCGACAGTGCTGGCACTCCCTCAGTACTGACTCTCCGACAGTGCGGCAGTCCCTCAGCACTGACCCTCCGACAGTGCTGGCACTCCCTCAGTACTGACTCTCCGACAGTGCGGCAGTCCCTCAGCACTGACCCTCCGACAGTGCGGCGCTCCCTTAGCACTGACCCTCCGACAGTGTGGCGATCCCTCAGCACTGACCCTCCGACAGTGCAGCGCTCCCTGAGTACTGACCCTCCGACAGTGCGGCGCTCCCTCAGTACTGAACCTCCGACTGTGCGGCGCTCCCTCGGTACTGACTCTCCGACAGTGTGGCACTCCCTCAGTACTCCCCCTCTGACTGTGCGGCACTCCCTCAGTACTCCCCCTCTGACAGTGTGGCGCTCTCTCAGTACTGACTCTCCGACAGTGCAGCGCTCCCTCAGTACTGACCCTCCGACAGTGCGGCGCTCCCTCAGTACTGACTTTCCGACAGTGCGGCGCTGTCTTAGTACTGACTCTCCGACAGTGCAGCGCTCCCTCTGTATTGACCCTCCGACAGTGCAGTGCTCCCTCATTACTGACCCTCCGACAGTGCGGCGCTCCCTCAGTACTGACCCTCCGACAGTGCTGGCGCTTCCTCAGCACTGACCCTCCGACAGTGCGGCGCTCTATCAGCACTGACTCTCCGACAGTGCGCTGCTCCCTCAGCACTGACCCTCCGACAGTGCGGTGCTCCCACAGCACTGACCCTCCGACAGTGCGGCACTCCCTCAGCACTGACCCTCCAACAGTGCGGCGCTCACTCAGGACTGACACTCCGACTGTGCAGTGCTCCCTCAGTACTGACCTTCCGACAGTGCAGCTCTCCCTCAGTATTGACCCTCCGACAGTGCCGTGCTCCCTCAGTATTGACCCTCCGATAGTGCGGCGCTTCCTCAGTACTGACCCTCTGACAGTGTGGCCCTCCCTCAGTACTGACCCTCTGACAGTGTAGCCCTCCCTCAGTACTGCCCCTCTGACAGTGCGACGCTCCCTCAGTAGTGGCCCACCGACAGTGCGGTGCTCCCTCAGCACTGACCCTCCGACAGTGCAGTGCTCCCTCAGTACTGACCTCCGACAGTGCGGCAATCCCTCAGTAGTGACCCACCGACAGTGCGGTACTCACTCAGCACTCACCCTCCGACAGTGCGGCACTCCCTCAGTACTGACCCTCCGACAGTACGGCGCTCCCTCAGTACTGACCCTCCGACAGTGCTGGCTCTCCCTCAGTACTGACTCTCCGACAGTGCGGCAGTCCCTCAGCACTGACCCTCAGACAGTGCAGCGCTCCCTCAGTACTGACCCTCTGACTGTGCGGCGCTCCCACAGTACTGACTCTCCGACAGTGTGGCACTCCCTCAGTACTCTCCCTCCGACTGTGCGGCGCTCTGTCCGTATTGACTCTCTGACAGTGTGGCAGTCCCTCAGTACACCCTCTCCGACAGTGCGGCGCTCCCTCAGCACTGACCCTTCGACAGTGTGGCCCTCCCTCAGCACTGACCCTCCGACAGTGCGGCGCTCCCTCAATACTGACCCTCCAACAGTGTGGCACTCCTTCAGTACTCCCCCTCCGACAGTGCGGCACTCCCTCAGTACTGACCCTCCGACAGTGCGGCCGCTCCCTCAGCACTGACCCTCCGACAGTGCGGCGCTCCCTCAGCACTGACCCTCCGACAGTGCGGCGCGCCCTCAGCACTGACCCTCCGACAGTGCGGCGCTCCCTCAGCACTGACCCTCCGACAGTGTAGCGCTCCCTCAGCACTGTCTCTCCGACAGTGCGGCTCTCCCTCAGCACTGACCCTCCGACAGTGTAGCGCTCCCTAAGCACTGAACCTCCGACAGTGCGGCGCTCCCTCAGCTCTGACCCTCCGACAGTGCTGGCGCTTCCTCAACACTGACCCTCCGACAGTTCAGCGCTCCCTCAGTACTGACCCTTCGACACTGCTGGCGCTCCCTCAGCCTGACCCTCCGACAGTGCGGCGCTCCCTCAGTAATGACCCTCCGACAGTGCTGGCACTCCCTCAGTACTGACTCTCCGACAGTGCGGCAGTCCCTCAGCACTGACCCTCCGACAGTGCTGGCACTCCCTCAGTACTGACTCTCCGACAGTGCGGCAGTCCCTCAGCACTGACCCTCCGACAGTGCGGCGCTCCCTTAGCACTGACCCTCCGACAGTGTGGCGATCCCTCAGCACTGACCCTCCGACAGTGCAGCGCTCCCTGAGTACTGACCCTCCGACAGTGCGGCGCTCCCTCAGTACTGAACCTCCGACTGTGCGGCGCTCCCTCGGTACTGACTCTCCGACAGTGTGGCACTCCCTCAGTACTCCCCCTCTGACTGTGCGGCACTCCCTCAGTACTCCCCCTCTGACAGTGTGGCGCTCTCTCAGTACTGACTCTCCGACAGTGCAGCGCTCCCTCAGTACTGACCCTCCGACAGTGCGGCGCTCCCTCAGCACTGACCCTCCGACAGTGCGGCGCGCCCTCAGCACTGACCCTCCGACAGTGCGGCGCTCCCTCAGCACTGACCCTCCGACAGTGTAGCGCTCCCTCAGCACTGTCTCTCCGACAGTGCGGCTCTCCCTCAGCACTGACCCTCCGACAGTGTAGCGCTCCCTAAGCACTGAACCTCCGACAGTGCGGCGCTCCCTCAGCTCTGACCCTCCGACAGTGCTGGCGCTTCCTCAACACTGACCCTCCGACAGTTCAGCGCTCCCTCAGTACTGACCCTTCGACACTGCTGGCGCTCCCTCAGCCTGACCCTCCGACAGTGCGGCGCTCCCTCAGTAATGACCCTCCGACAGTGCTGGCACTCCCTCAGTACTGACTCTCCGACAGTGCGGCAGTCCCTCAGCACTGACCCTCCGACAGTGCTGGCACTCCCTCAGTACTGACTCTCCGACAGTGCGGCAGTCCCTCAGCACTGACCCTCCGACAGTGCGGCGCTCCCTTAGCACTGACCCTCCGACAGTGTGGCGATCCCTCAGCACTGACCCTCCGACAGTGCAGCGCTCCCTGAGTACTGACCCTCCGACAGTGCGGCGCTCCCTCAGTACTGAACCTCCGACTGTGCGGCGCTCCCTCGGTACTGACTCTCCGACAGTGTGGCACTCCCTCAGTACTCCCCCTCTGACTGTGCGGCACTCCCTCAGTACTCCCCCTCTGACAGTGTGGCGCTCTCTCAGTACTGACTCTCCGACAGTGCAGCGCTCCCTCAGTACTGACCCTCCGACAGTGCGGCGCTCCCTCAGTACTGACTTTCCGACAGTGCGGCGCTGTCTTAGTACTGACTCTCCGACAGTGCAGCGCTCCCTCTGTATTGACCCTCCGACAGTGCAGTGCTCCCTCATTACTGACCCTCCGACAGTGCGGCGCTCCCTCAGTACTGACCCTCCGACAGTGCTGGCGCTTCCTCAGCACTGACCCTCCGACAGTGCGGCGCTCTATCAGCACTGACTCTCCGACAGTGCGCTGCTCCCTCAGCACTGACCCTCCGACAGTGCGGTGCTCCCACAGCACTGACCCTCCGACAGTGCGGCACTCCCTCAGCACTGACCCTCCAACAGTGCGGCGCTCACTCAGGACTGACACTCCGACTGTGCAGTGCTCCCTCAGTACTGACCTTCCGACAGTGCAGCTCTCCCTCAGTATTGACCCTCCGACAGTGCCGTGCTCCCTCAGTATTGACCCTCCGATAGTGCGGCGCTTCCTCAGTACTGACCCTCTGACAGTGTGGCCCTCCCTCAGTACTGACCCTCTGACAGTGTAGCCCTCCCTCAGTACTGCCCCTCTGACAGTGCGACGCTCCCTCAGTAGTGGCCCACCGACAGTGCGGTGCTCCCTCAGCACTGACCCTCCGACAGTGCAGTGCTCCCTCAGTACTGACCTCCGACAGTGCGGCAATCCCTCAGTAGTGACCCACCGACAGTGCGGTACTCACTCAGCACTCACCCTCCGACAGTGCGGCACTCCCTCAGTACTGACCCTCCGACAGTACGGCGCTCCCTCAGTACTGACCCTCCGACAGTGCTGGCTCTCCCTCAGTACTGACTCTCCGACAGTGCGGCAGTCCCTCAGCACTGACCCTCAGACAGTGCAGCGCTCCCTCAGTACTGACCCTCTGACTGTGCGGCGCTCCCACAGTACTGACTCTCCGACAGTGTGGCACTCCCTCAGTACTCTCCCTCCGACTGTGCGGCGCTCTGTCCGTATTGACTCTCTGACAGTGTGGCAGTCCCTCAGTACACCCTCTCCGACAGTGCGGCGCTCCCTCAGCACTGACCCTTCGACAGTGTGGCCCTCCCTCAGCACTGACCCTCCGACAGTGCGGCGCTCCCTCAATACTGACCCTCCAACAGTGTGGCACTCCTTCAGTACTCCCCCTCCGACAGTGCGGCACTCCCTCAGTACTGACCCTCCGACAGTGCGGCCGCTCCCTCAGCACTGACCCTCCGACAGTGCGGCGCTCCCTCAGCACTGACCCTCCGAAAGTGCGGCGCGCCCTCAGCACTGACCCTCCGACAGTGCGGCGCTCCCTCAGCACTGACCCTCCGACAGTGTAGCGCTCCCTCAGCACTGTCTCTCCGACAGTGCGGCTCTCCCTCAGCACTGACCCTCCGACAGTGTAGCGCTCCCTAAGCACTGAACCTCCGACAGTGCGGCGCTCCCTCAGCTCTGACCCTCCGACAGTGCTGGCGCTTCCTCAACACTGACCCTCCGACAGTTCAGCGCTCCCTCAGTACTGACCCTTCGACACTGCTGGCGCTCCCTCAGCCTGACCCTCCGACAGTGCGGCGCTCCCTCAGTAATGACCCTCCGACAGTGCTGGCACTCCCTCAGTACTGACTCTCCGACAGTGCGGCAGTCCCTCAGCACTGACCCTCCGACAGTGCTGGCACTCCCTCAGTACTGACTCTCCGACAGTGCGGCAGTCCCTCAGCACTGACCCTCCGACAGTGCGGCGCTCCCTTAGCACTGACCCTCCGACAGTGTGGCGATCCCTCAGCACTGACCCTCCGACAGTGCAGCGCTCCCTGAGTACTGACCCTCCGACAGTGCGGCGCTCCCTCAGTACTGAACCTCCGACTGTGCGGCGCTCCCTCGGTACTGACTCTCCGACAGTGTGGCACTCCCTCAGTACTCCCCCTCTGACTGTGCGGCACTCCCTCAGTACTCCCCCTCTGACAGTGTGGCGCTCTCTCAGTACTGACTCTCCGACAGTGCAGCGCTCCCTCAGTACTGACCCTCCGACAGTGCGGCGCTCCCTCAGTACTGCCTTTCCGACAGTGCGGCGCTGTCTTAGTACTGACTCTCCGACAGTGCAGCGCTCCCTCTGTACTGACCCTCCGACAGTGCAGTGCTCCCTCATTACTGACCCTCCGACAGTGCGGCGCTCCCTCAGTACTGACCCTCCGACAGTGCTGGCGCTTCCTCAGCACTGACCCTCCGACAGTGCGGCGCTCTATCAGCACTGACTCTCCGACAGTGCGCTGCTCCCTCAGCACTGACCCTCCGACAGTGCGGTGCTCCCACAGCACTGACCCTCCGACAGTGCGGCACTCCCTCAGCACTGACCCTCCAACAGTGCGGCGCTCACTCAGGACTGACACTCCGACTGTGCAGTGCTCCCTCAGTACTGACCTTCCGACAGTGCAGCTCTCCCTCAGTATTGACCCTCCGACAGTGCCGTGCTCCCTCAGTATTGACCCTCCGATAGTGCGGCGCTTCCTCAGTACTGACCCTCTGACAGTGTGGCCCTCCCTCAGTACTGACCCTCTGACAGTGTAGCCCTCCCTCAGTACTGCCCCTCTGACAGTGCGACGCTCCCTCAGTAGTGGCCCACCGACAGTGCGGTGCTCCCTCAGCACTGACCCTCCGACAGTGCAGTGCTCCCTCAGTACTGACCTCCGACAGTGCGGCAATCCCTCAGTAGTGACCCACCGACAGTGCGGTACTCACTCAGCACTCACCCTCCGACAGTGCGGCACTCCCTCAGTACTGACCCTCCGACAGTACGGCGCTCCCTCAGTACTGACCCTCCGACAGTGCTGGCTCTCCCTCAGTACTGACTCTCCGACAGTGCGGCAGTCCCTCAGCACTGACCCTCAGACAGTGCAGCGCTCCCTCAGTACTGACCCTCTGACTGTGCGGCGCTCCCACAGTACTGACTCTCCGACAGTGTGGCACTCCCTCAGTACTCTCCCTCCGACTGTGCGGCGCTCTGTCCGTATTGACTCTCTGACAGTGTGGCAGTCCCTCAGTACACCCTCTCCGACAGTGCGGCGCTCCCTCAGCACTGACCCTTCGACAGTGTGGCCCTCCCTCAGCACTGACCCTCCGACAGTGCGGCGCTCCCTCAATACTGACCCTCCAACAGTGTGGCACTCCTTCAGTACTCCCCCTCCGACAGTGCGGCACTCCCTCAGTACTGACCCTCCGACAGTGCGGCCGCTCCCTCAGCACTGACCCTCCGACAGTGCGGCGCTCCCTCAGCACTGACCCTCCGACAGTGCGGCGCTCCCTCAGCACTGACCCTCCGACAGTGTAGCGCTCCCTCAGCACTGTTTCTCCGACAGTCCGGCGCTCCCTCAGCTCTGACCCTCTGACAGTGCTGGCGCTTCCTCAGCACTGACCCTCCGACACTGCTGGCGCTCCCTCAGCCTGACCCTCCGACTGTGCGGCGCTCCTTCAGTAATGACCCTCCGACAGTGCTGGCACTCCCTCAGTACTGACTCTCCGACAGTGCGGCAGTCCCTCAGCACTGACCCTCCGACAATGCGGCGCTCGCTTAGCACTGACCCTCCGACAGTGTGACGATCCCTCAGCACTGACCCTCCGACAGTGCAGCGCTCCCTCAGTACTGACCCTCCGACAGTGCGGCGCTCCCTCGGTACTGACTCTCCGACAGTGTGGCACTCCCTCAGTACTCTCCCTCTGACTGTGCGGCACTCCCTCAGTACTCCCCCTCCGACAGTGTGGCGCTCTCTCAGTACAGACCCTCCGACAGTGCGGCGCTCCCTCAGTACTGAACCTCCGACTGTGCGGCGCTCCCTCAGTACTGACTTTCCGACAGTGCGGCGCTCTCTTAGTAGTGACTCTCCGACAGTGCTGGCGCTTCCTCAGCACTGACCCTCCGACAGAGCGGCGCTCTCTCAGCACTGACTCTCCGACAGTGCGCTGCTCCCTCAGCACTGACCCTCCGACAGTGCGGTGCTCCCACAGCACTGACCCTCCGACAGTGCGGCACTCCCTCAGCACTGACCCTCCAACATTGCGGCGCTCACTCAGGACTGACATTCCGACAGTGCGGCGCTCTCTCAGTACTGACTCTCCGACAGTGCAGCGCTCCCTCAGCCCTGAACCTCAGACAGTGCAACTCTCCCTCAGTACTGACCTTCCGACAGTGCAGCTCTCCCTCAGTATTGACCCTCCGACAGTGCCGTGCTCCCTCAGTATTGACCCTCCGACAGTGCGGCGCTTCCTCAGTACTGACCCTCTGACAGTGTGGCCCTCCCTCAGTACTGACACTCTGACAGTGTAGCCCTCCCTCAGTACTGCCCCTCTGACAGTGTGGCGCTCCCTCAGTACTGACCCTCCAACAGTGCGGCGCTCCTTCAGTACTGACCTTCTGACAGTGTGGAGCTCACTCAGTACTGACCCTCCATCAGTGCGACGCTCCCTCAGTAGTGGCCCACCGACAGTGCGGTGCTCCCTAGGCACTGACCCTCCGACAGTGCAGTGCTCCCTCAGTACTGACCCTCCGACAGTGCGGCAATCCCTCAGTAGTGACCCACCGACAGTGCGGTACTCACTCAGCACTCACCCTCCGACAGTGCGGCACTCCCTCAGTACTGACCCTCCGACAGTACGGCGCTCCCTCAGTACTGACCCTCCGACAGTGCTGGCTCTCCCTCAGTACTGACTCTCCGACAGTGCGGCAGTCCCTCAGCACTGACCCTCAGACAGTGCGGCGCTCCCTCAGCACTGACCCTCCGACAGTGTGGCGCTCCCTCAGCACTGACCCTCCGACAGTGCAGCGCTCCCTCTGTACTGACCCTCCGACAGTGCGGCGCTCCCTCAGTACTGAACCTCCGACTGTGCAGCGCTCCCTCAGTACTGACTCTCCGACAGTGCGGCGCTCCCTCAGTACTGACCCTCCGACAGTGTGGCACTCCCTCAGTACTCCCCCTCCGACAGTGCGGCGCTATTTCAGTACTGACTCTCCGACAGTGCAGCGCTCCCTCAGTACTGACCCTCCATCAGAGCGGCGCTCCCTCAGTACTGACCCTCCGACAGTGTAGCGCTCCCTCAGTAATGACCCTCCGACAGTGCGGTGCTCCCTCAGCACAGACCCTCCGACAGTGCGGTGCTCCCTCAGCACTGACCCTCCAACAGTGCGGCGCTCGCTCAGCACTGACCCACCGACAGTGCTGGCGTTTCCTCAGCCTGACCCTCCGACAGTTCAGCGCTCCCTCAGTACTGACCCTCCAACACTGCTGGCGCTCCCTCAGCCTGACCCTCCGACAGTGCGGCGCTCCCTCAGTAATGACCCTCCGACAGTGCTTGCACTCCCTCAGTACTGACTCTCCGACAGTGCGGCAGTCCCTCAGCACTGACCCTCCGACAGTGCGGCGCTCCCTTAGCACTGACCCTCCGACAGTGTGGCGATCCCTCAGCACTGACCCTCCGACAGTGCAGCACTCCCTCAGTACTGACCCTCCAACAGTGCGGCGCTCCCTCAGTACTGAACCTCCGACTGTGCGGCGCTCCCTCGGTACTGACTCTCCGACAGTGTGGCACTCCCTCAGTATTCCCCCTCTGACTGTGCGGCACTCCCTCAGTACTCCCCCTCCGACAGTGTGGCTTTCTCTCAGTACTGACTCTCCGACAGTGCAGCGCTCCCTCAGCACTGACCCTCCGACAGTGCGGCGCTCCCTCAGTACTGACCCTCCGACAGTGCGGCGCTCCCTCAGTACTGAACCTCCGACTGTGCGGCGCTCCCTCAGTACTGACTTTCTGACAGTGCGGCGCTCTCTTAGTACTGACTCTCCGACAGTGCAGCGCTCCCTCTGTACTGACCCTCCGACAGTGCAGTGCTCCCTCATTACTGACCCTCCGACAGTGCGGCGCTCCCTCAGTACTGACCCTCCGACAGTGGCTGGCGCTTCCTCAGCACTGACCCTCCGACAGTGCGGCGCTCTCTCAGCACTGACTCTCCGACAGTGCGCTGCTCCCTCAGCACTGACCCTCCGACAGTGCGGTGCTCCCACAGCACTGACCCTCCGACAGTGCGGCACTCCCTCAGCACTGACCCTCCAACAGTGCGGCGCTCACTCAGGACTGACACTCCGACAGTGCGGTGCTCTCTCAGTACTGACCCTCCAACAGTGCGGCGCTCCTTCAGTACTGACCTTCTGACAGTGTGGAGCTCCCTCAGTACTGAGCCTCCATCAGTGCGACGCTCCCTCAGTAGTGGCCCACCGACAGTGCGGTGCTCCCTCAGCACTGACCCTCCGACAGTGCAGTGCTCCCTCAGTACTGACCCTCCGACAGTGCGGCAATCCCTCAGTAGTAACCCACCGACAGTGCGGTACTCACTCAGCACTCACCCTCCGACAGTGCGGCACTCCCTCAGTACTGACACTCCGACAGTACGGCACTCCCTCAGTACTGACCCTCCGACAGTGCGGCACTCCCTCAGTACTGACCCTCCGACAGTGCTGGCTCTCCCTCAGTACTGACTCTCCGACAGTGCGGCAGTCCCTCAGCACTGACCCTCAGACAGTGCAGCGCTCCCTCAGTACTGACCCTCTGACTGTGCGGTGCTCCCACAGTACTGACTCTCCGACAGTGTGGCACTCCCTCAGTACTCCCCCTCCGACTGTGCGGCGCTCTCTCCGTATTGACTCTCCGACAGTGTGGCAGTCCCTCGGTACACCCTCTCCGACAGTGCGGCGCTCCCTCAGCACTGACCCTACGACAGTGTGGCCCTCCCTCAGCACTGACCCTCCGACAGTGTGGCCCTCCCTCAGTACTGACCCTCTGACAGTGCAGCGCCCCCTCAGCACCTACCCTCCGACAGTGCAGCGCTCCCTCCGTACTGTCCCTCCGACAGTGCGGCGCTCCCTCAGTACAGAACCTCCGACTGTGCGGCGCTCCCTCAGTACTGACGCTCCGACAGTGCGGCGCTCCCTCAGTACTGACCCTCCGACAGTGCGGCGCTCCCTCAGTACTGATCCTCCAACAGTGTGGCACTCCTTCAGTACTCCCCCTCCGACAGTGCGGCACTCCCTCAGTACTGACCCTCCGACAGTGCGGCGCTCCCTCAGTACTGAATCTCCGACAGTGCGGCGCTCCCTCAGTACTGACCCTCCGACAGTGCTGTCGCTCCCTCAGCACTGACCATCCGACAGTGCGGCGCTCCCTCAATACTGCCCCTCCAACAGTGTGGCACTCCTTCAGTACTGACCCTCCGACAGTGCGTCACTCCCTCAGTACTGACCCTCCGACAGTGCGGCGCTCCCTCAGCACTGACCCTCCAACAGTGCGGCGCTCCCTCAGCACTGACCCTCCGACAGTGCGGCGCTCCCTCAGCACTGACCCTCCGGCAGTGTAGCGCTCCCTCAGCACTGTTTCTCCGACAGTGCGGCTCTCCCTCAGCACTGACCCTCCGACAGTGTAGTGCTCCCTCAGCACTGAACCTCCGACAGTGCGGCGCTCCCTCAGCTCTGACCCTCCGACAGTGCTGGGGCTTCCTCAGCACTGACCCTCCGACAGTTCAGCGCTCCCTCAGTACTGACCCTCCGACACTGCTGGCGCTCCCTCAGCCTGACCCTCCGACCGTGCGGCGCTCCTTCAGTAATGACCCTCCGACAGTGCTGGCACTCCCTCAGTACTGACTTTCCGACAGTGCGGCAGTCCCTCAGCACTGACCCTCCGACAGTGCGGCGCTCCCGTAGCACTGACCCTCCGACAGTGTGGCGATCCCTCAGCACTGACCCTCCGACAGTGTGGCGCTCCCTCGGTACAGACTCTCCGACAGTGTGGCACTCCCTCAGTACTCCCCCTCTGACTGTGCGGCACTCCCTCAGTACTCCCCCTCCGACAGTGTGGCGCTCTCTCAGTACTGAGTCTCCGACAGTGCAGCGCTCCCTCTGTACTGACCCTCCGACAGTGCGGCGCTCCCTCAGGACTGAACCTCCGACTGTGCGGCGCTTCCTCAGTACTGACTTTCCGACAGTGCGGCGCTCCCTCTGTACTGACCCTCCGACAGTGCAGTGCTCCCTCATTACTGACCCTCCGACAGTGCGGCGCTCCCTCAGTACTGACCCTCTGACAGTGCTGGCGCTTCCTCAGCACTGACCCTCCGACAGAGCGGTGCTCTCTCAGCACTGACTCTCCGACAGTGCGCTGCTCCCTCAGCACTGACCCTCCGACAGTGCGGTGCTCCCACAGCACTGACCCTCCGACAGTGCGTCACTCCCTCAGCACTGACCCTCCCTCAGGACTGACACTCCGACAGTGCGGCGCTCTCTCAGTACTGAACCTCCGACTGTGCGGCGCTTCCTCAGTACTGACTTTCCGACAGTGCGGCGCTCTCTTAGTACTGACTCTCCGACAGTGCAGCGCTCCCTCTGTACTGACCCTCCGACAGTGCCGTGCTCCCTCAGTATTGACCCTCCGACAGTGCGGCGCTTCCTCAGTACTGACCCTCTGACAGTGTGGCCCTCCCTCAGTACTGACCCTCTGACAGTGTAGCCCTCCCTCAGTACTGCCCCTCTGACAGTGTGGAGCTCCCTCAGTACTGACCCTCCAACAGTGCGGCGCTCCTTCAGTAGTGGCCCACCGACAGTGCGGTGCTCCCTCAGCACTGACCCTCCGACAGTGCGGCAATCCCTCAGTAGTGACCCACCGACAGTGCGGTACTCACTCAGCACTCACCCTCCGACAGTGCGGCGCTCCCTCAGCACTGACCCTCCGACAGTGTAACGCTCCCTCAGCACTGATCCCCGACAGTGCGGCACTCCCTCAGCACTGACCCTCCGACAGTGCTGGCGCTCCCTCAGCACTGACCATCCAACAGTGCGGCACTCCCTCAGTACTGACAGTCCGACAGTGCGGCGGTCCCTCAGCACTGACCATCCGATAGTACGGCGCTCCCTCAGTACTGACCCTCCGACAGTGCGGCAGTCCCTTAGCACTGACCCTCCGACAGTGCTGTGCTCTCTTTGTACTGTCTCTCCGACAGTGCAGCCTTCCCTCAGCACTCACCCTCCGACAGTGCGGCGCTCCCTCAGCACTGACCCTCCGACAGTGCGGCCTTCCCTCAGCACTCACCCTCCGACAGTGCGGCGCTCCCTCAGCACTGACCCTCCGACAGTGTAACGCTCCCTCAGCACTGATCCCCGACAGTGCGGCACTCCCTCAGCACTGACCCTCCGACAGTGCTGGCGCTCCCTCAGCACTGACCATCCAACAGTGCGGCACTCCCTCAGTACTGACAGTCCGACAGTGCGGCGGTCCCTCAGCACTGACCATCCGATAGTACGGCGCTCCCTCAGTACTGACCCTCCGACAGTGCGGCAGTCCCTTAGCACTGACCCTCCGACAGTGCGGCGCTCCCTTAGCACTGACTCTCCGACAGTGTGGCGCTCCCTCAGCACTGACCCTCCGACAGTGCAGCGCTCTCTCAGTACTGACCCTCTGACAGTGTAGCGCTCCCTCAGTACTGACCCTCAGACAGTGCGGGGCTCCCTTAGCACTGACCCTCCGACAGTGCTGGCGCTCCCTCAGTACTGACTCTCCGACAGTGCGGCAGTCCCTCAGCACTGACCCTCCGACAGTGCTGGCGCTCCCTCAGTACTGACTCTCCGACAGTGCGGCAGTCCCTCAGCACTGACCATCCGACAGTGCGGCGCTCCCTTAGCACTGACCCTCCGACAGTGTGGCGCTCCCTCAGCACTGACCCTCAGACAGTGCAGCACTCCCTCAGTCCTGACCCTCCGACTGTGCGGCGCTCTCTCAGTACTGACTCTCCGACAGTGTGGCACTCCCTCAGTACTCCCCCTCCGACAGTGCGGCGCTCTCTCAGTACTGACTCTCTGGCAATGCAGCACTCCCTCAGTACTGACCCTCCGACAGTGCGGCGCTCCCACAGTACTGACCCTCCTACAGTGCGGCGCTCTCTCAGTACTGACTCCCCGACAGTGCAGCGCTCCCTCAGTACTGACCCTCCGACAGTGTGGCACTCCCTCAGCACTGACCCTCCGACAGTGTGGCGCTCCCTCAGTACTGACCCTCCGACAGTGTGGCGCTCCCTCAGCACTGACCCTCCGACAGTGTGGCCCTCCCTCAGTACTGACCCTCTGACAGTGCAGCGCCCCCTCAGTACCTACACTCCGACAGTGCAGCGCTCCCTCAGTACTGACCATCCGACAGTGCGGCGCTCCCTCAGTACTGAACCTCCGACTGTGCGGCGCTCCCTCAGTACTGACTCTCCGACAGTGCGGCACTCCCTCAGTACTGACCCTCCGACAGTGCGTCGCTCCCTCAGCACTGACCATCCGACAGTGCGGCGCTCCCTCAGCGCTGACACTCCGACAGTGCGGCGCTCCCTCAGCACTGACCCTCCGACAGTGTAGCGATCCCTCAGCACTGTCCCTCCGACAGTGCGGCTCTCCCTCAGCACTGACCCTCCGACAGTGCTGGCGCTTCCTCAGGACTGACCCTGCGACAGTGCTGCGCTCCCTCAGTAATGACCCTCCGACAGTGCTGGCTCTCACTCAGTACTGACTCTCCGACAGTGCGGCAGTCCCTCAGCACTGACCCTCCGACAGTGCGGCGATCCCTCAGCACTGACACTCCGACAGTGCAGCGCTCCCCAGTACTGACCCTCCGACAGTGCGGCGCTCCCTCAGTACTGACTCTCCGACAGTGTGGCACTCCCTCAGTACTCCCCCTCTGACTGTGCGGCACTCCCTCAGTACTCCCTTTCCGACAGTGTGGCGCTCTCTCAGTACTGACTCGCCGACAGTGCAGCGCTCCCTCAGTACTGACCCTCCGACAGTGCGGCGCTCCCTCAGGACTGAACCTCCGACTGTGCGGCGTTCCCTCAGTACTTACTTTCCGACAGTGCGGCGCTCTCTTAGTGCTGACCCTCCGACAGTGCTGGCGCTTCCTCAGCACTGACCCTCCGACAGTGCAGCGCTCCCCCAGTACTGACCCTCCGACACTGCTGGCGCTCCCTCAGCCCTGACCCTCCGACAGTGCGGCGCTCCCTCAGTACTCACCCTCCGACACTGCTGGCGCTCCCTCAGCCCTGACCCTCCGACAGTGCGGCGCTCCCTCAGTAATGACCCTCCGACAGTGCTGTGCTCTCTCAGCACTGACCCTCCGACAGTGTAACGCTCCCTCAGCACTGACCCTCCGACAGTGCTGGCGCTCCCTCAGCACTGACCATCCAACAGTGCGGCACTCCCTCAGTACTGACACTCCGACAGTGCGGCGGTCCCTCAGCACTGACCTTCCGATAGTACGGCGCTCCCTCAGTACTGACCCTCCGACAGTGCGGCAGTCCCTTAGCACTGACCCTCCGACAGTGCGGCGCTACCTTAGCACTGACCCTCCGACAGTGTGGCGCTCCCTCAGCACTGACCCTCCGACAGTGCAGCGCTCTCTCAGTACTGACCCTCTGACAGTGTAGCGCTCCCTCAGTACTGACCCTCAGACAGTGCGGGGCTCCCTTAGCACTGACCCTCTGACAGTGCGGCGCTCCCTCAGTACTGACTCACCGACAGTGCGGCAGTCCCTCAGCACTGACCCTCCGACAGTGCGGCGCTCCCTTAGCACTGACCCTCCGACAGTGTGGCTCTCCCTCAGCACTGACCCTCAGACAGTGCAGCGCTCCCTCAGTACTGACCCTCTGACTGTGCGGCGCTCCCACAGTACTGACTCAACGACAGTGTGGCACTCCCTCAGTACTCCCCCTCCGACTGTGCGGCGCTCTCTCAGTACTGACTCTCCGACAGTGTGGCACTCCCTCAGTACTCCCCCTCCGACAGTGCGGCGCTCTCTCAGTACTGACTCTCCGGCAGTGCAGCGCTCCCTCAGTACTGACCCTCCGACAGTGCGGCGCTCCCACAGTACTGACCCTCCTACAGTGCGGCGCTCTCTCAGTACTGACTCCCCGACAGTGCAGCGCTCCCTCAGTACTGACCCTCCGACAGTGTGGCGCTCCCTCAGTACTGACCCTCCGACAGTGTGGCGCTCCCTCAGCACTGACCCTCCGACAGTGTGGCCCTCCCTCAGTACTGACCCTCTGACAGTGCAGCGCCCCCTCAGTACCTACACTCCGACAGTGCAGCGCTCCCTCAGTACCTACACTCCGACTGTGCGGCGCTCCCTCAGTACTGACTCTCCGACAGTGCGGCACTCGTTCAGTACTGACCCTCCGACAGTGCGGCGCTCCCTCAGTACTGACTCTCCGACAGTGCGGCGCTCCCTCAGTGCTGACCCTCCGACAGTGCTGTCGCTCCCTCAGCACTGACCATCCGACAGTGCGGCGCTCCCTCAATACTGACCCTCCAACAGTGTGGCACTCCTTCAGTACTCCCCCTCCGACAGTGCGGCACTCCCTCAGTACTGACCCTCCGACAGTGCGGCGCTCCCTCAGCACTGACCTCCAACAGTGCGGCGCTCCCTCAGCACTGACCCTCCGACAGTGCGGCGCTCCCTCAGTACTGACCCTCCGACAGTGCGGCGCTCCCTCAGTACTGATCCTCCGACAGTATGGCACTCCTTCAGTACTCCCCCTCCGACAGTGCGGCACTCCCTCAGTACTGACCCTCCGACAGTGCGGCGCTCCCTCAGTACTGACTCTCCGACAGTGCGGCGTTCCCTCAGTACTGACCCTCCGACAGTGCGGCGCTCCCTCAGTACTGACTCTCCGACAGTGCGGCGTTCCCTCAGTACTGACCCTCCGACAGTGCGGCGCTCCCTCAGCACTGACCCTCCGACAGTGTAGCGCTCCCTCAGCACTGTCTCTCCGACAGTGCGGCGCTCCCTCAGCTCTGACCCTCCGACTGTGCTGGCGCTTCCTCAGCACTGACCCTCCGACAGTTCAGCGCTCCCTCAGTACTGACCCTCCGACAGTGCGGCGCTCCCTCAGTACTGAACCTCCGACTGTGCGGCGCTCCCTCGGTACTGACTCTCCGACAGTGTGGCACTCCCTCAGTACTCCCCCTCTGACTGTGCGGCACTCCCTCAGTACTCCCCCTCTGACAGTGTGGCGCTCTCTCAGTACTGACTCTCCGACAGTGCAGCGCTCCCTCAGTACTGACCCTCCGACAGTGCGGCGCTCCCTCAGTACTGAACCTCCGACTGTGCGGCGCTCCCTCAGTACTGACTTTCCGACAGTGCGGCGTTCTCTTAGTACTGACTCTCCGACAGTGCAGCGCTCCCTCTGTACTGACCCTCCGACAGTGCAGTGCTCCCTCATTCCTGACCCTCCGACAGTGCGGCGCTCCCTCAGTACTGACCCTCCGACAGTGCTGGCGCTTCCTCAGCACTGACCCTCCGACAGTGCGGCGCTCTATCAGCACTGTCTCTCCGACATTGCGCTGCTCCCTCAGCACTGACCCTCCGACAGTGCGGTGCTCCCACAGCACTGACCCTCCGACAGTGCGGCACTCCCTCAGCACTGACCCTCCAACAGTGCGGCGCTCACTCAGGACTGACACTCCGACAGTGCGGCGCATTCTCAGTACTGACTCTCCGACTGTGCAGCGCTCCCTCAGCCCTGACCCTCAGACAGTGCGGCTCTCCCTCAGTACTGACCTTCCGACAGTGCAGCTCTCCCTCAGTATTGACCCTCCGACAGTGCCGTGCTCCCTCAGTATTGACCCTCCGACAGTGCGGCGCTCCCTCAGCACTGACCCTCCGACAGTGCGGCGCTCCCTCGGTACTGACTCTCCGACAGTGCGGCACTCCCTCAGTACTGACCCTCCGACAGTGCGGCGCTCCCTCAGCACTGACCCTCCAACAGTGCGGCGCTCCCTCAGCACTGACCCTCCGACAGTGCGGCGCTCCCTCAGCACTGACCCTCCGACAGTGTAGCGCTCCCTCAGCACTGTCTCTCCGACAGTGCGGCTCTCCCTCAGCACTGACCCTCCGACAGTGTAGCGCTCCCTAAGCACTGAACCTCCGACAGTGCGGCGCTCCCTCAGCTCTGACCCTCCGACAGTGCTGGCGCTTCCTCAGCACTGACCCTCCGACAGTTCAGTGCTCCCTCAGTACTGACCCTTCGACACTGCTGGCGCTCCCTCAGCCTGACCTTCCGACAGTGCGGCGCTCCCTCAGTAATGACCCTCCGACAGTGCTGGCACTCCCTCAGTACTGACTCTCCGACAGTGCGGCAGTCCCTCAGCACTGACCCTCCGACAGTGCTGGCACTCCCTCAGTACTGACTCTCCGACAGTGCGGCAGTCCCTCAGCACTGACCCTCCGACAGTGCGGCGCTCCCTTAGCACTGACCCTCCGACAGTGTGGCGATCCCTCAGCACTGACCCTCCGACAGTGCAGCGCTCCCTCAGTACTGACCCTCCGACAGTGCGGCGCTCCCTCAGTACTGAACCTCCGACTGTGCGGCGCTCCCTCGGTACTGACTCTCCGACAGTGTGGCACTCCCTCAGTACTCCCCCTCTGACTGTGCGGCACTCCCTCAGTACTCCCCCTCTGACAGTGTGGCGCTCTCTCAGTACTGACTCTCCGACAGTGCAGCGCTCCCTCAGTACTGACCCTCCGACAGTGCGGCGCTCCCTCAGTACTGAACCTCCGACTGTGCGGCGCTCCCTCAGTACTGACTTTCCGACAGTGCGGCGCTCTCTTAGTACTGACCCTCCGACAGTGCAGCGCTCCCTCTGTACTGACCCTCCGACAGTGCAGTGCTCCCTCATTACTGACCCTCCGACAGTGCGGCGCTCCCTCAGTACTGACCCTCCGACAGTGCTGGCGCTTCCTCAGCACTGACCCTCCGACAGTGCGGCGCTCTATCAGCACTGACTCTCCGACAGTGCGCTGCTCCCTCAGCACTGACCCTCCGACAGTGCGGTGCTCCCACAGCACTGACCCTCCGACAGTGCGGAACTCCCTCAGCACTGACCCTCCAACAGTGCGGCGCTCACTCAGGACTGACACCCCGACAGTGCGGCGCATTCTCAGTACTGACTCTCCGACTGTGCAGCGCTTACTCAGCCCTGACCCTCAGACAGTGCGGCTCTCCCTCAGTACTGACCTTCCGACAGTGCAGCTCTCCCTCAGTATTGACCCTCCGACAGTGCCGTGCTCCCTCAGTATTGACCCTCCGACAGTGCGGCGCTTCCTCAGTACTGACTCTCCGACAGTGCGGCAGTCCCTCAGCACTGACCCTCAGACAGTGCAGCGCTCCCTCAGTACTGCCCCTCTGACAGTGCGACGCTCCCTCAGTAGTGGCCCACCGACAGTGCGGTGCTCCCTCAGCACTGACCCTCCGACAGTGCAGTGCTCCTTCAGTACTGACCCTCCGACAGTGCGGCAATCCCTCAGTAGTGACCCACCGACAGTGCGGTACTCACTCAGCACTCACCCTCCGACAGTGCGGCACTCCCTCAGTACTGACCCTCCGACAGTACGGCGCTCCCTCAGTACTGACCCTCCGACAGTGCTGGCTCTCCCTCAGTACTGACTCTCCGACAGTGCGGCAGTCCCTCAGCACTGACTCTCAGACAGTGCAGCGCTCCCTCAGTACTGACCCTCTGACTGTGCGGCGCTCCCACACTACTGACTCTCCGACAGTGTGGCACTCCCTCAGTACTCCCCCTCCGACTGTGCGGCGCTCTCTCCGTATTGACTCTCCGACAGTGTGGCAGTCCCTCAGTACACCCTCTCCGACAGTGCGGCGCTCCCTCAGCACTGACCCTCCGACAGTGTGGCCCTCCCTCAGTACTGACCCTCTGACAGTGCAGCGCCCCCTCAGCACCTACCCTCCGACAGTGCAGCGCTCCCTCCGTACTGACCCTCCGACAGTGCGGCGCTCCCTCAGTACTGACGCTCCGACAGTGCGGCGCTCCCTCAGTACTGACCCTCCGACAGTGCAGCGCTCCCTCAGTACTGACGCTCCGACAGTGCGGCGCTCCCTCCGTACTGACCCTCCGACAGTGCGGCGCTCCCTCAGTACTGACGCTCCGACAGTGCGGCGCTCCCTCCGTACTGACCCTCCGACAGTGCGGCGCTCCCTCAGTACAGAACCTCCGACTGTGCGGCACTCCCTCAGTACTGACGCTCCGACAGTGCGGCGCTCCCTCAGTACTGACCCTCCGACAGTGCGGCGCTCCCTCAGTACTGATCCTCCAACAGTGTGGCACTCCTTCAGTACTCCCCCTCCGACAGTGCGGCACTCCCTCAGTACTGACCCTCCGCCAGTGCGGCGCTCCCTCAGTACTGAATCTCCGACAGTGCGGCGCTCCCTCAGTACTGACCCTCCGACAGTGCTGTCGCTCCCTCAGCACTGACCATCCGACAGTGCGGCGCTCCCTCAATACTGACCCTCCAACAGTGTGGCACTCCTTCAGTACTCCCCCTCCGACAGTGCGGCACTCCCACAGTACTGACCCTCCGACAGTGCGGCGCTCCCTCAGCACTGACCCTCCGACAGTGCGGCACTCCCTCAGCACAGACCCACCGACAGTGGAGCGCTCCCTCAGCACTGTTTCTCCGACAGTGCGGCGCTCCCTCAGCTCTGACCCTCTGACAGTGCTGGCGCTTCCTCAGCACTGACCCTCCGACAGTTCAGCGCTCCCTCAGTACTGACCCTCCGACACTGCTGGCGCTCCCTCAGCCTGACCCTCCGACTGTGCGGCGCTCATTCAGTAATGACCCTCCGACAGTGCTGGCACTCCCTCAGTACTGACTCTCCGACAGTGCGGCAGTCCCTCAGTACTGACCCTCCGACAGTGCGGCGCTCCCTCAGTACTGAACCTCCGACTGTGCGGCGCTCCCTCAGTACTGACTTTCCGACAGTGCAGCGCTCTCTTAGTAGTGACTCTCCGACAGTGCAGCGCTCCCTCTGTACTGACCCTCCGACAGTGCAGTGCTCCCTCATTAGTGACCCTCCGACAGTGCTGGCGCTTCCTCAGCACTGACCCTCCGACAGAGCGGCGCTCTCTCAGCACTGACTCTCCGACAGTGCGCTGCTCCCTCAGCACTGACCCTCCGACAGTGCGGTGCTCCCACAGCACTGACCCTCCGACAGTGCGGCACTCCCTCAGCACTGACCCTCCAACAGTGCGGCGCTCACTCAGGACTGACATTCCGACAGTGCGGCGCTCTCTCAGTACTGACTCTCCGACAGTGCAGCGCTCCCTCAGCCCTGAACCTCAGACAGTGCAGCTCTCCCTCAGTACTGACCTTCCGACAGTGCAGCTCTCCCTCAGTATTGACCCTCCGACAGTGCCGTGCTCCCTCAGTATTGACCCTCCGACGGTGCGGCGCTTCCTCTGTACTGACCCTCTGACAGTTTGGCGCTCCCTCAGCACTGACCCTCCGACAGTGCAGCGCTCCCTCAGTGCTGACCCTCCGACAGTGCGGCAATCCCTCAGTAGTGACCCACCGACAGTGCGGTACTCCCTCAGCACTCACCCTCCGACAGTGCGGCACTCCCTCAGTACTGACCCTCCGACAGTACGGCGCTCCCTCAGTACTGACACTCCAACAGTGCTGGCTCTCCCTCAGTACTGACTCTCCGACAGTGCGGCAGTCCCTCAGCACTGACCCTCAGACAGTGCGACGCTCCCTCAGCACTGACCCTCCGACAGTGTGGCGCTCCCTCAGCACTGACCCTCCGACAGTGCAGCGCTCCCTCAGTGCTGACCCTCCGACAGTGCGGCGCTCCCTCAGTACTGAACCTCCGACTGTGCGGCGCTCCCTCAGTACTGACTCTCCGACAGTGCGGCGCTCCCTCAGTACTGACCCTCCAACAGTGTGGCACTCCCTCAGTACTCCCCCTCCGACAGTGCGGCGCTCTTTCAGTACTGACTCTCCGACAGTGCAGCTCTCCCTCAGTACTGACCCTCCTACAGTGCGGCGCTCCCTCAGTACTGACCCTCCGACAGTGTAGCGCTCCCTCAGTACTGACCCTCCGACAGTGAGGCGCTCCCTCACCATTTACCCTCCGACAGTGCGGCGCTCCCTCAGTACTGACCCTCCGACAATGCGTCACTCCCTCAGTACTGACCTTCCGACAGTGCGGCGCTCCCTCAGCACTGACCCTCTGACAGTGCGGCGCTCCCTCAGTACTGACCCTCCGACAGTGCGTCACTCCCTCAGTACTGACCTTCCGACAGTGCGGCGCTCCCTCATCACTGACCCTCCGACAGTGCGGGGCTCCCTCAGCACTGACCCTCCGACAGTGCGGCACTCCATCAGCACTAACCGTCCGACAGTGCAGCGCTCCCTCAGTACTGTCCCTCCGACACTGCTGGCGCTCCCTCAGCCCTAACCCTCCGACGGTGCAGCGCTCCCTCAGTACTTGCCCTCCAACAGTGCGGTGCTCCCTCAGCACAGACCCTCCGACAGTGCGGTGCTCCCTCAGCACTGACCCTCCGACAGTGCGGCGCTCCCTCAGCACTGACCCTCTGACAGTGTAGCGCTCCCTCAGCACTGACCATCCGATTTTGCGGCACCTACTCAGCACTGACCCTAGGACAGTGTAGCGCTCTCTCAGCACTTACCCTCCGACTGTGCGGCGCTCCCTCAGCACTGACCAACTATGTAGCGCTCCCTCAGTACTGACCCTCAGATTGTGTGAAGCTCCTTCAGTACTGACCCTCCGACAGTGAGGTGCTCCCTCGCTATTGACCCTCCGACAGTGCGGCACTCCCTCAGTACTGAACCTCCGACAGTGCGAAGCTCCCTCAGCACTGACACTCCGACAGTGCGACGCTCCCTCAACACTGATCCTCCGACAGTGCGGCGCTCCCTCAGTACTGACCCTCCGACTGTGCGGCACTCCCTCAGCAGTGACCCTCCGACAGTGTAGCGCTCCCTCAGCACTGACCGTCCGACAGTGCGGCGCTCCCTCAGCACTGACCCTCTGACAGTGCGGCACTCCCTCAGTACTGACCCTCCGACAGTGCGGCGCTCCCTCAGTACTGACCCTCCGACTGTGCGGCACTCCCTCAGCACTGACCCTCCGACAGTGCGGCGCTCCCTCAGCACTGACCCTCCGACAGTGTAGGGCTCCCTCAGCACTTACCCTCCGACAGTGCGGCGCTCCCTCAGCACTGACCCTCCGACAGTGCGGCACTCCCTCAGTACTGACCCACTGACAGTGCGGCGCTCCCTCAGCACTGACCCTCCGACAGTGTTGCGCACCTTCAGTACTGACCCTCTGACAGTGCGGCGCTCCCTCAGTACTGACCCTCCGACAGTGCGGCACTCCCTCAGTACTGACCCTCCGACAGTGCGGCGCTCCCACAGCACTGACCCTCCGACAGTGTTGCGCACCTTCAGTACTGACCCTCTGACAGTGCGGCGCTCCCTCAGTACTGACCCTCCGACAGTGCGGCACTCCCTCAGTACTGACCCTCTGACAGTGCGGCGCTCCCTCAGTACTGACCCTCCGACAGTGCGGCACTCCCTCAGTACTGACCTTCCGACAGTGCGGCGCTCCCTCAGCACTGACCCTCCGACAGTGTTGCGCACCTTCAGTACTGACCCTCTGACAGTGCGGCGCTCCCTCAGTACTGACCCTCCGACAGTGCGGCACTCCCTCAGTACTGACCCTCTGACAGTGCGGCGCTCCCTCAGTACTGACCCTCCGACAGTGCGGCACTCCCTCAGTACTGACCTTCCGACAGTGCGGCGCTCGCTCAGCACTGACCCTCCGACAGTGCGGCACTCCCTCAGGACTGCCACTCCGATTGTGCGGGGCTCCCTCAGCACTGACCCTCAGACAGTGCGGCACTCCCTCAGCACTGAGCCTCCGACAGTGCTGCACTCCCTCAGCACTGACCCTCCGACAGTGCGGCGCTCCCTCAGCACTGACCCTCTGACAGTGCGGCGCTCCCTCAGTACTGACCCTCCGATTGTGCGGGGCTCCCTCAGTACTGACCCTCAGACAGTGCGGCAAATCCCTCAGCACTGACCCTCCGACAGTGCGGCACTCCCTCAGCACTGACCCTCCGACAGTTCGGCACTCCCTCAGTACTGACCCTCCGACAGTGCGGCACTCCCTCAGTACTGACCCTCCGATTGTGCGGGGCTCCCTCAGTACTGACCCTCTGACAGTACGGCACTCCCTCAGCACTGACCCTCCGACAGTTCGGCACTCCCTCAGTACTGACCTTCCGACAGTGCGGCGCTCCCTCAGCAATAACCCTCCGACAGTGCGGCAGTCCCTCAGCACTGACAGTCCGACAGTGTAGCGCTCCTTCCGTACTGACCCTCCGACAGTGCGTCACTCCCTCAGTACTGACCTTCCGACAGTGCGGCGCTCCCTCAGCACTGACCCTCCGACAGTGCGGAGCTCCCTCAGCACTGACCCTCCGACAGTGCGGCACTCCATCAGCACTGACCCTCCGACAGTGCGGCAGTCCCTCAGCACTAACCCTCCGACAGTGCGGCGCTCCCTCAGCACTGACCCTCCGACAGTGCGGAGCTCCCTCAGCACTGACCCTCCGACAGTGCGGCGCTCCCTCAGCACTGACCCTCTCTCTGACAGTGCGGCACTCCCTTAGTACTGACCCTCCGACAGTGCGGCGCTCCCTCAGCTCTGACCCTCCGACAGTGCGGCACTCCCTCAGCACTGACCCTCCGACAGTGCGGCACTCCCTCAGCACTGACCCTCCGACAGTGCGGCGCACCCTCAGTACTGACCCTCCGACAGTGAGGCGCTCCCTCACTATTTACCCTCCGACAGTGCGGCGCTCCCTCAGTAGTGACCGTCCGACAGTGAGGCGCTCCCTCACTATTTACCCTCCGACAGTGCGGCGCTCCCTCAGTACTGACCCTCTGACAGTGCGGCGCTCCCTCAGTACTGACCCTCCGACAGTGCGGCGCTCGCTCAGCACTGACCCTCCGACAGTGCGGCGCTCCCTAAGCACTGACCCTCCGACAGTGCGGCACTCCCTCAGCCCTGACCCTCCGACCGTGCGGCACTCCCTCAGTACTGACCTTCCGACAGTGCGGCGCTCGCTCAGCACTGACCCTCCGACAGTGCGGGGCTCCCTAAGCACTGACCCTCCGACAGTGCGGCACTCCCTCAGCACTGACCCTCCGACAGTGCGGCACTCCTTCAGTACTGACCATCCGACAGTGCGGCGCTCCCTCAGCGCTGACCCTCCGACAGTGCGGGGCTCCCTCAGCACTGACCCTCCGACAGTGCGGCACTCCCTCAGCACTGACCCTCCGTCAGTGTAGGGCTCCTTCAGTACTGACCCTCCGACAGTGAGGCGCTCCCTCAGTACTGACGCTCCGACAGTGAGGCGCTCACTCACTATTTACCCTCCGACAGTGCGGCGCTCCCTCAGTACTGACCCTCTGACAGTGCGGCGCTGCCTCCGTACTTACCCTCCGACAGTGCGTCACTCCCACAGTACTGACCCTCCGACAGTGCGTCACTCCCTCAGTACTGACCCTCTGACAGTGCGAGGCTCCCTCAGCACTGACCCTCGTACAGTGCGTCACTCCCTCAGTACTGACCTTCCGACAGTGCGGCGCTCCCTCAGTACTGACCCTCCGACAGTGCGTCACTCCCTCAGTACTGACCCTCCGATAGTGCGTTGCTCCCTCAGTTCTGACCCTCCGACAGTGCGGGGCTCCCTCAGCACTGACCCTCCGACAGTGCGGCACTCCCTCAGCACTGACCCTCCGACAGTGTAGCGCTCCTTCAGTACTGACCCTCCGACAGTGAGGCGCTCCCTCAGTACTGACCCTCCGACAGTGAGGCGCTCCCTCACTCTTTACCCTCCGACAGTGCGGCGCTCCCTCAGTACTGACGCTCTGACAGTGCGGCGCTCCCTCAGCACTGACCCTCCGACAGTGCGGGGCTCCCTCAGCACTGACCCTCCGACAGTGCGGCTCTCCCTCAGCACTCCGACAGTGAGGCGCTCCCTCACTATTGGCCCTCCGACAGTGCTGCACTCCCTCAGCCCTGACCCTCCGACAGTGCGGCGCTCCCTCAGTAATGACCCTCCGACATTGCGGCACTCCCTCAGCCCTGACCCTCCGACAGTGCGGCGCTCCCTCGGCAGTGACCCTCACTCTGACAGTGCGGCACTCCCTTAGTACTGTCCGTCCGACAGTGCGCCGCTCCCTCAGCACTGACCCTCCGACAGTGCGGCACTCCCTCAGCACTGACCCTCCGACAGTGCGGTACTCCCTCAGCACTGACCCTCTGACAGTGCGGCGCTCCCTCAGTACTGACCCCCTGACAGTGCGGCGCTCCCTCAGTACTGACCCTCCGATAGTGTGAAGCTCCCTCAGTACTGACACTCCGACAGTGAGGCGCTCCCTCACTATTGACCCTCCGACAGTGCGGCGCTCCTTCAGTACTGACCCTCCGACAGTGCGGCACTCCCTCAGTACTGACCCTCCGACAGTGCGGCACTCCCTCAGTACTGACCCTCCGACAGTGCGGCGCTCCCTCAGCACTGACCCTCCGACAGTGCGGGGCTCCCTCAGCACTGACCCTCCGTTGGTGCGGCATTCCCTCAGCACTGAACCTCCGACAGTGCGGCGCTCCCTCAGCCCTGACCCTCCGACAGTGTGAAGCTCCTTCAGCACTGACCCTCCGACAGTGAGGCGCTACCTCCGCACTGACCCTCCGACAGTGCGGCGCTCCCTCAGTACTGACCCTCCGACAGTGAGGCGCTACCTCAGCACTGACCCTCCGACAGTGCGGCGCTTCCTCAATACTGACCCTCTGACAGTGCGGCACTCCCTCAGTACTGACCCGCTGACAGTGCAGGGCTCCCTCAGCCCTGACCCTCCGACAGTGCGGCGCTCCCTCAGCACTGACCCTCTGACAGTGCGGCACTCCCTCAGCACTGACCCTCTGACAGTGCGGCGCTCCCTCAGTACTGACCGTCCGACAGTTCGACGCTCCCTCAGTACTGACCCTCCGACAGTGCTGCGCTACCTCAGTACTGACCCTCCGACAGTGCGGCGCTCCTTCAGCACTGACCCTCTGACAGTGCGGCTCTCCCTCAGCACTGACCCTCCGACAGTGCGGTGCTCCCTCAGTACTGACCCTCCGAAAGTGCGGCGCTCCCTCAGCACTGACCCTCCGACAGTGCGGGGCTCCCTCAGCACTGACCCTCCGACAGTGTGGCACTCCCTCAGCACTGACCCTCCGACAGTGTGGCGCTCCCTCAGCACTGACCCTCCGACAGTGCGGCACTCCCTCAGTACTGACCCTCCGACAGTGCGGCACTCCCTCAGCACTGACCCTCCGACAGTGCGGCACTCCCTCAGCACTGACCCTCCGACAATGCGGCTCTCCCTCAGCACTGACCCTCTGACAGTGTGGCACTCCCTCAGCACTGACCCTCCGACAGTGCGACGCTCCCTCAGTACTGACCCTGTGTCAGTGCGGCGCTCCCTCAGCACTGACCCTCCGACAGTGCGACGCTGCCTCAGTACTGACCCTGTGTCAGTGCAGCGCTCCCTCAGCACTTTCCCTCTGACAGTGCGGCGCTCCCTCGGCAGTGACCCTCTCTCTGACAGTGCGGCACTCCCTTAGTACTGTCCCTCCGACAGTGCGCCGCTCCCTCAGCACTGACCCTCCGACAGTGCGGCACTCCCTCAGCACTGACCCTCCGACAGTGCGGCACTCCCTCAGCACTGACCCTCCGACAGTGCGAGGCTCCCTCAGCACTGACCCTCCGACAGTGCGGCACTCCCTCAGCACTGACCCTCTGACAGTGCGGCGCTCCCTCAGTACTGACCCCCTGACAGTGCGGCACTCCCTCAGCACTGACCCTCCGACAATGCGGCTCTCCCTCAGCACTGACCCTCTGACAGTGTGGCACTCCCTCAGCACTGACCCTCCGACAGTGCGACGCTCCCTCAGTACTGACCCTGTGTCAGTGCGGCGCTCCCTCAGCACTGACCCTCCGACAGTGCGACGCTGCCTCAGTACTGACCCTGTGTCAGTGCAGCGCTCCCTCAGCACTTTTCCTCTGACAGTGCGGCGCTCCCTCGGCAGTGACCCTCTCTCTGACAGTGCGGCACTCCCTTAGTACTGTCCCTCCGACAGTGCGCCGCTCCCTCAGCACTGACCCTCCGACAGTGCGGCACTCCCTCAGCACTGACCCTCCGACAGTGCGGCACTCCCTCAGCACTGACCCTCCGACAGTGCGAGGCTCCCTCAGCACTGACCCTCCGACAGTGCGGCACTCCCTCAGCACTGACCCTCTGACAGTGCGGCGCTCCCTCAGTACTGACCCCCTGACAGTGCGGCGCTCCCTCAGTACTGACCCTCCGATAGTGTGAAGCTCCCTCAGTACTGACACTCCGACAGTGAGGCGCTCCCTCACTATTGACCCTCCGACAGTGCGGCGCTCCTTCAGTACTGTCCTCCGACAGTGCGGCACTCCCTCAGTACTGACCCTCCGACAGTGCGGCACTCCCTCAGTACTGACCCTCCGACAGTGCGGCGCTCCCTCAGCACTGACCCTCCGACAGTGCGGGGCTCCCTCAGCACTGACCCTCCGTTGGTGCGGCATTCCCTCAGCACTGAACCTCCGACAGTGCGGCGCTCCCTCAGCCCTGACCCTCCGACAGTGTGAAGCTCCTTCAGCACTGACCCTCCGACAGTGCGGCGCTCCCTCAGCACTGACCCTCTGACAGTGCGGCACTCCCTCAGTACTGACCATCCGACAGTTCGGCGCTCCCTCAGTACTGACCCTCCGACAGTGCAGCGCTCCCTCAGTACTAACCCTCCGACAGTGGGGCGCTCCCTCAGTACTGGCCCTCTGACAGTGCGGTGCTCCCTCAGCACTGACCCTCTGACAGTGCGGCGCTCCCTCAGTACTGACCCTCCGACAGTGCGGCGCTCCCTCAGTACTGACCCTCTGATAGTGCGGCGCTCCCTCAGTACTGACCCTCTGACAGTGCGGCGCTCCCTCAGTACTGACCCTCTGACAGTGCGGCGCTCCCTCAGCACTGATGCTCTAGTGGTGGGTCGTTGGGCCATTTAGGCTCCCAGTGTGATTAAATCTTCCGACCCCTCTCGTTCCAGGTTAAGGATTGCCTGAAGATTGAAGCTGAGGCCAAGGTGCAGGAACAAGAGGCCAACGCCAAGTACGAAAACTGTCAGGAGGCCAAGAAGAAGTTGGCGGGGAAACGCAGTTTTCATGAGGAATATAAGGACCGGGTGACGGAGATGGAGGGGGGCGAGGCTGTGGCGGGGCTGGATCTGCTCTTCTCCGAGAATCCCAACGACTTCAGCGGCTGGGTGGGGAGCCTGGCGAGCCACCCCGGAGTCATCTACCACGTTCTGGCACCCCTGCACCTGCTGGTGAGGAGGGCCGACCCTCGCCACGGCAACCTGCGGACGGCCATCAGCCAGTACATCGTGCGGAGCGACGAGGGCCTGAACTGCACGCGTCGGTCCTGCCCCCAGGGCGCCCGCGCGGACCCCCGGGACCGCTGCTCCTGCCGCTGCAGCGAGGACAGCCGCGTGGACAAGCAGTGCTGCTCCAAGGGGAAAGGATGGGCTAAGTTGTCGGTGGTGGTCCGGCGCGGCCAGGACCTCTGGGGGGATTACTCGGGCGGCACCGACGCCTACGTCAAGGTCTCGTACGGCAAACTCAAGGCCTCAACCGGGGTCGTGTCCAACAACAACAACCCCAAGTGGGACGTGACCCTCGACCTCGGTGACCTCCAGGTCGAGCAGGGCCTCTCCCTGCGGCTGGAGGTTTGGGACCGTGACAACGGCTTCGACGACGACCTGCTGGGCTCCTGCGAGAAACCGCCTGCCTCCGGCCGCCACCCCCACGTCTGCTACTTCAGCTACGGCAGCCTGACCTTCGACCTGGACCTGGTCTGCGGCCCTCACCTGGGCGGCGCCACCTGCCATGATTATGTGGCCCAGCCGGGGTGAGGAGCTGGAGGCCGTGGCGGGCCTATGTTTCTTGGGGTGGGCTGGGGGGGGGTTACCCACCCTGACCTCTGACCTCGCTTCACCTGTACCCTGCTGTCCATCGCCAAAGCGGTCCTGCAAACACCTCCCGCCTCACGCATCGCATTCTCCACTTTGGAGGGCAAACAGCTCATGCTGTGGGGGTGGTGACGTGTGCTGAGTGGGAGAAGGAAAATAATGCGATGGCGGGCTGCTCGACAGGGGGAGCCCTGGCCCGTCAACGAGTCGCTCGGCCAGGTGCATATCACCTACTCAACTGCTCTGTTGAGCGTTGGCGGGAAATGGGAGGGCGATGGTGGTGCTGGGGGACTAAGAGCTCCTCTTGCCCCTCCCCCAACCCCCCCAAAACTCGAAACTCCCGCACTAACCCCCTTCCGCACGTTCCTCGCAACCCTTCTTCCCCAAGTGTCTCCATTCAGGCGTGTAGGGAAACCCTCCCCCCACCACAACACAGCCACCCCCCCCCCCCCCCCCCCCCCCCTCCCCTGCCACTTCCACCACCACTCTCCTCCCCACCATCCTTCCAAACAGGGAATCCAGTCCAGGCAACCTCAAAGGAAATCATGGTTGGATGTCCAACTGCGTGAGGCGTCGCACATCACAGCGACGCCATTCGCGGTTGGATGTCGGTGTGTCTGGTGGACTAGAGAGAAACGGCTGGTCACAAGGCCGAGAAACCGCCCTTCCTCATGAAGCACGGTGAATGGAGACACTTCAACTCCGTCCTCCCCTCTGCCCACCCCGACTTCAGCGATTCACCAGCCCCACAGAAATGAGAAATAATTTCCCTTTAACTCCTCAAACCGTGTCTCCCTCTTTAACAGGGGTCCCTGACGGAGAGTCTCCCTCTTTAACAGGGGTCCCTGACGGAGAGACTCCCTCTTTAACAGGGGTCCCTGACGGAGAGTCTCCCTCTTTAACAGGGGTCCCTGACGGAGAGACTCCCTCTTTAACAGGGGTCCCTGACGGAGAGTCTCCCTCTTTAACAGGGGTCCCTGACGGAGAGTCTCCCTCTTTAACAGGGGTCCCTGACGGAGTGACTCCCTCTTTAACAGGGTCCCTGACGGAGAGACGCCCTCTTTAACAGGGTCCCTGATGGAGAGGCTCCCTCTTTAACAGGGTCCCAGACGGAGAGGCTCCCTCTTTAACAGGGGTCCCTGACGGAGAGGCTCCCTCTTTAACAGGGGTCCCTGACGGAGAGACTCCCTCTTTAACAGGGGTCCCTGACGGAGAGACTCCCTCTTTAACAGGGGTCCCTGACGGAGAGGCTCCCTCTTTAACAGGGGTCCCTGACGGAGAGTCTCCCTCTTTAACAGGGGTCCTGACGGAGAGACTATCTCTTTAACAGGGGTCCCTGACGGAGAGACTCCCTCTTTAACAGGGGTCCCTGACGGAGAGACTCCCTCTTTAACCGGGGTCCCTGACGGAGAGACTCCCTCTTTAACAGGGTCCCAGACGGAGAGTCTCCCTCTTTAACAGGGTCCCAGACGGAGAGGCTCCCTCTTTAACAGGGTCCCTGACGGAGAGGCTCCCTCTTTAACAGGGGTCCCTGACGGAGAGACTCCCTCTTTAACAGGGGTCACTGACTGAGAGACTCCCTCTTTAACAGGGGTCCCTGACGGAGAGTCTCCCTCTTTAACAGGGGTCCCTGACGGAGAGACTCCCTCTTTAACAGGGGTCCCTGACGGAGAGACTCCATCTTTAACAGGTGTCACTGACGGAGAGACTCCCTCTTTAACAGGGGTCCAGACGGAGAGACTCCCTCTTTAACAGGGGTCCCTGACGGAGAGACTCCCTCTTTAACAGGGTCCCTGACGGAGAGTCTCCCTCTTTAACAGGGGTCCTGACGGAGAGACTATCTCTTTAACAGGGGTCCCTGACGGAGAGACTCCCTCTTTAACAGGGGTCCCTGACGGAGAGACTCCCTCTTTAACAGGGGTCCCTGAAGGAGAGACTCCCTCTTTAACAGGGGTCCCTGACGGAGAGACTCCCTCATTAACAGGTGTCACTGACGGAGAGACTCCCTCTTTAACAGGGGTCCCAGACGGAGAGACTCCCTCTTTAACAGGGGTCCCTGACGGAGAGACTCCCTCTTTAACAGGGGTCCCTGACGTAGAGACTCCCTCTTTAACAGGGGTCCCTGACGGACAGACTCCCTCTTTAACAGGGGTCCCTGACAGAGAGACTCCCTCTTTAACAGGGGTACCTGACGGAGAGACTCCCTCTTTAACACGGGTCCCTGACGGAGAGACTCCCTCTTTAACAGGGTCCCTGACGGAGAGGCTCCCTCTTTAACAGGGTCCCTGATGGAGAGACTCCCTCTTTAACAGGGGTCCCTGACGGAGAGACTCCCTCTTTAACAGGGGTCCCTGACGGAGAGACTCCCTCTTTAACACGGGTCCCTGACGGAGAGACTCCCTCTTTAACAGGGGTCCCTGACGGGGAGACTCCCTCTTTAACAGGGTCCCTGACGGAGAGACTCCCTCTTTAACAGGGGTCCCTGACGGAGAGACTCCCTCTTTAACACGGGTCCCAGACGGAGAGGCTCCCTCTTTAACAGGGTCCCTGACGGAGAGACTCCCTCTTTAACAGGGGTCCCTGACGGAGAGACGCCCTCTTTAACAGGGGTCCCTGATGGAGAGACTCCCTCTTTAACAGGGGTTCCTGACAGAGAGACACCCTCTTTAACAGGGGTCCCAGACGGAGAGGCTCCCTCTTTAACAGGGGTCCCTGACGGAGAGACTCCCTCTTTAACAGGGGTCCCTGACGGAGAGACGCCCTCTTTAACAGGGGTCCCTGATGGAGAGACTCCCTCTTTAACAGGGGTTCCTGACAGAGAGACACCCTCTTTAACAGGGGTCCCAGACAGAGAGGCTCCCTCTTTAACAGGGGTCCCTGACGGAGAGACTCCCTCTTTAACAGGCGTCCCTGACGGAGAGACGCCCTCTTTAACAGGGGTCCCTGACGGAGAGACTCCCTCTTTAACAGGGGTCCCTGACGGAGAGACTCCCTCTTTAACAGGGGTCACTGACTGAGAGACTCCCACTTTAACAGGGGTCCCTGACAGAGAGACTCCCACTTTAACAGGGTCCCTGTCAGAGAGACTCCCTCTTTAACAGGGGTCCCTGACGGAGAGACTCCCTCTTTAACAGGGGTACCTGACTGAGAGTCTCCCTCTTTAACAGGGGTCCCTGACGGAGAGACTCCCTCTTTAACAGGGGTCCCTGACAGAGAGGCTCCCTCTTTAACAGGGGTCCCCGACGGAGTCCCTCTTCAACAGGGTCCCTGACGGAGAGACTCCCTCTTTAACAGGGGTCCCTGACGGAGAGACTCCCTCTTTAACAGGGTCCCTGACGGAGAGACTCCCTCTTTAACAGGGGTCCCTGACGGAGAGACTCCCTCTTTAACAGGGGTCCCTGACGGAGAGACTCCCTCTTTAACAGGGTCCCTGACGGAGAGACTCCCGCTTTAACAAGGGTCCCTGACGGAGTCCCTCTTTAACAGGGGTCCCTGACAGAGAGACGCCCTCTTTAACAGGGGTCCCTGACAGAGAGACGCCCTCTTTAACAGGGGTCCCTGACAGTGGGTCTCCTCTATAACAACGGAACAATCTCCTCAGTCCCTCTTGGGTTTGGTTCACTGGGTGTCAGACTGGCCGGGAGGTTATTTCAATGGAGTGTGTTGCAGAGTTGGTTTTAGCCGATATTCACATCAAGTCACAATGTGCCCAAACCCACCCTGAATGTTTGCTTCTCAATGTCTAGAATAAATAGCTGTGTATAAAATTACTCTCATTGGTGTGGAAATGATTTATTATGTTTCAAAATGTAATCAAATAAAATGGATCTGTGTTGGATTAAATCAAGTTTGGGCGTGGATGAAAATGCCGAACTTTGCACCGAGGAATACACTCTGTCAGTGGTTTAAAATTTACTCAGAGATGGAGAAGGAGAGAGAGCGAGGGAGAGAGAGAGCGAGGGTGGGAGGGAAAGGAAGAGAGGGAGAAAGGGAGAGAGGCGGTGAGTGGGAGTGGGAGAGTGAGAAAGGGAGAGAGAGAGAGTGAGGGTGGGAGGGAAATGAAGAGAGGGAGAAAGGGAGAGAGGCGGTGAGTGGGAGTGGGAGAGAGAGAAAGGGAGAGAGAGAGCGAGGGTGGGAGAGAAAGGAAGAGGGAGAAAGGGAGAGGGAAAGAGAGAGCGAGGGTGGGAGGGAAACAAAGAGAGGGAGAAAGGGAGAGAGGGAGAGTGGGAGAGAGAGAAAGGGAGAAAGAGAGTGAGGGTGGGAGGGAAAGGAAGAGAGGGAGAAGGAGAGATTTGAAGAGGGAGAACAAGGGTGGGAGGGAGACAGAGAGAGAGGGAGAAAGAGACTGGGAGGGAAAGAGAGATGGAGAAAGAGGCATATAGAGGGAGGGAGAGAGAGGGAGCGAGGGTGGGAGGGAGGGGGGATATATATATATATATATATAGGGAGAGAGAGAGAAGTACATGGAGACGTATGTCGAGAGGATACAAAAAGAGGGATAGAGAGAGGGGGAGGGCGTGAGGGTGGGAGGGAGAGGGAGAAGGAGGGGAGGAAGAGAGTGAGACATTAGGAGAGAGAGAGATAACATGAGTGGGAGGGAGATGTAAAGAGAGGGAGAAAGAGAGAAAGGGAGGGAGGGAAGGAGGGAGACAAATTGAGAGGGAGAAAGGGAGAGGTAGAGAGAGGGGGGAGATATACAGAAAGAGATAGATGGAAAGAGAGACTGCGGGGGCGGGAAAGAAAGGGGAGAGTGAGGGAGAGGGGTAGAGATAGGGAGAGGGAGCGAGATGGAGAGAGGGAGAAAGGGAGAGGGAGAATGGGAGAAAGCGAGGGTGGGAGAGTGAGGGGAGAGCTAGATAGAGTGAGAGAGAGGAGAAAGAGAGAGAGAGGGAAAGAGCGAGAGAAAGCGTTACAACACCCTGGGCTGGTGTGCAGTCAATTCTAGTCCCACAGGCCCCAGAGTCGCAACATAAGTGAATAATTCGTATGTGTTCCTGAGATCTATGAACTTGACTGCTCCAATGATTTACTGGCAGCAGATTTGTAAGTAAAGCTTTAAAAAAAACTTGACTTATAATACAAGAAACATGTAACAATAGAACAAAGGTCTACTCATCTAACTATTCCCCAAACCCATCCCACCCTCTACCTAGACACACGGGGCAGACACATGATGGGAAAACAGGACAGGTTCAAAATAACAGGGATAGAAAGGACTGAGATGACTCTTTGCTGGGGAGGTGGTAGTCTTTGTGATCTTGAAATCCTCGGTTGGTTTGAATCTTTTAGAATCTGCCTTCAATTAGACCTCACAAGCTGCAGGCATTCCTCTGGGGAGTCACTTTCACTTGTACAGACCTCCACCAGATTGACTCTCAGCCTCACTGCGATAGCACGGGAACTCTCTACCTGAGAGTTTACAGCAGGTTCACCGTCCACTCTGCCCTTCAGTGGCTTCTCAGTTGCAGAGTTTTTGGCTGTGGTATAGAGAGAGAAAAAAGGGCCTGGGCCTCAGGACCCTTGTTGGATTCTCAGGAAAGATATCGGCCTGGACTTTCCCCAGCCTTTCTCACGGAGATTTAAACTTGCATGACTGGATAGAAAATGCTTGCAGCATTGAAATCAGCAGTTAAACCTTCATAGGACTGATAGAGTGTCTGTACCTGCTCCCTCGAGCTGACATATCAGTGAGAAAAGATGTTATTGCCTTTCTGGTGGGGTATTTAACAAGCTTTTGCCCAACTCTTTTTCAGAACGAAATTGAAAGCAAAAATAGACCCTGCCTTCTCCTGAATCTTCCGAAAGGCTCTACCAGTCCCAATCAAAAACAGAAAATGTCCCAGAATTTCAGGGAAGGGGATTGGCTGCTACCAAAGACCACAAAAATGACATCACGAGCTTTCCCCAAGAGCACACTGCATCAAGAGGTGTGCCTAGGTCAGTTCAAATAGCAGCTTGCAGTGGGGTGGGGGGGGTGGGGGAGGGTTCTGGGTTTTAAAAATAGCTGGAGGCAGCTATTAAAACAAAACCAGGATGAGACAAGGATTTAAAGAGATTGCTTACATGAGAAGAGAGAGATGGAGAGAGTGAGGCTGAGTAGGAGAGAGAGGGGAGTGATAGAGAGAGAAAGAGAGATAGAGAGAGGGACACAGAGAGGGGGAGAGACAGTGGGAGAAACAGGGTGAGAGAGAGGGAGAGAGAAATAGAGAGAGGGAGAGAGAGATAGGGAGAAGGACAGAGAGATGGAGAGAGAGGAAGAGAGAGGGGGAGAGGGAGAGAGAGCAAGGGGGAAGCAGAGAGGGCGAGATAGAGAAAGGGAGAAAGAGGGAGAGAGAAATGGGAGAGAGGGAAATGGAGAGTGAGTGACTCCCTCAGTACTGACCCTCCGACACTGCGGCTCTCCCTCAGTACTGACCGTCTGATAGTGCGGCACTCCCTCAGTACTGACCCTCCGACAGTGCGGCACTCCCTCAGTACTGACCCTCTGATAGTGCGGCACTCCCTCAGGACGGACCCTGCAACATTGCGGTTCACCCTCAGCCCTAACCCTCCGACAGTGCAGCACTCCCTCAGTATTGACCCTCCAACAGTGCGGCGCTCCCTCGGCACTGATCCTCTCACAGTGCGGCTCTCCCTCAGTACTGACCCTCCGACAGTGCCGCACTCCCTCAGTACTGACCCTATGACAGTGCGGCGCTCCCTCGGCACTGATCCTCTGACAGTGCGGCTCTCCCTCAGTACTGACCCTCCGACAGTGCGGCGCTCCCACAGTATTGACCCTCCGACAGTGCAGCACTCCCTAAGTACTGACCGTCCGACAGTGCAGCACTCCCTCAGTACTGACCCTCCGACAGTGCGGCGCTCCCTCAGTACTGACCCTCCGACAGTGCGTTGCTCCCTTAGTACTGACCCTCCGACTGTGCGGCACTCCCTCAGTACGAACCATCCGACAGGGGGTGCTCTCTCAGTACAGACCCGCCGACAGTGAGGCACTCCCTCAGTACTGACCCTCTGACAGTGCGTTGTTCCCTCAGTACTGACCCTCCGACAGTGCGTTGCTCCCTTAGTACTGACCCTCCGACAGTGCGGCATTCCCTCAGTACTGACCCTCCGACAGTGTGGCGCTCCCTCAATACTGACCCTCCGACAATGCGGCGCTCCCTCAGTACTAACCCTCCGACACTGAGGCGCTCCCTCAGCACTGACCCTCCGACAGTGCGGCGCTCCCTCAGCACTGACCCTCTGACAGTGCGGCACTCCCTCAGTACTGACTCTCCGAGAGTGCGGCACTCCCTCAGCCCTAACCCTCCGACAGTGCAACATTCCCTCATCCCTGACCATTCGACAGTGCGGCGCTCCCTCAGTACAGACCCTCCGACAGTGCGGCGCTCTCTCAGTACTGACCCTCCGACAGTGCGTTGCTCCCTTGTGGTAGTATGTATTGGGGGTCATGTGGGACTGGAAGCCCTAATGTCATTGGCTGACAGATCCCGGGTCCTGGTTGGCCGTTGACCTCATACTCCGCCCTGAAGGCGAAGTATAAGAAGCCGGTGCCTTCCCCCGCATGCCAGTTTACTATCGGGCTGCTGGGGAACAGACACGCTTAATAAAGCCTCATCGACTTCACTCTGTTTGTCTCACGGAGTCTTTGTGCGCCACATCCCTCAGCACTGAACCTCCGACAGGGCGGTTCTTTCTCAGTACAGACCCTCCGACAGTGAGGCACTCCCTCAGTACTGACCCTCCGACAGTGCGTTGCTCCCTTAGTACTGACCCTCCGACAGTGCGGCACTCCCTCAGTACTGCCCCTCCGACAGTGCGGCGCTCCCTCAGTACTGACCCTCCGACAGTGCGGCACTCCCTCATTACAGACCCTCCGACAGTGCGGTGCTCCCTCAGTACTGACCCTCCGACAGTGCGGCGCTCCCTCAGTACTGACCCTCCGACAGTGCGGCACTCCCTCAGTACTGCCCCTCCGACAGTGCGGCGCTCCCTCAGTACTGACCCTCCGACAGTGCGGCGCTCCCTCAATACTGACCCTCCGACAGTGCGGCGCTCCCTCAGCACTGACCCTCTGACAGTGCGATGCTCCCTCAGTACTGACCATCCGAAGTGCGGCGCTCCCTCAGCACTGACCCTCAAACAGTGCATTGCTCCCTCAGTACTGATCCTCCGACAGGGCGGTGCTCTCTCAGTACTGACCCTCCGACAGTGCGGCACTCCCTCAGTACTGACCTTCTGACAGTGCGGCACTCCCTCAGTACTGACCGTCTGATAGTGCGGCACTCCCTCAGGACGGACCCTGCAACATTGCGGTTCACCCTCAGCCCTAACCCTCCGACAGTGCAGCACTCCCTCAGTATTGACCCTCCAACAGTGCGGCGCTCCCTCGGCACTGATCCTCTGACAGTGCGGCTCTCCCTCAGTACTGACCCTTCGACAGTGCCGCACTCCCTCAGTACTGACCCTATGACTGTGCGGCGCTCCCTCGGCACTGATCCTCTGACAGTGCGGCTCTCCCTCAGTACTGACCCTCCGACAGTGCGGCGCTCCCACAGTATTGACCCTCCGACAGTGCAGCACTCCCTAAGTACTGACCCTCCGACAGTGCAGCACTCCCTCAGTACTGACCCTCCGACAGTGCGGCGCTCCCTCAGTACTGACCCTCCGACAGTGCGTTGCTCCCTTAGTACTGACCCTCCGACTGTGCGGCACTCCCTCAGTACGAACCATCCGACAGGGGGTGCTCTCTCAGTTCAGACCCGCCGACAGTGAGGCACTCCCTCAGTACTGACCCTCTGACAGTGCGTTGTTCCCTCAGTACTGACCCTCCGACAGTGCGGCACTCCCTCAGTACTGACCCTCCGACAGTGCGGCGCTCCCTCTGCACTGACCCTCTGACAGTGCGATGCTCCCTCAGTACTGACCCTCCGACAGTGCATTGCTCCCTTAGTACTGACCCTCCGACAGTGCGGCATTCCCTCAGTACTGACCCTCCGACAGTGCGGCGCTCCCTCAGCACTGACCCTCTGACAGTGCGATGCTCCCTCAGTACTGACCCTCCGACAGTGCATTGCTCCCTTAGTACTGACCCTCCGACAGTGCGGCATTCCCTCAGTACTGACCCTCCGACAGTGCGGCGCTCCCTCAGCACTGACCCTCTGACAGTGCGACGCTCCCTCAGAACTGACCATCAGACATTGTGGCGCACTGTCAGTACTGACCCTCCGACAGTGCGGCGCTGTCTCAGTACTGACTCTCCGACAGTGCTGCGCTCCCTCAGTACTGACCGTCTGACAGTCCGGCGCTCCCTCAGTACTGACCTTCCGACAGTGCAGCTCTCTCTCAGCACTGACCCTCCGACAGTGCGACGCTGCCTCAGTACTGACCCTCCGACAGTGCTGCGCTCCCTCAGTACTGAACCTCCGACAGTCCGGCGCTCCTTCAGTACTGACCCTCCGACAGTCCGGCGCTCCCTCATTCCTGACCCTCCGACAGTGCAGCTCTCTCTCAGTACTGACCCTCCGACAGTGCGTTGTTCCCTTAGTACTGACACTCTGCCAGTGCGGCGCTCCATCAGTCCTGACCCTCCAACAGTGCAGCACTCCCTCAGTACTGACCCTCCGGCAGTGAGGCACTCCCTCAGTACTGACCCTCTGACAGTGCGGCGCTCCCTCAGTCCTGACCCTCCGACAGTGCAGTACTCCCTCCGTACTGACCCCCCGGCAGTGAGCCACTCCCTCAGCACTGACCCTCCGACAGTGCGTTGCTCCCTCAGTACTGACCCTCCGACAGTGCGTCGCTTCCTCAGCACTGACCCTCCGACAGGGCGGTGCTCCCTCAGTACTGACCCTCCGACACTGCGGCTCTCCCTCAGGACGGACCCTGCAACATTGCGGTTCACCCTCAGCCCTAACCCTCCGAAGTGCAGCACTCCCTCAGTATTGACCCTCCAACAGTGCGGCTCTCCCTCAGTACTGACCCTCCGACTGTGCCGCACTCCCTCAGTACTGACCCTATGACAGTGCGGCGCTCCCTCAGTACTGACCCTCCGACAGTGCCGCACTCCCTCAGTACTGAACCTATGACAGTGCGGCGCTCCCTCAGTACTGGCCCTCCGACAGTGCGGTGCTCCCCCAGTACTGACCCTCCGACAGTGCGACGCTCCCACAGTATTGACCCTCCGACAGTGCAGCACTCCCTCAGTACTGACCCTCCGACAGTGCAGCACTCCCTCAGTACTGACCCTCCGACAGAGCGGCGCTCCCTCAGTACTGACCCTCCGACAGTGCGGCGCTCCCTCAGTACTGACCCTCCGACAGTGCGGCGCTCCCTCAGTACTGACCCTCCGACAGTGTGGCTCTCCCTCAGTACTGACCATCCGACAGTGCGGCGCTCCCTCAGTACTGACCCTCCGACAGTGCGGCACTCCCTCAGTACTGACCCTCCTACAGTGCGGCACTCCCTCAGTACTGACCCTCTGACAGTGCGGCGCTACCTCAGTACTGACCGTCCGACTGTGCGGCGCTCCCTCAGTACTGACCCTCCGTCAGTGCGGCTACTCCCTCAGTACTGACCCGCCGACAGTCCGGCACTCCCTCAGTACTGACTCTCAGACAGTGCTGCGTTCCCTCAGTACTGAGCCTCCGACAGTGCGACGCTCCCTCAGTACTGACCCTCCAACAGTGCGGCGCTCCCTCAGTACTGACCCTCCGACAGTGCGGCACTCCCTCAGTACTGACCCTCCGACAGTGCGTTGCTCCCTCAGCACTGACCCTCCGACAGGGCGGTGCTCTCTCAGTACAGACCATCCGACAGTGAGGCACTCCCTCAGTACTCACCCTCTGAAAGTGCGTTGTTCCCTCAGTACTGACCCTCCGACAGTGCGTTGCTCCCTTAGTACTGACCCTCCGACTGTGCGGCACTCCCTCAGTACGAACCATCCGACAGGGGGTGCTCTCTCAGTACAGACCCGCCGACAGTGAGGCACTCCCTCAGTACTGACCCTCTGACAGTGCGTTGTTCCCTCAGTACCTCCGACAGTGCGTTGCTCCCTTAGTACTGACCCTCCGACAGTGCGGCACTCCCTCAGTACTGACCCTCCGACAGTGCGGCGCTCCCTCTGCACTGACCCTCTGACAGTGCGATGCTCCCTCAGTTCTGACCCTCCGACAGTGCATTGCTCCCTTAGTACTGACCCTCCGACAGTGCGGCATTCCCTCAGTACTGACCCTCCAACAGTGCGGCGCTCCCTCAGTACTGACCCTCCGACAGTGCGGCGCTCCCTCTGCACTGACCCTCTGACAGTGCGATGCTCCCTCAGTACTGACCCTCCGACAGTGCATTGCTCCCTTAGTACTGACCCTCCGACAGTGCGGCATTCCCTCAGTACTGACCCTCCGACAGTGCGACGCTCCCTCAGCACTGACCCTCTGACAGTGCGATGCTCCCTCAGTACTGTCACTCCGAGAGTGCGACGCTCCCTCAGAACTGACCATCAGACATTGTGGCGCACTGTCAGTACTGACCCTCCGACAGTGCGGCGCTGCCTCAGTACTGTCTCTCCGACAGTGCTGCGCTCCCTCAGTACTGACCGTCTGACAGTCCGGCGCTCCCTCAGTACTGACCTTCCGACAGTGCAGCTCTCTCTCAGCACTGACCCTCCGACAGTGCGACGCTGCCTCAGTACTGACCCTCCGACAGTGCTGCGCTCCCTCAGTACTGAACCTCCGACAGTCCGGCGCTCCTTCAGTACTGACCCTCCGACAGTCCGGCGCTCCCTCAGTCCTGACCCTCCGACATTGCAGCTCTCTCTCAGTACTGACCCTCCGACAGTGCGTTGTTCCCTTAGTACTGACCCTCTGCCAGTGCGGCGCTCCCTCAGTCCTGACCCTCCAACAGTGCAGCAGTCCCTCAGTACTGACCCTCCGGCAGTGAGGCACTCCCTCAGTACTGACCCTCTGACAGTGCGGCGCTCCCTCAGTCCTGACCCTCCGACAGTGCAGTACTCCCTCAGTACTGACCCCCCGGCAGTGAGGCACTCCCTCAGCACTGACCCTCCGACAGTGCGTTGCTCCCTCAGTACTGACCCTCCGACAGTGCGTCGCTTCCTCAGCACTGACCCTCCGACAGGGCGGTGCTCCCTCAGTACTGACCCTCCGACACTGCGGCTCTCCCTCAGTACTGACCGTCTGATAGTGCGGCACTCCCTCAGGACGGACCCTGCAACTATGCGGTTCACCCTCAGTCCTAACCCTCCGACAGTGCAGCACTCCCTCAGTATTGACCCTCCAACAGTGCGGCGCTCCCTCGGCACTGATCCTCTGACAGTGCGGCTCTCCCTCAGTACTGACCCTCCGACAGTGCGGCGCTCCCACAGTATTGACCCTCCGACAGTGCAGCACTCCCTAAGTACTGACCCTCCGACAGTGCAGCTCTCCCTCAGTACTGACCCTCCGACAGTGCGGCGCTCCCTCAGTACTGACTCTCCGACAGTGCGGCGCTCCCACAGTACTGACCCTCCGACAGTGCGGCGCTCCCTCAGTACTGACCCTCCGACAGTGCGGCTCTCCCTCTGTACTGACCATCCGACAGTGCGGCGCTCCCTCAGTACTGACCCTCCGACAGTGCGGCACTGCCAAAGTACTGACTCTTCGAAAGTGCGGCACTCCCTCAGTACTGACCCTCCCACAGTGCGGCACTCACTCAGTACTGACCCTCCTACAGTGCGGCACTCCCTCAGTACTGACCCTCTGACAGTGCGGCGCTACCTCAGTACTGACCGTCCGACTGTGCGGCGCTCCCTCAGTACTGACCCTCCGTCAATGCGGCTACTCCCTCAGTACTGACCCGCCGACAGTCCGGCACTCCCTCAGTACTGACTCTCAGACAGTGCTGCGCTCCCTCAGTACTGAGCCTCCGACAGTGCGACGCTCCCTCAGTACTAACCCACTGACAGTGCAGTGCTCCCTCAGTACTGACCCTCCAACAGTGCGGCGCTCCCTCAGTACTGACCCTCCGACAGTCCGGCGCTCCTTCAGTACTAACCCTCCGACACTGAGGCGCTCCCTCAGTACTGACCCTCCTACAGTGCGGCACTCCCCCAGCACTGACCCTCTGACAGTGCGGCGCTCCCTCAGCACTGACCCTCTGACAGTGCGGCACTCCCTCAGTACTGACTCTCCAAGAGTGCGGCACTCCCTCAGCCCTAACCCTCCGACAGTGCAACATTCCCTCATCTCTGACCATTCGACAGTGCGGCGCTCCCTCAGAACAGACCCTCCGACAGTGCGGCGCTCTCTCAGTACTGACCCTCCGACAGTGCGTTGCTCCCTCAGCACTGACCCTCCGACAGTGAGGCACTCCCTCAGTACTGACCCTCCGACAGTGAGGCACTCCCTCATTACAGACCCTCCGACAGTGCGGCGCTCCCTCAGTACAGACCCTCCGACAGTGCGGCGCTCTCTCAGTACTGACCCTCCGACAGTGCGTTGCTCCCTCAGCACTGACCCTCCGACAGTAAGGCACTCCCTCAGTACTGACCCTCCGACAGTGAGGCACTCCCTCATTACAGACCCTCCGACAGTGCGGCGCTCCCTCAGTACTGACCTTCCGACAGTGCAGCTCTCTCTCAGCACTGACCCTCCGACAGTGCGACGCTGCCTCAGTACTGACCCTCCGACAGTGCTGCGCTCCCTCAGTACTGAACCTCCGACAGTCCGGCGCTCCTTCAGTACTGACCCTCCGACAGTCCGGCGCTCCCTCAGTCCTGACCCTCCGACAGTGCAGCTCTCTCTCAGTACTGACCCTCCGACAGTGCGTTGTTCCCTTAGTACTGACCCTCTGCCAGTGCGGCGCTCCATCAGTCCTGACCCTCCAACAGTGCAGCACTCCCTCAGTGCTGACCCTCCGGCAGTGAGGCACTCCCTCAGTACTGACCCTCTGACAGTGCGGCGCTCCCTCAGTCCTGACCCTCCGACAGTGCAGTACTCCCTCCGTACTGACCCCCCGGCAGTGAGCCACTCCCTCAGCACTGACCCTCTGACAGTGCGATGCTCCCTCAGTCCTGTCACTCCGAGAGTGCGACGCTCCCTCAGAACTGACCATCAGACATTGTGGCGCACTGTCAGTACTGACCCTCCGACAGTGTGGCGCTGCCTCAGTACTGTCTCTCCGACAGTGCTGCGCTCCCTCAGTACTGACCGTCTGACAGTCCGGCGCTCCCTCAGTACTGACCTTCCGACAGTGCAGCTCTCTCTCAGCACTGACCCTCCGACAGTGCGACGCTGCCTCAGTACTGACCCTCCGACAGTGCTGCGCTCCCTCAGTACTGAACCTCCGACAGTCCGGCGCTCCTTCAGTACTGACCCTCCGACAGTCCGGCGCTCCCTCAGTCCTGACCCTCCGACAGTGCAGCTCTCTCTCAGTACTGACCCTCCGACAGTGCGTTGTTCCCTTAGTACTGACCCTCTGCCAGTGCGGCGCTCCCTCAGTCCTGACCCTCCAACAGTGCAGCAGTCCCTCAGTACTGACCCTCCGGCAGTGAGGCACTCCCTCAGTACTGACCCTCTGACAGTGCGGCGCTCCCTCAGTCCTGACCCTCCGACAGTGCAGTACTCCCTCAGTACTGACCCCCCGGCAGTGAGGCACTCCCTCAGCACTGACCCTCCGACAGTGCGTTGCTCCCTCAGTACTGACCCTCCGACAGTGCGTCGCTTCCTCAGCACTGACCCTCCGACAGGGCGGTGCTCCCTCAGTACTGACCCTCCGACACTGCGGCTCTCCCTCAGTACTGACCGTCTGATAGTGCGGCACTCCCTCAGGACGGACCCTGCAACATTGCGGTTCACCCTCAGTCCTAACCCTCCGACAGTGCAGCACTCCCTCAGTATTGACCCTCCAACAGTGCGGCTCTCCCTCAGTACTGACCCTCCGACAGTGCGGCGCTCCCACAGTACTGACCCTCCGACAGTGCATTGCTCCCTTAGTACTGACCCTCCGACAGTGCGGCATTCCCTCAGTACTGACCCTCCGACAGTGCGGCGCTCCCTCAGCACTGACCCTCTGACAGTGCGATGCTCCCTCAGTACTGACCCTCCGACAGTGCATTGCTCCCTTAGTACTGACCCTCCGACAGTGCGGCATTCCCTCAGTACTGACCCTCCGACAGTGCGGCGCTCCCTCAGCACTGACCCTCTGACAGTGCGACGCTCCCTCAGAACTGACCATCAGACATTGTGGCGCACTGTCAGTACTGACCCTCCGACAGTGCGGCGCTGTCTCAGTACTGACTCTCCGACAGTGCTGCGCTCCCTCAGTACTGACCGTCTGACAGTCCGGCGCTCCCTCAGTACTGACCTTCCGACAGTGCAGCTCTCTCTCAGCACTGACCCTCCGACAGTGCGACGCTGCCTCAGTACTGACCCTCCGACAGTGCTGCGCTCCCTCAGTACTGAACCTCCGACAGTCCGGCGCTCCTTCAGTACTGACCCTCCGACAGTCCGGCGCTCCCTCATTCCTGACCCTCCGACAGTGCAGCTCTCTCTCAGTACTGACCCTCCGACAGTGCGTTGTTCCCTTAGTACTGACCCTCTGCCAGTGCGGCGCTCCATCAGTCCTGACCCTCCAACAGTGCAGCACTCCCTCAGTACTGACCCTCCGGCAGTGAGGCACTCCCTCAGTACTGACCCTCTGACAGTGCGGCGTTCCCTCAGTCCTGACCCTCCGACAGTGCAGTACTCCCTCCGTACTGACCCCCCGGCAGTGAGCCACTCCCTCAGCACTGACCCTCCGACAGTGCGTTGCTCCCTCAGTACTGACCCTCCGACAGTGCGTCGCTTCCTCAGCACTGACCCTCCGACAGGGCGGTGCTCCCTCAGTACTGACCCTCCGACACTGCGGCTCTCCCTCAGGACGGACCCTGCAACATTGCGGTTCACCCTCAGCCCTAACCCTCCGAAGTGCAGCACTCCCTCAGTATTGACCCTCCAACAGTGCGGCTCTCCCTCAGTACTGACCCTCCGACAGTGCCGCACTCCCTCAGTACTGACCCTATGACAGTGCGGCGCTCCCTCAGTACTGACCCTCCGACAGTGCCGCACTCCCTCAGTACTGAACCTATGACAGTGCGGCGCTCCCTCAGTACTGGCCCTCCGACAGTGCGGTGCTCCCCCAGTACTGACCCTCCGACAGTGCGACGCTCCCACAGTATTGACCCTCCGACAGTGCAGCACTCCCTCAGTACTGACCCTCCGACAGTGCAGCACTCCCTCAGTACTGACCCTCCGACAGAGCGGCGCTCCCTCAGTACTGACCCTCCGACAGTGCGGCGCTCCCTCAGTACTGACCCTCCGACAGTGCGGCGCTCCCTCAGTACTGACCCTCCGACAGTGTGGCTCTCCCTCAGTACTGACCATCCGACAGTGCGGCGCTCCCTCAGTACTGACCCTCCGACAGTGCGGCACTCCCTCAGTACTGACCCTCCTACAGTGCGGCACTCCCTCAGTACTGACCCTCTGACAGTGCGGCGCTACCTCAGTACTGACCGTCCGACTGTGCGGCGCTCCCTCAGTACTGACCCTCCGTCAGTGCGGCTACTCCCTCAGTACTGACCCGCCGACAGTCCGGCACTCCCTCAGTACTGACTCTCAGACAGTGCTGCGTTCCCTCAGTACTGAGCCTCCGACAGTGCGACGCTCCCTCAGTACTGACCCTCCAACAGTGCGGCGCTCCCTCAGTACTGACCCTCCGACAGTGCGGCACTCCCTCAGTACTGACCCTCCGACAGTGCGTTGCTCCCTCAGCACTGACCCTCCGACAGGGCGGTGCTCTCTCAGTACAGACCATCCGACCGTGAGGCACTCCCTCAGTACTCACCCTCTGAAAGTGCGTTGTTCCCTCAGTACTGACCCTCCGACAGTGCGTTGCTCCCTTAGTACTGACCCTCCGACTGTGCGGCACTCCCTCAGTACGAACCATCCGACAGGGGGTGCTCTCTCAGTACAGACCCGCCGACAGTGAGGCACTCCCTCAGTACTGACCCTCTGACAGTGCGTTGTTCCCTCAGTACCTCCGACAGTGCGTTGCTCCCTTAGTACTGACCCTCCGACAGTGCGGCACTCCCTCAGTACTGACCCTCCGACAGTGCGGCGCTCCCTCTGCACTGACCCTCTGACAGTGCGATGCTCCCTCAGTTCTGACCCTCCGACAGTGCATTGCTCCCTTAGTACTGACCCTCCGACAGTGCGGCATTCCCTCAGTACTGACCCTCCAACAGTGCGGCGCTCCCTCAGTACTGACCCTCCGACAGTGCGGCGCTCCCTCTGCACTGACCCTCTGACAGTGCGATGCTCCCTCAGTACTGACCCTCCGACAGTGCATTGCTCCCTTAGTACTGACCCTCCGACAGTGCGGCATTCCCTCAGTACTGACCCTCCGACAGTGCGACGCTCCCTCAGCACTGACCCTCTGACAGTGCGATGCTCCCTCAGTACTGTCACTCCGAGAGTGCGACGCTCCCTCAGAACTGACCATCAGACATTGTGGCGCACTGTCAGTACTGACCCTCCGACAGTGCGGCGCTGCCTCAGTACTGTCTCTCCGACAGTGCTGCGCTCCCTCAGTACTGACCGTCTGACAGTCCGGCGCTCCCTCAGTACTGACCTTCCGACAGTGCAGCTCTCTCTCAGCACTGACCCTCCGACAGTGCGACGCTGCCTCAGTACTGACCCTCCGACAGTGCTGCGCTCCCTCAGTACTGAACCTCCGACAGTCCGGCGCTCCTTCAGTACTGACCCTCCGACAGTCCGGCGCTCCCTCAGTCCTGACCCTCCGACAGTGCAGCTCTCTCTCAGTACTGACCCTCCGACAGTGCGTTGTTCCCTTAGTACTGACCCTCTGCCAGTGCGGCGCTCCCTCAGTCCTGACCCTCCAACAGTGCAGCAGTCCCTCAGTACTGACCCTCCGGCAGTGAGGCACTCCCTCAGTACTGACCCTCTGACAGTGCGGCGCTCCCTCAGTCCTGACCCTCCGACAGTGCAGTACTCCCTCAGTACTGACCCCCCGGCAGTGAGGCACTCCCTCAGCACTGACCCTCCGACAGTGCGTTGCTCCCTCAGTACTGACCCTCCGACAGTGCGTCGCTTCCTCAGCACTGACCCTCCGACAGGGCGGTGCTCCCTCAGTACTGACCCTCCGACACTGCGGCTCTCCCTCAGTACTGACCGTCTGATAGTGCGGCACTCCCTCAGGACGGACCCTGCAACATTGCGGTTCACCCTCAGTCCTAACCCTCCGACAGTGCAGCACTCCCTCAGTATTGACCCTCCAACAGTGCGGCGCTCCCTCGGCACTGATCCTCTGACAGTGCGGCTCTCCCTCAGTACTGACCCTCCGACAGTGCGGCGCTCCCACAGTATTGACCCTCCGACAGTGCAGCACTCCCTAAGTACTGACCCTCCGACAGTGCAGCTCTCCCTCAGTACTGACCCTCCGACAGTGCGGCGCTCCCTCAGTACTGACTCTCCGACAGTGCGGCGCTCCCACAGTACTGACCCTCCGACAGTGCGGCGCTCCCTCAGTACTGACCCTCCGACAGTGCGGCTCTCCCTCTGTACTGACCATCCGACAGTGCGGCGCTCCCTCAGTACTGACCCTCCGACAGTGCGGCACTGCCAAAGTACTGACTCTTCGAAAGTGCGGCACTCCCTCAGTACTGACCCTCCCACAGTGCGGCACTCACTCAGTACTGACCCTCCTACAGTGCGGCACTCCCTCAGTACTGACCCTCTGACAGTGCGGCGCTACCTCAGTACTGACCGTCCGACTGTGCGGCGCTCCCTCAGTACTGACCCTCCGTCAATGCGGCTACTCCCTCAGTACTGACCCGCCGACAGTCCGGCACTCCCTCAGTACTGACTCTCAGACAGTGCTGCGCTCCCTCAGTACTGAGCCTCCGACAGTGCGACGCTCCCTCAGTACTAACCCACTGACAGTGCAGTGCTCCCTCAGTACTGACCCTCCAAAGTGCGGCGCTCCCTCAGTACTGACCCTCCGACAGTGCGGCGCTCCTTCAGTACTAACCCTCCGACACTGAGGCGCTCCCTCAGTACTGACCCTCCTACAGTGCGGCACTCCCCCAGCACTGACCCTCTGACAGTGCGGCGCTCCCTCAGCACTGACCCTCTGACAGTGCGGCACTCCCTCAGTACTGACTCTCCAAGAGTGCGGCACTCCCTCAGCCCTAACCCTCCGACAGTGCAACATTCCCTCATCTCTGACCATTCGACAGTGCGGCGCTCCCTCAGTACAGACCCTCCGACAGTGCGGCGCTCTCTCAGTACTGACCCTCCGACAGTGCGTTGCTCCCTCAGCACTGACCCTCCGACAGTGAGGCACTCCCTCAGTACTGACCCTCCGACAGTGAGGCACTCCCTCATTACAGACCCTCCGACAGTGCGGCGCTCCCTCAGTACTGACCTTCCGACAGTGCAGCTCTCTCTCAGCACTGACCCTCCGACAGTGCGACGCTGCCTCAGTACTGACCCTCCGACAGTGCTGCGCTCCCTCAGTACTGAACCTCCGACAGTCCGGCGCTCCTTCAGTACTGACCCTCCGACAGTCCGGCGCTCCCTCAGTCCTGACCCTCCGACAGTGCAGCTCTCTCTCAGTACTGACCCTCCGACAGTGCGTTGTTCCCTTAGTACTGACCCTCTGCCAGTGCGGCGCTCCATCAGTCCTGACCCTCCAACAGTGCAGCACTCCCTCAGTGCTGACCCTCCGGCAGTGAGGCACTCCCTCAGTACTGACCCTCTGACAGTGCGGCGCTCCCTCAGTCCTGACCCTCCGACAGTGCAGTACTCCCTCCGTACTGACCCCCCGGCAGTGAGCCACTCCCTCAGCACTGACCCTCTGACAGTGCGATGCTCCCTCAGTACTGTCACTCCGAGAGTGCGACGCTCCCTCAGAACTGACCATCAGACATTGTGGCGCACTGTCAGTACTGACCCTCCGACAGTGTGGCGCTGCCTCAGTACTGTCTCTCCGACAGTGCTGCGCTCCCTCAGTACTGACCGTCTGACAGTCCGGCGCTCCCTCAGTACTGACCTTCCGACAGTGCAGCTCTCTCTCAGCACTGACCCTCCGACAGTGCGACGCTGCCTCAGTACTGACCCTCCGACAGTGCTGCGCTCCCTCAGTACTGAACCTCCGACAGTCCGGCGCTCCTTCAGTACTGACCCTCCGACAGTCCGGCGCTCCCTCAGTCCTGACCCTCCGACAGTGCAGCTCTCTCTCAGTACTGACCCTCCGACAGTGCGTTGTTCCCTTAGTACTGACCCTCTGCCAGTGCGGCGCTCCCTCAGTCCTGACCCTCCAACAGTGCAGCAGTCCCTCAGTACTGACCCTCCGGCAGTGAGGCACTCCCTCAGTACTGACCCTCTGACAGTGCGGCGCTCCCTCAGTCCTGACCCTCCGACAGTGCAGTACTCCCTCAGTACTGACCCCCCGGCAGTGAGGCACTCCCTCAGCACTGACCCTCCGACAGTGCGTTGCTCCCTCAGTACTGACCCTCCGACAGTGCGTCGCTTCCTCAGCACTGACCCTCCGACAGGGCGGTGCTCCCTCAGTACTGACCCTCCGACACTGCGGCTCTCCCTCAGTACTGACCGTCTGATAGTGCGGCACTCCCTCAGGACGGACCCTGCAACATTGCGGTTCACCCTCAGTCCTAACCCTCCGACAGTGCAGCACTCCCTCAGTACTGTCTCTCCGACAGTGCTGCGCTCCCTCAGTACTGACCGTCTGACAGTCCGGCGCTCCCTCAGTACTGACCTTCCGACAGTGCAGCTCTCTCTCAGCACTGACCCTCCGACAGTGCGACGCTGCCTCAGTACTGACCCTCCGACAGTGCTGCGCTCCCTCAGTACTGAACCTCCGACAGTCCGGCGCTCCTTCAGTACTGACCCTCCGACAGTCCGGCGCTCCCTCAGTCCTGACCCTCCGACAGTGCAGCTCTCTCTCAGTACTGACCCTCCGACAGTGCGTTGTTCCCTTAGTACTGACCCTCTGCCAGTGCGGCGCTCCCTCAGTCCTGACCCTCCAACAGTGCAGCAGTCCCTCAGTACTGACCCTCCGGCAGTGAGGCACTCCCTCAGTACTGACCCTCTGACAGTGCGGCGCTCCCTCAGTCCTGACCCTCCGACAGTGCAGTACTCCCTCAGTACTGACCCCCCGGCAGTGAGGCACTCCCTCAGCACTGACCCTCCGACAGTGCGTTGCTCCCTCAGTACTGACCCTCCGACAGTGCGTCGCTTCCTCAGCACTGACCCTCCGACAGGGCGGTGCTCCCTCAGTACTGACCCTCCGACACTGCGGCTCTCCCTCAGTACTGACCGTCTGATAGTGCGGCACTCCCTCAGGACGGACCCTGCAACATTGCGGTTCACCCTCAGTCCTAACCCTCCGACAGTGCAGCACTCCCTCAGTATTGACCCTCCAACAGTGCGGCGCTCCCTCGGCACTGATCCTCTGACAGTGCGGCTCTCCCTCAGTACTGACCCTCCGACAGTGCGGCGCTCCCACAGTACTGACCCTCCGACAGTGCATTGCTCCCTTAGTACTGACCCTCCGACAGTGCGGCATTCCCTCAGTACTGACCCTCCGACAGTGCGGCGCTCCCTCAGCACTGACCCTCTGACAGTGCGATGCTCCCTCAGTACTGACCCTCCGACAGTGCATTGCTCCCTTAGTACTGACCCTCCGACAGTGCGGCATTCCCTCAGTACTGACCCTCCGACAGTGCGGCGCTCCCTCAGCACTGACCCTCTGACAGTGCGACGCTCCCTCAGAACTGACCATCAGACATTGTGGCGCACTGTCAGTACTGACCCTCCGACAGTGCGGCGCTGTCTCAGTACTGACTCTCCGACAGTGCTGCGCTCCCTCAGTACTGACCGTCTGACAGTCCGGCGCTCCCTCAGTACTGACCTTCCGACAGTGCAGCTCTCTCTCAGCACTGACCCTCCGACAGTGCGACGCTGCCTCAGTACTGACCCTCCGACAGTGCTGCGCTCCCTCAGTACTGAACCTCCGACAGTCCGGCGCTCCTTCAGTACTGACCCTCCGACAGTCCGGCGCTCCCTCATTCCTGACCCTCCGACAGTGCAGCTCTCTCTCAGTACTGACCCTCCGACAGTGCGTTGTTCCCTTAGTACTGACCCTCTGCCAGTGCGGCGCTCCATCAGTCCTGACCCTCCAACAGTGCAGCACTCCCTCAGTACTGACCCTCCGGCAGTGAGGCACTCCCTCAGTACTGACCCTCTGACAGTGCGGCGTTCCCTCAGTCCTGACCCTCCGACAGTGCAGTACTCCCTCCGTACTGACCCCCCGGCAGTGAGCCACTCCCTCAGCACTGACCCTCCGACAGTGCGTTGCTCCCTCAGTACTGACCCTCCGACAGTGCGTCGCTTCCTCAGCACTGACCCTCCGACAGGGCGGTGCTCCCTCAGTACTGACCCTCCGACACTGCGGCTCTCCCTCAGGACGGACCCTGCAACATTGCGGTTCACCCTCAGCCCTAACCCTCCGAAGTGCAGCACTCCCTCAGTATTGACCCTCCAACAGTGCGGCTCTCCCTCAGTACTGACCCTCCGACAGTGCCGCACTCCCTCAGTACTGACCCTATGACAGTGCGGCGCTCCCTCAGTACTGACCCTCCGACAGTGCCGCACTCCCTCAGTACTGAACCTATGACAGTGCGGCGCTCCCTCAGTACTGGCCCTCCGACAGTGCGGTGCTCCCCCAGTACTGACCCTCCGACAGTGCGACGCTCCCACAGTATTGACCCTCCGACAGTGCAGCACTCCCTCAGTACTGACCCTCCGACAGTGCAGCACTCCCTCAGTACTGACCCTCCGACAGAGCGGCGCTCCCTCAGTACTGACCCTCCGACAGTGCGGCGCTCCCTCAGTACTGACCCTCCGACAGTGCGGCGCTCCCTCAGTACTGACCCTCCGACAGTGTGGCTCTCCCTCAGTACTGACCATCCGACAGTGCGGCGCTCCCTCAGTACTGACCCTCCGACAGTGCGGCACTCCCTCAGTACTGACCCTCCTACAGTGCGGCACTCCCTCAGTACTGACCCTCTGACAGTGCGGCGCTACCTCAGTACTGACCGTCCGACTGTGCGGCGCTCCCTCAGTACTGACCCTCCGTCAGTGCGGCTACTCCCTCAGTACTGACCCGCCGACAGTCCGGCACTCCCTCAGTACTGACTCTCAGACAGTGCTGCGTTCCCTCAGTACTGAGCCTCCGACAGTGCGACGCTCCCTCAGTACTGACCCTCCAACAGTGCGGCGCTCCCTCAGTACTGACCCTCCGACAGTGCGGCACTCCCTCAGTACTGACCCTCCGACAGTGCGTTGCTCCCTCAGCACTGACCCTCCGACAGGGCGGTGCTCTCTCAGTACAGACCATCCGACCGTGAGGCACTCCCTCAGTACTCACCCTCTGAAAGTGCGTTGTTCCCTCAGTACTGACCCTCCGACAGTGCGTTGCTCCCTTAGTACTGACCCTCCGACTGTGCGGCACTCCCTCAGTACGAACCATCCGACAGGGGGTGCTCTCTCAGTACAGACCCGCCGACAGTGAGGCACTCCCTCAGTACTGACCCTCTGACAGTGCGTTGTTCCCTCAGTACCTCCGACAGTGCGTTGCTCCCTTAGTACTGACCCTCCGACAGTGCGGCACTCCCTCAGTACTGACCCTCCGACAGTGCGGCGCTCCCTCTGCACTGACCCTCTGACAGTGCGATGCTCCCTCAGTTCTGACCCTCCGACAGTGCATTGCTCCCTTAGTACTGACCCTCCGACAGTGCGGCATTCCCTCAGTACTGACCCTCCAACAGTGCGGCGCTCCCTCAGTACGGACCCTCCGACAGTGCGGCGCTCCCTCTGCACTGACCCTCTGACAGTGCGATGCTCCCTCAGTACTGACCCTCCGACAGTGCATTGCTCCCTTAGTACTGACCCTCCGACAGTGCGGCATTCCCTCAGTACTGACCCTCCGACAGTGCGACGCTCCCTCAGCACTGACCCTCTGACAGTGCGATGCTCCCTCAGTACTGTCACTCCGAGAGTGCGACGCTCCCTCAGAACTGACCATCAGACATTGTGGCGCACTGTCAGTACTGACCCTCCGACAGTGCGGCGCTGCCTCAGTACTGTCTCTCCGACAGTGCTGCGCTCCCTCAGTACTGACCGTCTGACAGTCCGGCGCTCCCTCAGTACTGACCTTCCGACAGTGCAGCTCTCTCTCAGCACTGACCCTCCGACAGTGCGACGCTGCCTCAGTACTGACCCTCCGACAGTGCTGCGCTCCCTCAGTACTGAACCTCCGACAGTCCGGCGCTCCTTCAGTACTGACCCTCCGACAGTCCGGCGCTCCCTCAGTCCTGACCCTCCGACAGTGCAGCTCTCTATCAGTACTGACCCTCCGACAGTGCGTTGTTCCCTTAGTACTGACCCTCTGCCAGTGCGGCGCTCCCTCAGTCCTGACCCTCCAACAGTGCAGCAGTCCCTCAGTACTGACCCTCCGGCAGTGAGGCACTCCCTCAGTACTGACCCTCTGACAGTGCGGCGCTCCCTCAGTCCTGACCCTCCGACAGTGCAGTACTCCCTCAGTACTGACCCCCCGGCAGTGAGGCACTCCCTCAGCACTGACCCTCCGACAGTGCGTTGCTCCCTCAGTACTGACCCTCCGACAGTGCGTCGCTTCCTCAGCACTGACCCTCCGACAGGGCGGTGCTCCCTCAGTACTGACCCTCCGACACTGCGGCTCTCCCTCAGTACTGACCGTCTGATAGTGCGGCACTCCCTCAGGACGGACCCTGCAACATTGCGGTTCACCCTCAGTCCTAACCCTCCGACAGTGCAGCACTCCCTCAGTATTGACCCTCCAACAGTGCGGCGCTCCCTCGGCACTGATCCTCTGACAGTGCGGCTCTCCCTCAGTACTGACCCTCCGACAGTGCGGCGCTCCCACAGTATTGACCCTCCGACAGTGCAGCACTCCCTAAGTACTGACCCTCCGACAGTGCAGCTCTCCCTCAGTACTGACCCTCCGACAGTGCGGCGCTCCCTCAGTACTGACTCTCCGACAGTGCGGCGCTCCCACAGTACTGACCCTCCGACAGTGCGGCGCTCCCTCAGTACTGACCCTCCGACAGTGCGGCTCTCCCTCTGTACTGACCATCCGACAGTGCGGCGCTCCCTCAGTACTGACCCTCCGACAGTGCGGCACTGCCAAAGTACTGACTCTTCGAAAGTGCGGCACTCCCTCAGTACTGACCCTCCCACAGTGCGGCACTCACTCAGTACTGACCCTCCTACAGTGCGGCACTCCCTCAGTACTGACCCTCTGACAGTGCGGCGCTACCTCAGTACTGACCGTCCGACTGTGCGGCGCTCCCTCAGTACTGACCCTCCGTCAATGCGGCTACTCCCTCAGTACTGACCCGCCGACAGTCCGGCACTCCCTCAGTACTGACTCTCAGACAGTGCTGCGCTCCCTCAGTACTGAGCCTCCGACAGTGCGACGCTCCCTCAGTACTAACCCACTGACAGTGCAGTGCTCCCTCAGTACTGACCCTCCAAAGTGCGGCGCTCCCTCAGTACTGACCCTCCGACAGTGCGGCGCTCCTTCAGTACTAACCCTCCGACACTGAGGCGCTCCCTCAGTACTGACCCTCCTACAGTGCGGCACTCCCCCAGCACTGACCCTCTGACAGTGCGGCGCTCCCTCAGCACTGACCCTCTGACAGTGCGGCACTCCCTCAGTACTGACTCTCCAAGAGTGCGGCACTCCCTCAGCCCTAACCCTCCGACAGTGCAACATTCCCTCATCTCTGACCATTCGACAGTGCGGCGCTCCCTCAGTACAGACCCTCCGACAGTGCGGCGCTCTCTCAGTACTGACCCTCCGACAGTGCGTTGCTCCCTCAGCACTGACCCTCCGACAGTGAGGCACTCCCTCAGTACTGACCCTCCGACAGTGAGGCACTCCCTCATTACAGACCCTCCGACAGTGCGGCGCTCCCTCAGTACTGACCTTCCGACAGTGCAGCTCTCTCTCAGCACTGACCCTCCGACAGTGCGACGCTGCCTCAGTACTGACCCTCCGACAGTGCTGCGCTCCCTCAGTACTGAACCTCCGACAGTCCGGCGCTCCTTCAGTACTGACCCTCCGACAGTCCGGCGCTCCCTCAGTCCTGACCCTCCGACAGTGCAGCTCTCTCTCAGTACTGACCCTCCGACAGTGCGTTGTTCCCTTAGTACTGACCCTCTGCCAGTGCGGCGCTCCATCAGTCCTGACCCTCCAACAGTGCAGCACTCCCTCAGTGCTGACCCTCCGGCAGTGAGGCACTCCCTCAGTACTGACCCTCTGACAGTGCGGCGCTCCCTCAGTCCTGACCCTCCGACAGTGCAGTACTCCCTCCGTACTGACCCCCCGGCAGTGAGCCACTCCCTCAGCACTGACCCTCTGACAGTGCGATGCTCCCTCAGTACTGTCACTCCGAGAGTGCGACGCTCCCTCAGAACTGACCATCAGACATTGTGGCGCACTGTCAGTACTGACCCTCCGACAGTGTGGCGCTGCCTCAGTACTGTCTCTCCGACAGTGCTGGGCTCCCTCAGTACTGACCGTCTGACAGTCCGGCGCTCCCTCAGTACTGACCTTCCGACAGTGCAGCTCTCTCTCAGCACTGACCCTCCGACAGTGCGACGCTGCCTCAGTACTGACCCTCCGACAGTGCTGCGCTCCCTCAGTACTGAACCTCCGACAGTCCGGCGCTCCTTCAGTACTGACCCTCCGACAGTCCGGCGCTCCCTCAGTCCTGACCCTCCGACAGTGCAGCTCTCTCTCAGTACTGACCCTCCGACAGTGCGTTGTTCCCTTAGTACTGACCCTCTGCCAGTGCGGCGCTCCCTCAGTCCTGACCCTCCAACAGTGCAGCAGTCCCTCAGTACTGACCCTCCGGCAGTGAGGCACTCCCTCAGTACTGACCCTCTGACAGTGCGGCGCTCCCTCAGTCCTGACCCTCCGACAGTGCAGTACTCCCTCAGTACTGACCCCCCGGCAGTGAGGCACTCCCTCAGCACTGACCCTCCGACAGTGCGTTGCTCCCTCAGTACTGACCCTCCGACAGTGCGTCGCTTCCTCAGCACTGACCCTCCGACAGGGCGGTGCTCCCTCAGTACTGACCCTCCGACACTGCGGCTCTCCCTCAGTACTGACCGTCTGATAGTGCGGCACTCCCTCAGGACGGACCCTGCAACATTGCGGTTCACCCTCAGTCCTAACCCTCCGACAGTGCAGCACTCCCTCAGTACTGTCTCTCCGACAGTGCTGCGCTCCCTCAGTACTGACCGTCTGACAGTCCGGCGCTCCCTCAGTACTGACCTTCCGACAGTGCAGCTCTCTCTCAGCACTGACCCTCCGACAGTGCGACGCTGCCTCAGTACTGACCCTCCGACAGTGCTGCGCTCCCTCAGTACTGAACCTCCGACAGTCCGGCGCTCCTTCAGTACTGACCCTCCGACAGTCCGGCGCTCCCTCAGTCCTGACCCTCCGACAGTGCAGCTCTCTCTCAGTACTGACCCTCCGACAGTGCGTTGTTCCCTTAGTACTGACCCTCTGCCTGTGCGGCGCTCCCTCAGTCCTGACCCTCCAACAGTGCAGCAGTCCCTCAGTACTGACCCTCCGGCAGTGAGGCACTCCCTCAGTACTGACCCTCTGACAGTGCGGCGCTCCCTCAGTCCTGACCCTCCGACAGTGCAGTACTCCCTCAGTACTGACCCCCCGGCAGTGAGGCACTCCCTCAGCACTGACCCTCCGACAGTGCGTTGCTCCCTCAGTACTGACCCTCCGACAGTGCGTCGCTTCCTCAGCACTGACCCTCCGACAGGGCGGTGCTCCCTCAGTACTGACCCTCCGACACTGCGGCTCTCCCTCAGTACTGACCGTCTGATAGTGCGGCACTCCCTCAGGACGGACCCTGCAACATTGCGGTTCACCCTCAGTCCTAACCCTCCGACAGTGCAGCACTCCCTCAGTATTGACCCTCCAACAGTGCGGCGCTCCCTCGGCACTGATCCTCTGACAGTGCGGCTCTCCCTCAGTACTGACCCTCCGACAGTGCGGCGCTCCCACAGTACTGACCCTCCGACAGTGCATTGCTCCCTTAGTACTGACCCTCCGACAGTGCGGCATTCCCTCAGTACTGACCCTCCGACAGTGCGGCGCTCCCTCAGCACTGACCCTCTGACAGTGCGATGCTCCCTCAGTACTGACCCTCCGACAGTGCATTGCTCCCTTAGTACTGACCCTCCGACAGTGCGGCATTCCCTCAGTACTGACCCTCCGACAGTGCGGCGCTCCCTCAGCACTGACCCTCTGACAGTGCGACGCTCCCTCAGAACTGACCATCAGACATTGTGGCGCACTGTCAGTACTGACCCTCCGACAGTGCGGCGCTGTCTCAGTACTGACTCTCCGACAGTGCTGCGCTCCCTCAGTACTGACCGTCTGACAGTCCGGCGCTCCCTCAGTACTGACCTTCCGACAGTGCAGCTCTCTCTCAGCACTGACCCTCCGACAGTGCGACGCTGCCTCAGTACTGACCCTCCGACAGTGCTGCGCTCCCTCAGTACTGAACCTCCGACAGTCCGGCGCTCCTTCAGTACTGACCCTCCGACAGTCCGGCGCTCCCTCATTCCTGACCCTCCGACAGTGCAGCTCTCTCTCAGTACTGACCCTCCGACAGTGCGTTGTTCCCTTAGTACTGACCCTCTGCCAGTGCGGCGCTCCATCAGTCCTGACCCTCCAACAGTGCAGCACTCCCTCAGTACTGACCCTCCGGCAGTGAGGCACTCCCTCAGTACTGACACTCTGACAGTGCGGCGTTCCCTCAGTCCTGACCCTCCGACAGTGCAGTACTCCCTCCGTACTGACCCCCCGGCAGTGAGCCACTCCCTCAGCACTGACCCTCCGACAGTGCGTTGCTCCCTCAGTACTGACCCTCCGACAGTGCGTCGCTTCCTCAGCACTGACCCTCCGACAGGGCGGTGCTCCCTCAGTACTGACCCTCCGACACTGCGGCTCTCCCTCAGGACGGACCCTGCAACATTGCGGTTCACCCTCAGCCCTAACCCTCCGAAGTGCAGCACTCCCTCAGTATTGACCCTCCAACAGTGCGGCTCTCCCTCAGTACTGACCCTCCGACAGTGCCGCACTCCCTCAGTACTGACCCTATGACAGTGCGGCGCTCCCTCAGTACTGACCCTCCGACAGTGCCGCACTCCCTCAGTACTGAACCTATGACAGTGCGGCGCTCCCTCAGTACTGGCCCTCCGACAGTGCGGTGCTCCCCCAGTACTGACCCTCCGACAGTGCGACGCTCCCACAGTATTGACCCTCCGACAGTGCAGCACTCCCTCAGTACTGACCCTCCGACAGTGCAGCACTCCCTCAGTACTGACCCTCCGACAGAGCGGCGCTCCCTCAGTACTGACCCTCCGACAGTGCGGCGCTCCCTCAGTACTGACCCTCCGACAGTGCGGCGCTCCCTCAGTACTGACCCTCCGACAGTGTGGCTCTCCCTCAGTACTGACCATCCGACAGTGCGGCGCTCCCTCAGTACTGACCCTCCGACAGTGCGGCACTCCCTCAGTACTGACCCTCCTACAGTGCGGCACTCCCTCAGTACTGACCCTCTGACAGTGCGGCGCTACCTCAGTACTGACCGTCCGACTGTGCGGCGCTCCCTCAGTACTGACCCTCCGTCAGTGCGGCTACTCCCTCAGTACTGACCCGCCGACAGTCCGGCACTCCCTCAGTACTGACTCTCAGACAGTGCTGCGTTCCCTCAGTACTGAGCCTCCGACAGTGCGACGCTCCCTCAGTACTGACCCTCCAACAGTGCGGCGCTCCCTCAGTACTGACCCTCCGACAGTGCGGCACTCCCTCAGTACTGACCCTCCGACAGTGCGTTGCTCCCTCAGCACTGACCCTCCGACAGGGCGGTGCTCTCTCAGTACAGACCATCCGACCGTGAGGCACTCCCTCAGTACTCACCCTCTGAAAGTGCGTTGTTCCCTCAGTACTGACCCTCCGACAGTGCGTTGCTCCCTTAGTACTGACCCTCCGACTGTGCGGCACTCCCTCAGTACGAACCATCCGACAGGGGGTGCTCTCTCAGTACAGACCCGCCGACAGTGAGGCACTCCCTCAGTACTGACCCTCTGACAGTGCGTTGTTCCCTCAGTACCTCCGACAGTGCGTTGCTCCCTTAGTACTGACCCTCCGACAGTGCGGCACTCCCTCAGTACTGACCCTCCGACAGTGCGGCGCTCCCTCTGCACTGACCCTCTGACAGTGCGATGCTCCCTCAGTTCTGACCCTCCGACAGTGCATTGCTCCCTTAGTACTGACCCTCCGACAGTGCGGGATTCCCTCAGTACTGACCCTCCAACAGTGCGGCGCTCCCTCAGTACTGACCCTCCGACAGTGCGGCGCTCCCTCTGCACTGACCCTCTGACAGTGCGATGCTCCCTCAGTACTGACCCTCCGACAGTGCATTGCTCCCTTAGTACTGACCCTCCGACAGTGCGGCATTCCCTCAGTACTGACCCTCCGACAGTGCGACGCTCCCTCAGCACTGACCCTCTGACAGTGCGATGCTCCCTCAGTACTGTCACTCCGAGAGTGCGACGCTCCCTCAGAACTGACCATCAGACATTGTGGCGCACTGTCAGTACTGACCCTCCGACAGTGCGGCGCTGCCTCAGTACTGTCTCTCCGACAGTGCTGCGCTCCCTCAGTACTGACCGTCTGACAGTCCGGCGCTCCCTCAGTACTGACCTTCCGACCGTGCAGCTCTCTCTCAGCACTGACCCTCCGACAGTGCGACGCTGCCTCAGTACTGACCCTCCGACAGTGCTGCGCTCCCTCAGTACTGAACCTCCGACAGTCCGGCGCTCCTTCAGTACTGACCCTCCGACAGTCCGGCGCTCCCTCAGTCCTGACCCTCCGACAGTGCAGCTCTCTCTCAGTACTGACCCTCCGACAGTGCGTTGTTCCCTTAGTACTGACCCTCTGCCAGTGCGGCGCTCCCTCAGTCCTGACCCTCCAACAGTGCAGCAGTCCCTCAGTACTGACCCTCCGGCAGTGAGGCACTCCCTCAGTACTGACCCTCTGACAGTGCGGCGCTCCCTCAGTCCTGACCCTCCGACAGTGCAGTACTCCCTCAGTACTGACCCCCCGGCAGTGAGGCACTCCCTCAGCACTGACCCTCCGACAGTGCGTTGCTCCCTCAGTACTGACCCTCCGACAGTGCGTCGCTTCCTCAGCACTGACCCTCCGACAGGGCGGTGCTCCCTCAGTACTGACCCTCCGACACTGCGGCTCTCCCTCAGTACTGACCGTCTGATAGTGCGGCACTCCCTCAGGACGGACCCTGCAACATTGCGGTTCACCCTCAGTCCTAACCCTCCGACAGTGCAGCACTCCCTCAGTATTGACCCTCCAACAGTGCGGCGCTCCCTCGGCACTGATCCTCTGACAGTGCGGCTCTCCCTCAGTACTGACCCTCCGACAGTGCGGCGCTCCCACAGTATTGACCCTCCGACAGTGCAGCACTCCCTAAGTACTGACCCTCCGACAGTGCAGCTCTCCCTCAGTACTGACCCTCCGACAGTGCGGCGCTCCCTCAGTACTGACTCTCCGACAGTGCGGCGCTCCCACAGTACTGACCCTCCGACAGTGCGGCGCTCCCTCAGTACTGACCCTCCGACAGTGCGGCTCTCCCTCTGTACTGACCATCCGACAGTGCGGCGCTCCCTCAGTACTGACCCTCCGACAGTGCGGCACTGCCAAAGTACTGACTCTTCGAAAGTGCGGCACTCCCTCAGTACTGACCCTCCCACAGTGCGGCACTCACTCAGTACTGACCCTCCTACAGTGCGGCACTCCCTCAGTACTGACCCTCTGACAGTGCGGCGCTACCTCAGTACTGACCGTCCGACTGTGCGGCGCTCCCTCAGTACTGACCCTCCGTCAATGCGGCTACTCCCTCAGTACTGACCCGCCGACAGTCCGGCACTCCCTCAGTACTGACTCTCAGACAGTGCTGCGCTCCCTCAGTACTGAGCCTCCGACAGTGCGACGCTCCCTCAGTACTAACCCACTGACAGTGCAGTGCTCCCTCAGTACTGACCCTCCAACAGTGCGGCGCTCCCTCAGTACTGACCCTCCGACAGTGCGGCGCTCCTTCAGTACTAACCCTCCGACACTGAGGCGCTCCCTCAGTACTGACCCTCCTACAGTGCGGCACTCCCCCAGCACTGACCCTCTGACAGTGCGGCGCTCCCTCAGCACTGACCCTCTGACAGTGCGGCACTCCCTCAGTACTGACTCTCCAAGAGTGCGGCACTCCCTCAGCCCTAACCCTCCGACAGTGCAACATTCCCTCATCTCTGACCATTCGACAGTGCGGCGCTCCCTCAGTACAGACCCTCCGACAGTGCGGCGCTCTCTCAGTACTGACCCTCCGACAGTGCGTTGCTCCCTCAGCACTGACCCTCCGACAGTGAGGCACTCCCTCAGTACTGACCCTTCGACAGTGAGGCACTCCCTCATTACAGACCCTCCGACAGTGCGGCGCTCCCTCAGTACAGACCCTCCGACAGTGCGGCGCTCTCTCAGTACTGACCCTCCGACAGTGCGTTGCTCCCTCAGCACTGACCCTCCGACAGTGAGGCACTCCCTCAGTACTGACCCTCCGACAGTGAGGCACTCCCTCATTACAGACCCTCCGACAGTGCGGCGCTCCCTCAGTACTGACCTTCCGACAGTGCAGCTCTCTCTCAGCACTGACCCTCCGACAGTGCGACGCTGCCTCAGTACTGACCCTCCGACAGTGCTGCGCTCCCTCAGTACTGAACCTCCGACAGTCCGGCGCTCCTTCAGTACTGACCCTCCGACAGTCCGGCGCTCCCTCAGTCCTGACCCTCCGACAGTGCAGCTCTCTCTCAGTACTGACCCTCCGACAGTGCGTTGTTCCCTTAGTACTGACCCTCTGCCAGTGCGGCGCTCCATCAGTCCTGACCCTCCAACAGTGCAGCACTCCCTCAGTGCTGACCCTCCGGCAGTGAGGCACTCCCTCAGTACTGACCCTCTGACAGTGCGGCGCTCCCTCAGTCCTGACCCTCCGACAGTGCAGTACTCCCTCCGTACTGACCCCCCGGCAGTGAGCCACTCCCTCAGCACTGACCCTCTGACAGTGCGATGCTCCCTCAGTACTGTCACTCCGAGAGTGCGACGCTCCCTCAGAACTGACCATCAGACATTGTGGCGCACTGTCAGTACTGACCCTCCGACAGTGTGGCGCTGCCTCAGTACTGTCTCTCCGACAGTGCTGGGCTCCCTCAGTACTGACCGTCTGACAGTCCGGCGCTCCCTCAGTACTGACCTTCCGACAGTGCAGCTCTCTCTCAGCACTGACCCTCCGACAGTGCGACGCTGCCTCAGTACTGACCCTCCGACAGTGCTGCGCTCCCTCAGTACTGAACCTCCGACAGTCCGGCGCTCCTTCAGTACTGACCCTCCGACAGTCCGGCGCTCCCTCAGTCCTGACCCTCCGACAGTGCAGCTCTCTCTCAGTACTGACCCTCCGACAGTGCGTTGTTCCCTTAGTACTGACCCTCTGCCAGTGCGGCGCTCCCTCAGTCCTGACCCTCCAACAGTGCAGCAGTCCCTCAGTACTGACCCTCCGGCAGTGAGGCACTCCCTCAGTACTGACCCTCTGACAGTGCGGCGCTCCCTCAGTCCTGACCCTCCGACAGTGCAGTACTCCCTCAGTACTGACCCCCCGGCAGTGAGGCACTCCCTCAGCACTGACCCTCCGACAGTGCGTTGCTCCCTCAGTACTGACCCTCCGACAGTGCGTCGCTTCCTCAGCACTGACCCTCCGACAGGGCGGTGCTCCCTCAGTACTGACCCTCCGACACTGCGGCTCTCCCTCAGTACTGACCGTCTGATAGTGCGGCACTCCCTCAGGACGGACCCTGCAACATTGCGGTTCACCCTCAGTCCTAACCCTCTGACAGTGCAGCACTCCCTCAGTATTGACCCTCCAACAGTGCGGCGCTCCCTCGGCACTGATCCTCTGACAGTGCGGCTCTCCCTCAGTACTGACCCTCCGACAGTGCGGCGCTCCCACAGTATTGACCCTCCGACAGTGCAGCACTCCCTAAGTACTGACCCTCCGACAGTGCAGCTCTCCCTCAGTACTGACCCTCCGACAGTGCGGCGCTCCCTCAGTACTGACTCTCCGACAGTGCGGCGCTCCCACAGTACTGACCCTCCGACAGTGCGGCGCTCCCTCAGTACTGACCCTCCGACAGTGCGGCTCTCCCTCTGTACTGACCATCCGACAGTGCGGCGCTCCCTCAGTACTGACCCTCCGACAGTGCGGCACTGCCAAAGTACTGACTCTTCGAAAGTGCGGCACTCCCTCAGTACTGACCCTCCCACAGTGCGGCACTCACTCAGTACTGACCCTCCTACAGTGCGGCACTCCCTCAGTACTGACCCTCTGACAGTGCGGCGCTACCTCAGTACTGACCGTCCGACTGTGCGGCGCTCCCTCAGTACTGACCCTCCGTCAATGCGGCTACTCCCTCAGTACTGACCCGCCGACAGTCCGGCACTCCCTCAGTACTGACTCTCAGACAGTGCTGCGCTCCCTCAGTACTGAGCCTCCGACAGTGCGACGCTCCCTCAGTACTAACCCACTGACAGTGCAGCACTCCCTCAGTACTGACCCTCCGACAGTGAGGCACTCCCTCATTACAGACCCTCCGACAGTGCGGCGCTCCCTCAGTCCTGACCCTCCGACAGTGCAGTACTCCCTCCGTACTGACCCCCCGGCAGTGAGCCACTCCCTCAGCACTGACCCTCCGACAGTGCGTTGCTCCCTCAGTACTGACCCTCCGACAGTGCGTCGCTTCCTCAGCACTGACCCTCCGACAGGGCGGTGCTCCCTCAGTACTGACCCTCCGACACTGCGGCTCTCCCTCAGGACGGACCCTGCAACATTGCGGTTCACCCTCAGCCCTAACCCTCCGAAGTGCAGCACTCCCTCAGTATTGACCCTCCAACAGTGCGGCTCTCCCTCAGTACTGACCCTCCGACAGTGCCGCACTCCCTCAGTACTGACCCTATGACAGTGCGGCGCTCCCTCAGTACTGACCCTCCGACAGTGCCGCACTCCCTCAGTACTGAACCTATGACAGTGCGGCGCTCCCTCAGTACTGGCCCTCCGACAGTGCGGTGCTCCCCCAGTACTGACCCTCCGACAGTGCGGCGCTCCCACAGTATTGACCCTCCGACAGTGCAGCACTCCCTCAGTACTGACCCTCCGACAGTGCAGCACTCCCTCAGTACTGACCCTCCGACAGTGCGGCGCTCCCTCAGTACTGACCCTCCGACAGTGCGGCGCTCCCTCAGTACTGACCCTCCGACAGTGCGGCGCTCCCTCAGTACTGACCCTCCGACAGTGTGGCTCTCCCTCAGTACTGACCATCCGACAGTGCGGCGCTCCCTCAGTACTGACCCTCCGACAGTGCGGCACTCCCTCAGTACTGACCCTCCTACAGTGCGGCACTCCCTCAGTACTGACCCTCTGACAGTGCGGCGCTACCTCAGTACTGACCGTCCGACTGTGCGGCGCTCCCTCAGTACTGACCCTCCGTCAGTGCGGCTACTCCCTCAGTACTGACCCGCCGACAGTCCGGCACTCCCTCAGTACTGACTCTCAGACAGTGCTGCGTTCCCTCAGTACTGAGCCTCCGACAGTGCGACGCTCCCTCAGTACTAACCCACTGACAGTGCAGTGCTCCCTCAGTACTGACCCTCCAACAGTGCGGCGCTCCCTCAGTACTGACCCTCCGACAGTGCGGCACTCCCTCAGTACTGACCCTCCGACAGTGCGTTGCTCCCTCAGCACTGACCCTCCGACAGGGCGGTGCTCTCTCAGTACAGACCATCCGACAGTGAGGCACTCCCTCAGTACTCACCCTCTGAAAGTGCGTTGTTCCCTCAGTACTGACCCTCCGGCAGTGCGTTGCTCCCTTAATACTGACCCTCCGACTGTGCGCCACTCCCTCAGTACGAACCATCCGACAGGGGGTGCTCTCTCAGTACAGACCCGCCGACAGTGAGGCACTCCCTCAGTACTGACCCTCTGACAGTGCGTTGTTCCCTCAGTACCTCCGACAGTGCGTTGCTCCCTTAGTACTGACCCTCCGACAGTGCGGCACTCCCTCAGTACTGACCCTCCGACAGTGCGGCGCTCCCTCTGCACTGACCCTCTAACAGTGCGATGCTCCCTCAGTACTGACCCTCCGACAGTGCATTGCTCCCTTAGTACTGACCCTCCGACAGTGCGGCATTCCCTCAGTACTGACCCTCCAACAGTGCGGCGCTCCCTCAGTACTGACCCTCCGACAGTGCGGCGCTCCCTCTGCACTGACCCTCTGACAGTGCGATGCTCCCTCAGTACTGACCCTCCGACAGTGCATTGCTCCCTTAGTACTGACACTCCGACAGTGCGGCATTCCCTCAGTACTGACCCTCCGACAGTGCGGCGCTCCCTCAGCACTGACCCTCTGACAGTGCGATGCTCCCTCAGTACTGTTACTCCGAGAGTGCGACGCTCCCTCAGAACTGACCATCAGACATTGTGGCGCACTGTCAGTACTGACCCTCCGACAGTGCGGCGCTGCCTCAGTACTGACTCTCCGACAGTGCTGCGCTCCCTCAGTACTGACCGTCTGACAGTCCGGCGCTCCCTCAGTACTGACCTTCCGACAGTGCAGCTCTCTCTCAGCACTGACCCTCCGACAGTGCGACGCTGCCTCAGTACTGACCCTCCGACAGTGCTGCGCTCCCTCAGTACTGAACCTCCGACAGTCCGGCGCTCCTTCAGTACTGACCCTCCGACAGTCCGGCGCTCCCTCAGTCCTGACCCTCCGACAGTGCAGCTCTCTCTCAGTACTGACCCTCCGACAGTGCGTTGTTCCCTTAGTACTGACCCTCTGCCAGTGCGGCGCTCCCTCAGTCCTGACCCTCCAACAGTGCAGCAGTCCCTCAGTACTGACCCTCCGGCAGTGAGGCACTCCCTCAGTACTGACCCTCTGACAGTGCGGCGCTCCCTCAGTCCTGACCCTCCGACAGTGCAGTACTCCCTCAGTACTGACCCCCCGGCAGTGAGGGACTCCCTCAGCACTGACCCTCCGACAGTGCGTTGCTCCCTCAGTACTGACCCTCCGACAGTGCGTCGCTTCCTCAGCACTGACCCTCCGACAGGGCGGTGCTCCCTCAGTACTGACCCTCCGACACTGCGGCTCTCCCTCAGTACTGACCGTCTGATAGTGCGGCACTCCCTCAGGACGGACCCTGCAACATTGCGGTTCACCCTCAGTCCTAACCCTCCGACAGTGCAGCACTCCCTCAGTATTGACCCTCCAACAGTGCGGCGCTCCCTCGGCACTGATCCTCTGACAGTGCGGCTCTCCCTCAGTACTGACCCTCCGACAGTGCCGCACTCCCTCAGTACTGACCCTATGACAGTGCGGCGCTCCCTCGGCACTGATCCTCTGACAGTGCGGCTCTCCCTCAGTACTGACCCTCCGACAGTGCGGCGCTCCCACAGTATTGACCCTCCGACAGTGCAGCACTCCCTAAGTACTGACCCTCCGACAGTGCAGCTCTCCCTCAGTACTGACCCTCCGACAGTGCGGCGCTCCCTCAGTACTGACTCTCCGACAGTGCGGCGCTCCCACAGTACTGACCCTCCGACAGTGCGGCGCTCCCTCAGTACTGACCCTCCGACAGTGCGGCTCTCCCTCTGTACTGACCATCCGACAGTGCGGCGCTCCCTCAGTACTGACCCTCCGACAGTGCGGCACTGCCAAAGTACTGACTCTTCGAAAGTGCGGCACTCCCTCAGTACTGACCCTCCCACAGTGCGGCACTCACTCAGTACTGACCCTCCTACAGTGCGGCACTCCCTCAGTACTGACCCTCCGACAGTGCGGCGCTACCTCAGTACTGACCGTCCGACTGTGCGGCGCTCCCTCAGTACTGACCCTCCGTCAATGCGGCTACTCCCTCAGTACTGACCCGCCGACAGTGCAGCACTCCCTAAGTACTGACCCTCCGACAGTGCAGCTCTCCCTCAGTACTGACCCTCCGACAGTGCTGCGCTCCCTCAGTACTGAGCCTCCGACAGTGCGACGCTCCCTCAGTACTAACCCACTGACAGTGCAGTGCTCCCTCAGTACTGACCCTCCAACAGTGCGGCGCTCCCTCAGTACTGACCCTCCGACAGTGCGGCGCTCCCTCAGTACTAACCCTCCGACACTGAGGCGCTCCCTCAGTACTGACCCTCCGACAGTGCGGCACTCCCCCAGCACTGACCCTCTGACAGTGCGGCGCTCCCTCAGCACTGACCCTCTGACAGTGCGGCACTCCCTCAGTACTGACTCTCCGAGAGTGCGGCACTCCCTCAGCCCTAACCCTCCGACAGTGCAACATTCCCTCATCTCTGACCATTCGACAGTGCGGCGCTCCCTCAGTACAGACCCTCCGACAGTGCGGCGCTCTCTCAGTACTGACCCTCCGACAGTGCGTTGCTCCCTCAGCACTGACCCTCCGACAGGGCGGTGCTTTCTCAGTACAGACCCTCCGACAGTGAGGCACTCCCTCAGTACTGACCCTCCGACAGTGCGGCACTCCCTCATTACAGACCCTCCGACAGTGCGGCGCTCCCTCAGTACTGATCCTCCGACAGGGCGGTGCTCTCTCAGTACTGACCCTCCGACAGTGCGGCACTCCCTCAGTACTGACCTTCTGACAGTGCGATGCTCCCTCAGTACTGACCCTCCGACAGTGCGTTGCTCCCTCAGTTCTGACCCTCCGACAGGGCGGTGCTCTCTCAGTACTGACCCTCCGACAGTGCGGCACTCCCTCGGTACTGACCCTCCGACAGTGCGTAGCTCCCTTAGTACTGACCCTCCGACAGTGTGGCGCTCCCTCAGCACTGACCCTCCGACAGGGCCGTGCTCTCTCAGTACAGACCATCCGACAGTGAGGCACTCCCTCAGTACTCACCCTCTGAAAGTGCGTTGCTCCCTCAGTACAGACCCTCCGACAGTGCGTCGCTTCCTCAGCACTGACCCTCCGACAGGGCGGTGCTCCCTCAGTACTGACCCTCCGACAGTGCGGCGCTCCCTCAGCACTGACCCTCTGACAGTGCGGCTCTCCCTCAGTACTGACCCTCCGACAGTGCGGAGCTCCCTCAGTATTGACCCTCCTACAATGCGACGCTCCCTCGGCACTGATCCTCTGACATTGCAATGCTGCCTCAGTCCTAACGCTCTGACAGTGCTCCGCTCCCTCAGTACTGACCCTCCGACAGTGCAGCGCTCCCTCAGTACTGTCCCTCCGACAGTGCGGCGCTCCCTCAGTATTGACCCTTCGACAGTGCAGCTCCCTCTCAGCACTGACCCTCTGACAGTGCAATGCTCCCTCAGTGCTGACCCTCCGACTGTGCGGCTCTCCCTGAGTACTGACCCTCCGACTGTGCGGCACTCCCTCAGCAGTGACCCTCCGACAATGCTGCACACCCTCAGCACTGACCCTCCGACAGTGCGGCATTCCCTCAGTACTGACCCTCCGACAGTGCTGCGCTCCTTCAGCACTGACCCTCTGACAGTGCGATGCTCCCTCAGTACTGTCACTCCGAGAGTGCGACGCTCCCTCAGAACTGACCATCAGACATTGTGGCGCACTGTCAGTACTGACCCTCCGACAGTGCGGCGCTGCCTCAGTACTGACTCTCCGACAGTGCTGCGCTCCCTCAGTACTGACCGTCTGACAGTCCGGCGCTCCCTCAGTACTGACCTTCCGACAGTGCAGCTCTCTCTCAGCACTGACCCTCCGACAGTGCGACGCTGCCTCAGTACTGACCCTCCGACAGTGCTGCGCTCCCTCAGTACTGAACCTCCGACAGTCCGGCGCTCCTTCAGTACTGACCCTCCGACAGTCCGGCGCTCCCTCAGTCCTGACCCTCCGACAGTGCAGCTCTCTCTCAGTACTGACCCTCCGACAGTGCGTTGTTCCCTTAGTACTGACCCTCTGCCAGTGCGGCGCTCCCTCAGTCCTGACCCTCCAACAGTGCAGCACTCCCTCAGTACTGACCCTCCGGCAGTGATGCACTCCCTCAGTACTGACCCTCTGACAGTGCGGCGCTCCCTCAGCCCTGACCCTCCGACAGTGCAGTACTCCCTCAGTACTGACCCCCCGGCAGTGAGGCACTCCCTCAGCACTGACCCTCCGACAGTGCGTTGCTCCCTCAGTACTGACCCTCCGACAGTGCGTCGCTTCCTCAGCACTGACCCTCCGACAGGCGGTGCTCCCTCAGTACTGACCCTCCGACACTGCGGCTCTCCCTCAGTACTGACCGTCTGATAGTGCGGCACTCCCTCAGGACGGACCCTGCAACATTGCGGTTCACCCTCAGCCCTAACCCTCCGACAGTGCAGCACTCCCTCAGTATTGACCCTCCAACAGTGCGGCGCTCCCTCGGCACTGATCCTCTGACAGTGCGGCTCTCCCTCAGTACTGACCCTCCGACAGTGCCGCACTCCCTCAGTACTGACCCTATGACAGTGCGGCGCTCCCTCGGCACTGATCCTCTGACAGTGCGGCTCTCCCTCAGTACTGACCCTCCGACAGTGCGGCGCTCCCACAGTATTGAACCTCCGACAGTGCAGCACTCCCTCAGTACTGACCCTCCGACAGTGCGGCACTCCCTCAGTACTGACTCTCCGACAGTGCGGCGCTCCCTCAGTACTGACCCTCTGACAGTGCGGCGCTCCCTCAGTACTGACCCTCCGACAGTGCGGCTCTCCCTCAGTACTGACCATCCGACAGTGCGGCGCTCCCTCAGTACTGACCCTCCGACAGTGCGGCACTGCCAAAGTACTGACTCTTCGAAAGTGCGGCACTCCCTCAGTACTGACCCTCCCACAGTGCGGCACTCACTCAGTACTGACCCTCCTACAGTGCGGCACTCCCTCAGTACTGACCCTCTGACAGTGCGGCGCTACCTCAGTACTGACCGTCCGACTGTGCGGCGCTCCCTCAGTACTGACCCTCCGTTAATGCGGCTACTCCCTCAGTACTGACCCGCCGACAGTCCGGCACTCCCTCAGTACTGACTCTCAGACAGTGCTGCGCTCCCTCAGTACTGAGCCTCCGACAGTGCGACGCTCCCTCAGTACTAACCCACTGACAGTGCAGTGCTCCCTCAGTGCTGACCCTCCAACAGTGCGGCGCTCCCTCAGTACTGACCCTCCGACAGTGCGGCGCTCCCTCAGTACTAACCCTCCGACACTGAGGCGCTCCCTCAGTACTGACCCTCCTACAGTGCGGCACTCCCCCAGCACTGACCCTCTGACAGTGCGGCGCTCCCTCAGCACTGACCCTCTGACAGTGCGGCACTCCCTCAGTACTGACTCTCCGAGAGTGCGGCACTCCCTCAGCCCTAACCCTCCGACAGTGCAACATTCCCTCATCTCTGACCATTCGACAGTGCGGCGCTCCCTCAGTACAGACCCTCCGACAGTGCGGCGCTCTCTCAGTACTGACCCTCCGACAGTGCGTTGCTCCCTCAGCACTGACCCTCCGACAGGGCGGTGCTTTCTCAGTACAGACCCTCCGACAGTGAGGCACTCCCTCAGTACTGACCCTCCGACAGTGCGGCACTACCTCATTACAGACCCTCCGACAGTGCGGCGCTCCCTCAGCACTGACCCTCTGACAGTGCGATGCTCCCTCAGTACTGACCCTCCGACAGAGCGGCACTCCCTCAGTACTGACCCTCTGACAGTGCATTGCTCCCTCAGTACTGATCCTCCGACAGGGCGGTGCTCTCTCAGTACTGACCCTCCGACAGTGCGGCACTCCCTCAGTACTGACCTTCTGACAGTGCGATGCTCCCTCAGTACTGACCCTCCGACAGTGCGTTGCTCCCTCACTACTGACCCTCCGACATGGCGGTGCTCTCTCAGTACTGACCCTCCGACAGTGCGGCACTCCCTCAGTACTGACCCTCCGACAGTGCGTCGCTTCCTCAGCACTGACCCTCCGACAGGGCGGTGCTCCCTCAGTACTGACCCTCCGACAGTGCGGCGCTCCCTCAGCACTGACCCTCTGACAGTGCGGCTCTCCCTCAGTACTGACCCTCCGACAGTGCGGAGCTCCCTCAGTATTGACCCTCCTACAGTGCGACACTCCCTCGGCACTGATGCTCTGACATTGCAATGCTTCCTCAGTCCTAACCCTCCGACAGTGCAGCACTCCCTCAATATTGACCCTCCAACAATGCGACGCTCCCTCGGCACTGATCCTCTGACATTGCAATGCTGCCTCAGTCCTAACGCTCTGACAGTGCTCCGCTCCCTCAGTACTGACCCTCCGACAGTGCAGCGCTCCCTCAGTACTGTCCCTCCGACAGTGCGGCTCTCCCTCAGTACTGACCCTCCGACAGTGCAGCGCTCCCTCAGTACTGTCCCTCCGACAGTGCGGCTCTCCCTCAGTACTGACCCTCCGACAGTGCCGCACTCCCTCAGTACTGACCCTATGACAGTGCGGCGTTCCCTCGGCACTGATCCTCCGACAGGGCGGTGCTCTCTCAGTACTGACCCTCCGACAGTGCGGCACTCCCTCAGTACTGACCTTCTGACAGTGCGATGCTCCCTCAGTACTGACCCTCCGACAGTGCGTTGCTCCCTCACTACTGACCCTCCGACAGGGCGGTGCTCTCTCAGTACTGACCCTCCGACAGTGCGGCACTCCCTCAGTACTGACCCTCCGACAGTGCGTCGCTTCCTCAGCACTGACCCTCCGACAGGGCGGTGCTCCCTCAGTACTGACCCTCCGACAGTGCGGCGCTCCCTCAGCACTGACCCTCTGACAGTGCGGCTCTCCCTCAGTACTGACCCTCCGACAGTGCGGAGCTCCCTCAGTATTGACCCTCCTACAGTGCGACACTCCCTCGGCACTGATGCTCTGACATTGCAATGCTTCCTCAGTCCTAACCCTCCGACAGTGCAGCACTCCCTCAATATTGACCCTCCAACAATGCGACGCTCCCTCGGCCCTGATCCTCTGACATTGCAATGCTGCCTCAGTCCTAACGCTCTGACAGTGCTCCGCTCCCTCAGTACTGACCCTCCGACAGTGCAGCGCTCCCTCAGTACTGTCCCTCCGACAGTGCGGCGCTCCCTCAGTACTGACCCTCCGACAGTGCAGCACTCCCTCAGTATTGACCCTTCGACAGTGCAGCTCCCTCTCAGCACTGACCCTCTGACAGTGCAATGCTCCCTCAGTGCTGACCCTCCGACAGTGCGGCTCTCCCTGAGTATTGACCCTCCGACTGTGCGGCACTCCCTCAGCACTGACCCTCCGACAATGCTGCACACCCTCAGCACTGACCCTCCGACAGTGCGGCATTCCCTCAGTACTGACCCTCCGACAGTGCGGCGCTCCCTCAGCACTGACCCTCTGACAGTGCGATGCTCCCTCAGTACTGTCACTCCGAGAGTGCGACGCTCCCTCAGAACTGACCATCAGACATTGCGGCGCACTGTCAGTACTGACCCTCCGACAGTGCGGCGCTGCTTCAGTACTGACTCTCCGACAGTGCTGCGCTCCCTCAGTACTGACCGTCTGACAGTCCGGCGCTCCCTCAGTACTGACCTTCCGACAGTGCAGCTCTCTCTCAGCACTGACCCGCCGACAGTGCGACGCTGCCTCAGTACTGACCCTCCGACTGTGCTGCGCTCCCTCAGTACTGAACCTCCGACAGTCCGGCGCTCCTTCAGTACTGACCCTCCGACAGTCCGGCGCTCCCTCAGTCCTGACCCTCCGACAGTGCAGCTCTCTCTCAGTACTGACCCTCCGACAGTGCGTTGTTCCCTTAGTACTGACCCTCTGCCAGTGCGGCGCTCCCTCAGTCCTGACCCTCCAACAGTGCAGCACTCCCTCAGTACTGACCCTCCGGCAGTGAGGCACTCCCTCAGTACTGACCCTCTGACAGTGCGGCGCTCCCTCAGTCCTGACCCTCCGACAGTGCAGTACTCCCTCAGTACTGACCCCCCGGCAGTGAGGCACTCCCTCAGCACTGACCCTCCGACAGTGCGTTGCTCCCTCAGTACTGACCTTCCGACAGTGCGTCGCTTCCTCAGCACTGACCCTCCGACAGGGCGGTGCTCCCTCAGTACTGACCCTCCGACAGTGCGGCGCTCCCTCAGCACTGACCCTCTGACAGTGCGGCTCTCCCTCAGTACTGACCCTCCGACAGTGCGGAGCTCCCTCGGTATTGACCCTCCTACAGTGCGACACTCCCTCGGCACTGATCCTCTGACATTGCAATGCTTCCTCAGTCCTAACCCTCCGACAGAGCAGCACTCCCTCAATATTGACCCTACCGAAAATGCGACGTTCCCTCGGCACTGATCCTCTGACATTGCAATGCTGCCACAGTCCTAACCCTCTGACAGTGCTCCGCTCCCTCAGTTCTGACCCTCCGACAGTGCAGCGCTCCCTCAGTACTGTCCCTCCGACAGTGCGGCGCTCCCTCAGTCCTGACCCTCCGACAGTGCAGTACCCCCTCAGTACTGACCCCCCGGCAGTGAGGCACTCCCTCAGCACTGACCCTCCGACAGTGCGTTGCTCCCTCAGTACTGACCCTCCGACAGTGCGTCGCTTCCTCAGCAATGACCCTCCGACACGGCGGTGCTCCCTCAGTACTGACCCTCCGACAGTGCGGCACTCCCTCAGTACTGACACACTGACAGTGCGGCACTCCCTCAGTACTGACTCTTCGATAGTGCGGCGCTCCCTCAGCACTGACCCGCCGACAGTCCGGCGCTCCCTCAGTACTGACCCGCCGACAGTCCGGCGCTCCCTCAGTACTGAGCCTCCGACAGTGCGACGCTCCCTCAGTACTGACCCACTGACAGTGCAGTGCTCCATCAGTAGTAACCATCCGACAGTGCGGCACTCCCTCAGTACTGACCCACTGACAGTGCGGCACTCCCTCAGTACTGACCCACTGACAGTGCGGCACTCCCTCAGTGCTGACCCTCCGACAGTGCAGAGCTCCCTCAGTACTGACCCTCTGACAGTGCGGTACTCCCTCAGACCTAACCCTCCGACAGTGCGGCGCTCCCTCAGCACTGACCCTCCGACAGTGCGGCATTCCGTCAGCACTGACCCTTCAACATTGTGGCGATCCCTCAGTACTGACCCTCCGACAGTGCGTTGCTCCCTTAGTACTAACCCTCCAACAGTGCGTTGCTCTCACAGTACTGACACTCCGACAGGGCGGTGCTCTCTCAGTACTGACCCTCCGACAGTGCGTTGCTCTCACAGTACTGACACTCCGACAGGGCGGTGCTCTCTCAGTACTGACACTCCGACAGTGCGGCACTCCCTCAGTACTGACCCTCCGACAGTGCGTTGCTCTCTCAGTACTGACACTCCGACAGTGCGGCACTCCCTCAGTACTGACCCTCCGACAGTGCGGCGCTCCCTCAGCACTGACCCTCCGACAGTGCGGCGCTCCCTCAGCACTGCCCCTCTGACAGTGCGATGCTCCCTCTGTACTGACCCTCCGAAGTGCGGCGCTCTCTCAGCACTGACCCTCTGACAGTGCGGCACTCCCTTAGTACTGACCCTCTGACAGTGCAGCGCTCCCTCAGTACTGACCCTCTGACAGTGCATTGCGCTCTCAGTACTGACCCTCCGACAGTGTGGCACTCCCTCAGCACTGACCCTCCGACAGGGCGGTGCTCTCTCAGTACAGACCCTCCGACATTGAGGCACTCCCTCAGTACTGACCCTCCGACAGTGCGGCGCTCTCTCAGTACTCACCCTCCGACAGGGCGGTGCTCTCTCAGTACTGACCCTCCGACAGTGTGGCACTCCCTCAGCACTGACCCTCCGACAGGGCGGTGCTCTCTCAGTACAGACCCTCCGACAGTGAGGCACTCCCTCAGAACTGACCCTCCGACAGTGCGGCGCTCTCTCAGTACTGACCCTCCGACAGGGCGGTGCTCTCTCAGTACTGACCCTCCGACAGTGTGGCACTCCCTCAGCACTGACCCTCCGACAGGGCGGTGCTCTCTCAGTACAGACCCTCCCACAGTGAAGCACTCCCTCAGTACTGACCCACTGACAGTGCTCCGCTCCCTCTGTCCTGACCCTCCGACAGTGCAGCGCTCCCTCAGGGCTGTCCCTCCGACAGTGCGGCGCTCCCTCAGTACTGACCCTCCGACAGTGCAGCACTCCCTCAGTATTGACCCTTCGACAGTGCATCTCACTCTCAGCACTGACCCTCTGACAGTGCAATGCTCCCTCAGTACTGACCCTCCGACTGTGCGGCGCTCCCTCAGCACTGACCCTCCGACAATGCTGCACACCCTCAGCACTGACCCTCCGACAGTGCGGCGCTCCCACAGTACTGAACCTCCGACAGATGCGGCACTCCCTCAGTACTGACCCTCCGACAGTGCGGCGCTCCCTCAGCACTGACCCTCTGACAGTGCGGCTCTCCCTCAGTACTGACCCTCCGACAGTGCGGAGCTCCCTCGGTATTGACCCTCCTACAGTGCGACACTCCCTCGGCACTGATCCTCTGACATTGCAATGCTTCCTCAGTCCTAACCCTCCGACAGAGCAGCACTCCCTCAATATTGACCCGACCGAAAATGCGACGCTCCCTCGGCACTGATCCTCTGACATTGCAATGCTGCCACAGTCCTAACCCTCTGACAGTGCTCCGCTCCCTCAGTTCTGACCCTCCGACAGTGCAGCGCTCCCTCAGTACTGTCCCTCCGACAGTGCGGCGCTCCCTCAGTACTGACCCTCCGACAGTGCAGCACTCCCTCAGTATTGACCCTTCGACAGTGCAGCTCCCTCTCAGCACTGACCCTCTGACAGTGCAATGCTCCCTCATTACTGACCCACCGACTGTGCGGCACTCTCTCAGCACTGACCTTCAGACAGTGCGGCGGTCCCTCAGCACTGACCCTCCGACTGTGCGGCGCTCCCTCAGCACTGACCCTCCGACAATGCTGCACACGCTCAGCACTGACCCTCCAACAGTGCGGCGCTCCCACAGTACTGAACCTTCAACAGTGCGGCACTCCCTCAGTACTGGCCCTCCGACAGTGCGGTACTCCCTCAGTACTGACCCTCTGACAATGCGGCACTCCCTTAGTACTGACGCTCTGACAGTGTGGCACTCCCTTAGTACTGACTCTTCGAAAGTGCGGCACTCCCTCAGCACTGACCCTCCGACAGTGCGGCACTCTCTCAGTACTGACCCTCCGACAGTGCGGCACTCCCTCAGTACTGGCCCTCCGACAGTGCGGTACTCCCTCAGTACTGACCCTCTGACAGTGCGGCACTCCCTTAGTACTGACTCTTCGATAGTGCGGCACTCCCTTAGTACTGACACACTGACAGTGCGGCACTCCCTCAGTACTGACTCTTCGATAGTGCGGCACTCACTCAGTACTGACCCTCCGTCAGTGCGGCACTCCCTCAGTACTGACCCGCCGACAGTCCGGCGCTCCCTCAGTCCTGAGCCTCCGACAGTGCGACGCTCCCTCAGTACTAACCCTCCGACAGTGCGTTGCTCTCACAGTACTGACACTCCGACAGGGCGGTGCTCTCTCAGTACTGACCATCCGACAGTGCGGCAGTCCCTCAGTACTGACCTTCCGACAGTGCGTTGCTCCCTTAGTACTGACACTCCGACAGTGCGGCACTCCCTCAGTACTGACCCTCCGACAGTACGGCGCTCCCTCAGCACTGACCCTCCGACTGTGCGGCGCTCCCTCAGCACTGACCCTCCGACAATGCTGCACACGCTCAGCACTGACCCTCCAACAGTGCGGCGCTCCCACAGTACTGAACCTTCAACAGTGCGGCACTCCCTCAGTACTGGCCCTCCGACAGTGCGGTACTCCCTCAGTACTGACCCTCTGACAGTGCGGCACTCCCTTAGTACTGACGCTCTGACAGTGTGGCACTCCCTTAGTACTGACTCTTCGAAAGTGCGGCACTCCCTCAGCACTGACCCTCCGACAGTGCGGCACTCTCTCAGTACTGACCCTCCGACAGTGCGGCACTCCCTCAGTACTGGCCCTCCGACAGTGCGGTACTCCCTCAGTACTGACCCTCTGACAGTGCGGCACTCCCTCAGTACTGACTCTTCGATAGTGCGGCACTCACTCAGTACTGACCCTCCGTCAGTGCGGCACTCCCTCAGTACTGACCCGCCGACAGTCCGGCGCTCCCTCAGTATTGACCCTTCGACAGTGCAGCTCCCTCTCAGCACTGACCCTCTGACAGTGCAATGCTCCCTCAGTACTGACCCTCCGACAGTGCTGCTCTCCCTCAGTACTGACCCTTCGACTGTGCGGCACTCTCTCAGCACTGACATTCAGGCAGTGCGGCGGTCCCTCAGTACTGACCCTCCGATTGTGCGGCGCTCCCTCAGCACTGACCCTCCGACAATGCTGCACACCCTCAGTACTGACCCTCCGACAGTGCGGCACTCCCACAGTACTGAACCTCCGACAGTGCGGCACTCCCTCAGTACTGACCCACCGACAGTGCGGTGCTCCATCAGCACTGACCCTCTGACAGTGCGGCACTCCCTTAGTACTGACTCTTCGAAAGTGCGGAACTCCCTCAGTACTGACCCTCCGACAGTGCGGCACTCTCTCAGTACTGACCTTCCGACAGTGCGGCGCTCCCTCAGTACTGACCCTCCGACAGTGAAGCGCTCCTTCAGTACTGACGCTTCGACAGTGCGGCGTTCCCTCAGTACTGACCCTCCGACAGTGCGGCGCTCCCTCAGTACTGACCCTCCGACAGTGCAACATTCCCTCAGTGCTGACCCTCCGACAGTGCAGCGCTCCCTCAGTACTGACCCTCCGACAGTGCGGCGCTCCCTCAGTACTGACCCTCCGACAGTGCAACATTCCCTCAGCACTGACCCTTCAACATTGTGGCGATCCCTCAGTACTGACCCTCCGACAGTGCGTTGCTCCCTTAGTACTAACCCTCAGACAGTGCGTTGCTCTCACAGTACTGACACTCCGACAGGGCGGTGCTCTCTCAGTACTGACCCTCCGACAGTGCGGCAGTCCCTCAGTACTGACCCTCCGACAGTGCGTTGCTCTCTTAGTACTGACACTCCGACAGTGCGGCACTCCCTCAGTACTGACCCTCCGACAGTGCGGCGCTCCCTCAGCACTGACCCTCCGAAAGTGCGGCGCTCCCTCAGCACTGACCCTCTGACAGTGCGATGCTCCCTCTGTACTGACCCTCCGAAGTGCGGCGCTCTCTCAGCACTGACCCTCTGACAGTGCATTGCGCTCTCAGTACTGACCCTCCGACAGTGCGGCCCTCCCTCAGCACTGACCCTCCGACAGGGCGGTGCTCTCTCAGTACAGACCCTCCGACAGTGAGGCACTCCCTCAGTACTGACCCTCCGACAGTGCGGCGCTCTCTCAGTACTGACCCTCCGACAGGGCGGTGCTCGCTCAGTACTGACCCTCCGACAGTGTGGCACTCCCTCAGCACTGACCCTACGACAGGGCGGTGCTCTCTCAGTACAGACCCTCCGACAGTGAGGCACTCCCTCAGTACTGAATCTCCGACAGTGCGGCATTCCGTCAGCACTTACCCTTCAACATTGTGGCGCTCCCTCAGTACTGACCCTCCGACAGTGCGTTGCTCCCTTAGTACTAACCCTCCGACAGTGCGTTGCTCTCACAGTACTGACACTCCGACAGGGCGGTGCTCTCTCAGTACTGACCATCCGACAGTGCGGCAGTCCCTCAGTACTGACCCTCCGACAGAGCGTTGCTCCCTTAGTACTGACACTCCGACAGTGCGGCAATCCCTCAGTACTGACCCTCCGACAGTGAGGCGCTCCCTCAGCACTGACCCTCCGACAGTGCGGCGCTCCCTCAGCACTGACCCTCTGACAGTGCGATGCTCCCTCAGTACTGACCCTCCGAAGTGCGGCGCTCTCTCAGCACTGACCCTCTGACAGTGCATTGCTCTCTCAGTACTGACCCTCCGACAGTGTGGCACTCCCTCAGCACTGACCCTCCGACAGGGCGGTGCTCTCTCAGTACAGACCCTCCGACAGTGAGGCACTCCCTCAGTACTGACCCTCCGACAGTGCGGCGCTCTCTCAGTACTGACCCTCCGACAGGGCGGTGCTCTCTCAGTACTGACCCTCCGACAGTGTGGCACTCCCTCAGCACTGACCCTCCGACAGGGCGGTGCTCTCTCAGTACAGACCCTCCCACAGTGAGGCACTCCCTCAGTACTGACCCTCTGACAGTGCTCCGCTCCCTCAGTACTGACCCTCCGACAGTGCAGCGCTCCCTCAGGACTGTCCCTCCGACAGTGCGGCGCTCCCTCAGTACTGACCCTCCGACAGTGCAGCACTCCCTCAGTATTGACCCTTCGACAGTGCAGCTCCCTCTCAGCACTGACCCTCCGACAGTGCAGCACTCCCTCAGTTCTGACCCTCCGACAGTGCGGCGCTCCCTCAGCACTGACCCTCTGACAGTGCGATGCTCCCTCAGTACTGACCCTCCGAAGTGCGGCGCTCTCTCAGCACTGACCCTCTGACAGTGCATTGCTCTCTCAGTCCTGACCCTCCGACAGTGTGGCACTCCCTCAGCACTGACCCTCCGACAGGGCGGTGCTTTCTCAGTACAGACCCTCCGACAGTGAGGCACTCCCTCAGTACTGACCCTCTGACAGTGCTCCGCTCCCTCAGTACTGACCCTCCGACAGTGCAGCGCTCCCTCAGGACTGTCCCTCCGACAGTGCGGCGCTCCCTCAGTACTGACCCTCCGACAGTGCAGCACTCCCTCAGTATTGACCCTTCGACAGTGCAGCTCCCTCTCAGCACTGACCCTCCGACAGTGCAGCACTCCCTCAGTTCTGAACCTCCGGCAGTGAGGCACTCCCTCAGTACTGACCCTCCGACAGTGCGGCACGCCCTCAGTACTGACCCTCCGACAGTGTGGTCCTCCCTCAGTGCTGACCCTCCGACAGTGCAGCACTCCTCAGTCCTAACCCTCCGACAGTGCGCCACTCCCTGAGTACTGACCCTCCGACAGTGGAGCACTCCCTCAGTATTGACCCTTCGACAGTGCAGCTCCCTCTCAGCACTGACCCTCCGACAGTGCAGCACTCCCTCAGCACTGACCCTCCGACAGTGCAGCACTCCCTCAGTACTGATCCTTCGCCAGTGAGGCACTCCCTCAGCACTGACCCTCCGACAGTGCGTTGCTCCCTCAGTACTGACCCGTTGACAGTGCGGCGCTCCCTCAGCACTGACCCGTTGACAGTGCGGCGCTCCCTCAGTACTGACCCTCTGACAGTGCGGCGCTCCCTCAGTACTGACCCTCCGACAGTGCAGCACTCCCTCAGTATTGACCCTCCAACAGTGCGACGCTCCCTCGGCACTGATCCTCATAAAATTGCAATGCTTCCTCAGTCCTAACCCTCCGACAGTGCAGCACTCCCTCAGTATTGACCCTCCACAATGCGACGCTCCCTCGGCACTGATCCTCTGACACTGCAATGCTTCCTCAGTCCTAACCCTCTGACAGTGCTCCGCTCCCTCAGTACTGACCCTCCGACAGTGCAGCTCCCTCAGCACTGACCCTCTGACAGTGCTCCGCTCCCTCAGTACTGACCATCCGACAGTGCGTTGCTCCCTTAGTACTGACACTCCGACAGTGCGGCACTCCCTCAGTACTGACCCTCCGACAGTGCGGCGCTCCCTCAGCACTGACCCTCCGACAGTGCGGCGCTCCCTCAGCACTGACCCTCTGACAGTGCGATGCTCCCTCAGTACTGACCCTCCGAAGTGCGGCGCTCTCTCAGCACTGACCCTCTGACAGTGCATTGCTCTCTCAGTACTGACCCTCCAACAGTGTGGCACTCCCTCAGCACTGACCCTCCGACAGGGCGGTGCTCTCTCAGTACAGACCCTCCGATAGAGAGGCACTCCCTCAGCACTGACCCTCCGACAGTGCGGCGCTCTCTCAGTACTGACCCTCCGACAGGGCTGTGCTCTCTCAGTACTGACCCTCCGACAGTGTGGCACTCCCTCAGCACTGACCCTCCGACAGGGCGGTGCTCTCTCAGTACAGACCCTCCCACAGTGAGGCACTCCCTCAGTACTGACCCTCTGACAGTGCTCCGCTCCCTCAGTACTGACCGTCCGACAGTGCAGCGCTCCCTCAGGACTGTCCCTCCAACAGTGCGGCGCTCCCTCAGTACTGACCCTCCGACAGTGCAGGACTCCCTCAGTATTGACCCTTCGACAGTGCAGCTTCCTCTCAGCACTGACCCTCTGACAGTGCAATGCTCCGTCAGTACTGACCCTCCGACAGTGCTGCTCTCCCTCAGTACTGACCCTTCGACTGTGCGGCACTCTCTCAGCACTGACCTTCAGGCAGTTCGGCGGTCCCTCAGTACTGACCCTCCGACTGTGCGGCGCTCCCTCAGCACTGACCCTCCGACAATGCTGCACACCCTCAGCACTGACCCTCCGACAGTGCGGCGCTCCCTCAGTACTGAACCTCCGACAGTGCGGCACTCCCTCAGTACTGACCCTCCGACAGTGCGGCACTCCCACAGTACTGAACCTCCGACAGTGCGGCACTCCCTCAGTACTGACCCACCGACAGTGCGGAACTCCCTCAGTACTGACCCTCCGACAGTGCGGCACTCCCTTAGTACTGACTCTTCGAAAGTGCGGAACTCCCTCAGTACTGACCCTCCGACAGTGCGGCACTCTCTCAGTACTGACCTTCCGACAATGCGGCGCTCCCTCAGTACTGACCCTCCGACAGTGAAGCGCTCCCTCAGTACTGACCCTTCGACAGTGCGGCGCTCCCTCAGTACTGACCCTCCGACAGTGCGGCGCTCCCTCAGTCCTGACCCTCCGAGAGTGCAGCGCTCCCTCAGTACTGACCCTCTGACAGTGTGGCACTCCCTCAGTACTGACCCTCCGACAGTGCAGCGCCCCCTCAGTACTGACGCTCCGACCGTGCGGTACTCCCTCAGACCTAACCCTCCGACAGTGCGGCACTCCCTCAGCACTGACCCTCTGACAGTGCAGCGCTCCCTCAGCACTGACCCTTCAACATTGTGGCGATCCCTCAATACTGACCCTCAGACAGTGCGTTGCTCTCACAGTACTGACACTCCGACAGGGCGGTGCTCTCTCAGTACTGACCCTCCGACAGTGCGGCACTCCCTCAGTACTGACCCTCCGACAGGGCGGTGCTCTCTCAGTACTGACCCTCCGACAGTGCGGCAGTCCCTCAGTACTGACCCTCCGACAGTGCGTTGCTCCCTTAGTACTGACACTCCGACAGTGCGGCACTCCCTCAGTACTGACCCTCCGACAGTGCGGCGCTCCCTCAGCACTGACCCTCCGAAAGTGCGGCGCTCCCTCAGCACTAACCCTCTGACAGTGCGATGCTCCCTCTGTACTGACCCTCCGAAGTGCGGCGCTATCTCAGCACTGACCCTCTGACAGTGCATTGCGCTCTCAGTACTGACCCTCCGACAGTGTGGCACTCCCTCAGTACTGACCCTCCGACAGTGCGGCGCTCTCTCAGTACTGACCCTCCGACAGGGCGGTGCTCGCTCAGTACTGACCCTCCGACAGTTTGCACTCCCTCAGCACTGACCCTCCGACAGGGCGGTGCTCTCTCAGTACAGACCCTCCGACAGTGAGGCACTCCCTCAGTACTGAATCTCCGACAGTGCGGCATTCCGTCAGCACTGACCCTTCAACATTGTGGCGCTCCCTCAGTACTGACCCTCCGACAGTGCGTTACTCCCTTAGTACTAACCCTCCGACAGTGCGTTGCTCTCACAGTGCTGACACTCCGACAGGGCGGTGCTCTCTCAGTACTGACCATCCGACAGTGCGGCAGTCCCCCAGTACTGACCCTCCGACAGAGCGTTGCTCCCTTAGTACTGACACTCCGACAGTGCGGCACTCCCTCAGTACTGACACTCCGACTGTGCGGCGCTCCCTCAGCACTGACCCTCCGACAGTGCGGCGCTCCCTCAGCACTGACCCTCTGACAGTGCGATGCTCCCTCAGTACTGACCCTCCGAAGTGCGGCGCTCTCTCAGTACTGACCCTCCGACAGTGTGGCACTCCCTCAGCACTGACCCTCCGACAGGGCGGTGCTCTCTCAGTACAGACCCTCCGACAGTGAGGCACTCCCTCAGTACTGACCCTCCGACAGTGCGGCGCTCTCTCAGTACTGACCCTCCGAGAGGGCGGTGCTCTCTCAGTACTGACCCTCCGACAGTGCGGCGGTCTCTCAGTACTGACCCTCCGGCAGTGCAGCACTCCCTCAGTATTGACCCTTCGACAGCGCAGCTCCCTCTCAGCACTGACCCTCTGACAGTGCAATGCTCCCTCAGTACTGACCCTCCGACAGTGCTGCTCTCCCTCAGTACTGACCCTTCGACTGTGCGGCACTCTCTCAGCACTGACCTTCAGGCAGTGCGGCGGTCCCTCAGTACTGACCCTCCGACTGTGCGGCGCTCCCTCAGCACTGACCCTCCGACAATGCTGCACACCCTCATCATTGACCCTCCGACAGTGCGGCGCTCCGACAGTACTGAACCTCCGACAGTGCGGTGCTCCATCAGCACTGACCCTCTGATAGTGCGGCACTCCCTCAGCACTGACCCTCCGACAGTGCGGCACTCCCTCAGCACTGACCCTCTGACAGTGCGGCACTCCCTTAGTACTGACTCTTCGAAAGTGCGGCACTCCCTCAGTACTGACCCTCCGACAGTGCGGCACTCTCTCAGTACTGACCCTCCGACAGTGCGGTACTCCCTCAGTACTGACCCTCTGACAGTGCGGCACTCCCTCAGCACTGACCCTCCGACAGTGCGGCACTCCCTCAGTACTGACTCTTCGATAGTGCGGCACTCCCTCAGTACTGACACACTGACAGTGCGGCACTCCCTCAATACTGACTCTTCGATAGTGCGGCACTCACTCAGTACTGACCCTCCGTCATTGCGGCACTCCCTCATTACTGACCCGTCGACAGTCCGGCACTCCCTCAGTACTGACTCTCAGACAGTGCGGCGCTCCCTCAGTACTGAGCCTGCGACAGTGCGACGCTCCCTCAGTACTGACCCACTGACAGTGCAGTGCTCCCTTAGTACTAACCCTCCGACAGTGCGGCACTCCCTCAGTACTGACCCACTGACAGTGCAGTGCTCCCTCAGTACTGACCCTCCAACAGTGCGGCGCTCCCTCAGTACTGACCCTCCGACAGTGCGGCGCTCCCTCAGTACTGACGCTCCGACAGTGCGGCACTCCCTCAGCCCTAAGCCTCCGACAGTGCAACATTCCCTCAGTGCTGACCCTCCGACAGTGCAGCGCTCCCTCAGTACTGACTCTCCGACAATGCGGCATTCCGTCAGCACTGAACCTTCAACACTGTGGCGCTCCCTCAGTACTGACACTCCGACAGGGCGGTGCTCTCTCAGTACTGACCCTCCGACAGTGCGGCACTCCCTCAGTACTGACCCTCCGACAGTGCGGCGCTCCCTCAGGACTGACCCTCCGACAGTGCGTTGCTCCCTTAGTACTGACCCTCCGACAGTGCGGCACTCCCTCAGTACTGATCCTCCGACAGTGCGGCGCTCCCTCAGCACTGACCCTCTGGCAGTGCGATGCTCCCTCAGTACTGACCCTCCGAAGTGCGGCGCTCTCTCAGCACTGACCCTCTGACAGTGCATTGCTCTCTCAGTACAGACCCTCCGACACTCAGGCACTCCCTCAGTACTGACCCTCCGACAGTGCAGCACTCCCTCAGTACTGACCCTCCGACATGGCGGTGCTCTCTCAGTACAGACCCTCCGACAGTGAGGCACTCCCTCAGTACTGACCCTCTGACAGTGTGGCACTCTCTCAGTACTGACCCTCCGACAGTGTGGCACTCCCTCAGCACTGACCCTCCGACATGGCGGCGCTCTCTCAGTACAGACCCTCCGACAGTGAGGCGCTCCCTCAGCACTGACCCTCTGACAGTGCGTTGTTCCCTCAGTCCTGACCCTCCGACAGTGCGTTGCTCCCTCAGTACTGACCCTCCGACAGTGCGGCGCGCCCTCAGTACTGACCCTCCGACAGAGCGTTGCTCCCTTAGTACTGACACTTCGACAGTGCGGCACTCCCTCAGTACTGACCCTCCGACAGTGCGGCGCTCCCTCAGCACTGACCCTCCGACAGTGCGTTGCTCTCACAGTACTGACACTCTGACAGGGCGGTGCTCTCTCAGTACTGACCATCCGACAGTGCGGCACTCCCTCAGCACTGACCCTCCGACATGGCGGTGCTCTCTCAGTACAGACCCTCCGACAGTGAGGCGCTCCCTCAGCACTGACCCTCTGATGTGCGTTGTTCCCTCAGTCCTGACCCTCCGACAGTGCGTTGCTCCCTCAGTACTGACCCTCCGACAGTGCCGCACTCCCTCAGTACTGACCCTCCGACAGAGCGTTGCTCCCTTTGTACTGACACTTCGACAGTGCGGCACTCCCTCAGTACTGACCCTCCGACAGTGCGGCGCTCCCTCAGCACTGACCCTCCGACAGTGCGTTGCTCTCACAGTACTGACACTCCGACAGGGCGGTGCTCTCTCAGTACTGATCATCCGACAGTGCGGCAGTCCCTCAGTACTGACCCTCCGACAGAGCGTTGCTCCCTTAGTACTGACACTCCGACAGTGCGGCACTCCCTTAGTACTGACCCTCCGACAGTGCGGCGCTCCCTCAGCACTGACCCTCCGACAGTGCGGCGCTCCCTCAGCACTGACCCTCTACAGTGCGATGCTCCCTCAGTACTGACCCTCCGAAGTGCGGCGCTCTCTCAGCACTGACCCTCTGACAGTGCATTGCTCTCTCAGTACTGACCCTCCGACAGTGTGGCACTCCCTCAGCACTGACCCTCCGACAGGGCGGTGCTCTCTCAGTACAGACCCTCCGACAGTGAGGCACTCCCTCAGTACTGACCCTCCGACAGTGCGGCGCTCTGTCAGTACTGACCCTCCGACAGGGCGGTGCTCGCTCAGTACTGACCCTCCGACAGTGCGGCACTCCCTCAGTACTGACCCTCCGACAGTGCGGCGCTCCCACAGCACTGACCCTCTGACAGTGCGATGCTCCCTCAGTACTCTCCCTCCGAGAGTGCGACACTCCCTCAGAACTGACCATCAGACATTGCGGCGGTCTGTCAGTACTGACACTCCGACAGTGCGGCGATGCCTCAGTACTGACCCTCCGACAGTCCGGCGCTCCCTCAGTACTGACCCTCCGACAGTGCAGCTCTCTCTCAGCACTGACCCTCCGACAGTGCGGTGCTGCCTCAGTACTGAACCACCGACAGTCCGGCGCTCCCTCAGTACTGACCCTCCGACAGTCCGGCGCTCCCTCAGTACTGACCCTCCGACAGTGCAGCTCACTCTCAGCACTGACACTCCGACAGGGCGGTGTTCTCTCAGTACTAACCCTCCGACAGTGCGTTGTTCCCTTAGTACTGACACTCTGACAGTGCGGCGCTCCCTCAGTCCTGACCCTCCGACAGTGCAGCACTCCCTCAGTACTGACCCTCCGGCAGTGAGGCACTCCCTCAGTACTGACCCTCTGACAGTGCGGCGCTCCCTCAGTCCTGACCCTCCGACAGTGCAGCACTCCCTCAGTACTGACCCTCCGGCAGTGAGGCACTCCCTCAGCACTGACCCTCCGACAGTGCGTTGCTCCCTCAGTACTGACCCGTTGACAGTGCGGCGCTCCCTCAGTACTGACCCTCTGACAGTGCGGCGCTCCCTCAGTACTGACCCTCCGTCAGTGCAGCACTCCCTCAGTATTGACCCTCCAACAGTGCGACGCTCCCTCGGCACTGATCCTCATAACATTGCAATGCTTCCTCAGTCCTAACCCTCCGACAGTGCAGCACTCCCTCAGTATTGACCCTCCAACAATGCGACGCTCCCTCGGCACTGATCCTCATAACATTGCAATGCTTCCTCAGTCCTAACCATCTGACAGTGCTCCGCTCCCTCAGTACTGACCCTCCGACAGTGCAGCGCTCCCTCAGTACTGTCCCTCCGACAGTGCAGCGCTCCCTCAGCACTGACCCTCCGACAATGCTGCACACCCTCAGCACTGACCCTCCGACAGTGCAGCGCTCCCTCAGTACTGTCCCTCCGACAGTGCAGCGCTCCCTCAGCACTGACCCTCCGACAATGCTGCACACCCTCAGCACTGACCCTCCGACAGTGCGGCGCTCTCTCAGTACTGACCCTCCGACAATGCTGCACACCCTCAGCACTGACCCTCCGACAGTGCGGCGCTCCCTCAGTACTGAACCTCCGACAGTGCGGCACTCCCTCAGTACTGACCTTCCGACAGTGCGGTACTCCGTCAGTACTGACCCTCCAACAGTGTTGCGCTGCCTCAGCCCTAACCCTCCGAAAGTGCAACATTCCCTCAGTGCTGACCCTCCGACAGTGCATCACTCCCTCAGCACTGACCCTCTGACAGTGCGGCACTCCCTCTGTACTGACTCTCCGACAGTGCAGCATTCTCTCAGCCCTGACCATTCGACAGTGCGTTGCTCCCTCAGTTCTGACCCTCCGACAGGGCGGTGCTCTCTCAGTACTGACCCTCCGACAGTGCGTTGCTCCCTCAGTACTGACCCTCCGACAGTGCGTTGTTCCCTCAGCACTGACCCTCCGACAGTGCATTGCTCCCTTAGTACTGACCCTCCGACAGTGCGGCGCTCCCTCAGTACTGACCCTCCGACAGTGCGGCGCTCCCTCAGCACTGACCCTCTGACAGTGCGATGCTCCCTCAGTACTGACCCTCCGACAGTGCGTTGCTCCCTTAGTACTGACCCTCCGACAGTGCGGCACTCCCTCAGTACTGACCCTCTGACAGTGCGGCGCTCCCTCAGTACTGACTCTCCGACAGTGCGGCGCTCCCTCAGCACTGACCCTCTGACAGTGCGATGCTCCCTCAGTACTGACCCTCCGAAGTGCGGCGCTCCCTCAGCACTGACCCTCCGACAGTTCGGTTCTGTCTCAGTCCTGACCCTCCGACAGTGCGGCACTCCCTCAGTACTGACCCTCTGACAGTGCGATACTCACTCAGTACTGACCCTCCGACAGTGCGTTGTTCCCTCAGCACTGGCCCTCCGACAGTGCGTTGCTCCCTTAGTACTGACCCTCCGACAGTGTGGCGCTCCCTCAGCACTGACCCTCCGACAGGGCGGTGCTCTCTCAGTACAGACCCTCCGACAGTGAGGCTCTCCCTCAGTACTGACCCTCTGACAGTGCATTGTTCCCTCAGTACTGACCCTCCGACAGTGCGTTCCTCCCTTAGTACTGACCCTCCGACAGTGAGGCACTCCCTCAGTACTGACCCTCCGACAGTGCGTTGCTCCCTCAGTACTGACTCTCCGACAGTGCGGCGCTCCCTCAGCACTGACCCTCTGACAGTGCGATGCTCCCTCAGTACTTACCCTCCGACAGTGCGGCGCTCCCTCAGTACTGACCCTCCGGCAGTGCGGCACTCCCTCAGTACTGACCCGCCAACAGTCCGGCACTCCCTCAGTACTGCCTCTCAGACAGTGCAGCGCTCCCTCATCACTGAGCCTGCGACAGTGCGACGCTCCCTCAGTACTGACCCTCTGTCAGTGCGGCACTCCCTCAGTTCTGACCCTCTGACAGTGCGATGCTCACTCAGTACTGACTCTTCGAAAGTGCGGCACTCCCTCAGTACTGACCCTCCGACAGTGTGGCACTCCCTCAGTTCTGACTCTTCGATAATGCGGCACTCCCTCAGTACTGACACACTGACAGTGTGGCACTCCCTCAGTACTGACCCTCTGACAGTGCGGTGCTACCTCAGTACTGACCCTCCGACTGTGCGGCGCTCCCTCAGTACTGACCCTCCGGCAGTGCGGCACTCCCTCAGTACTGACCCGCCGAAAGTCCGGTACTCCCTCAGTACTGACTCTCAGACAGTGCGGCGCTCCCTCAGTACTGACCCACTGACAGTGCAGTGCTCCCTCAGTACTGACCCTCCGACAGTGCGGCACTCCGTCAGTACTGACCCACTGACAGTGCAGTGCGCCCTCAGTACTGACCCTCCAACAGTGTTGCGCTCCCTCAGCCCTAACCCTCCGAAAGTGCAACATTCCCTCAGTGCTGACGCTCCGACAGTGCATCGCTGCCTCAGCACTGACCCTCTGACAGTGCGGCACTCCCTCTGTACGGACTCTCCGACAGTGCGGCATTCCCTCAGCCCTGACCATTCGACAGTGCGGCACTCCCTCAGCACTGACCCTCCGACAGTGCGTTGCTCCATTAGTACTGACCCTCCGACAGTGCGGCGCTCCCTCAGTACTGAACCCTCCGACAGTGCGGCGCTCCCTCAGCACTGACCCTCTGACAGTGCGATGCTCCCTCAGTACTGACCCTCCGACAGTGCGGCACTCCCTCAGTACTGACTCTCCGACAGTGCGGCGCTCCCTCAGCACTGACCCTCTGACAGTGCGATGCTCCCTCAGTACTGACCATCCGAAGTGCGGCGCTCCCTCAGTACTGACCCTCCGACAGTGCGGTGCTGTCTCAGTACTGACCCTCCGACAGTGCGGCACTCCCTCAGTACTGACCCTCTGACAGTGCGATGCTCACTCAGTACTGACCCTCCGACAGTGCGTTGCTCCCTTAGTACTGACCCTCCGACAGTGCGTCGCTCCCTCAGTACTGACCCTCCGACAGGGCGGTGCTCTCTCAGTACAGACCCTCCGACAGTGAGGCACTCCCTCAGTACTGACCCACTGACAGTGCACTGCTTCCTCAGTACTGACCCTCCAACAGTGCGGCGCTCCCTCAGTACTGACCCTCCGACAGTGCGGCGCTCCCTCAGTACTGACGCTCCGACAGTGCGGCACTCCCTCAGCCCTAACCCTCCGACAGTGCAACATTCCCTCAGTGCTGACCCTCCGACAGTGCAGCGCTCCCTCAGCACTGACCCTCCGACAGTGCGGCGCTCCCTCAGTACTGACCCTCCGACAGGGCGGTGCTCTCTCAGTACAGACCCTCTGACAGTGCGTTGCTCCCTCAGTACTGACCCTCCGACAGGGCGGTGCTCTGTCAGTACTGACCCTCCGACAGTGCGCCGCTCCCTCAGAACTGACCCTCCGACAGGGCGGTGATCTCTCAGTACAGGCCCATCCGACAGTGAGGCACTCCCTCAGTACTGACCCTCTGACAGTGCGTTGTTCCCTCAGTACTGACCCTCCGACAGTGCGTTGCTCCCTTAGTACTGACCCTCCGACAGTGCTGCGCTCCCTCAGTACTGACCCTCCGACAGGTCGGTGCTCTCAAAGTACAGACCCTCAGACAGTGAGGCACTCCCTCCATTCTGACCCTCCGACAGTGCGGCACTCCCTCAGTACTGACCCTATGACAGTGCAGTGCTCCCTCAGTACTGACCCTCCGACAGTGTGGCGCTCCCTCAGTACTGAACCTCCAACAGTGCGTTGCTCCCTTAGTACTGACCCTCCGACAGTGCGGCACTCCCTCAGCACTGACCCTCTGACAGTGCGATGCTCCCTCAGTACTGACCCTCCGAAGTGCGGCGCTCTCTCAGCACTGACCCTCTGACAGTGCATTGCTCCCTGAGTACTGATCCTCCGACAGTGCGATGCTCCCTCAGTACTGTCCCTCCGACAGTGCGTTGCTCCCTCAGTACTGACCCTCCGACAGGGCGGTGCTCTCTCAGTACTGACCCTCCGACAGTGTGGCGCTCCCTCAGCACTGACCCTCCGACAGGGCGGTGCTCTCTCAGTACAGACCCTCCGACAGTGAGGCACTCCCTCAGTACTGACCCTCTGACAGTGCGTTGTTCCCTCAGTACTGACCCTCCGACAGTGCGTTGCTCCCATAGTACTGACCCTCCGATAGTGCGGCACTCCCTCAGTACTGACCCTCCGACATGGCGGTGCTCTCTCAGTACAGATCCTCCGACAGTGAGGCACTCCCTCAGTACTGACCCTCTGACAGTGTGGCACTCTCTCAGTACTGACCCTCCGACAGGGCGGTGCTCTCTTAGTACTGACCCTCCGACAGTGTGGCACTCCCTCAGTACTGACCCTCCGACAGTGCGTTGCTCCCTTAGTACTGACCCTCCGACAGTGCGGCGCTCCCACAGTACTGACCCTCCGACAGGGCGGTGCTCTCTAAGTACAGACCCTCTAACAGTGCGTTGCTCCCTCAGTACTGACCCTCCGACAGGGCGGTGCTCCCTCAGTACTGACCCTCCGACAGGGCGATGATCTCTCAGTACAGACCCTCCCACAGTGAGGCACTCCCTCAGTACTGACCCTCTGACAGTGCATTGTTCCCTCAGTACTGACCCTCCGACAGTGCGTTGCTCCCTTAGTACTGACCCTCCGACAGTGCCGCACTCCCTCAGTACTGACCCTCCGACAGGGCGGTGCTCTCAAAGTACAGACCCTCAGACAGTGAGGCACTCCCTCCATACTGACCCTCTGACAGTGCATTGTTCCCTCAGTACTGACCTTCCGACAGTGCGTTGCTACCTTAGTACTGACCCTCCGACAGTGCGGCACTCCCTCAGTACTGACCCTATGACAGTGCAATGCTCCCTCAGTACTGAACCTCCAACAGTGCGTTGCTCCCTTAGTACTGACCCTCCGACAGTGCTTCACTCCCTCTGAACTGACCCTCCGACAGTGCGGCGCTCCGTCAGCACTGACCCTCTGACAGTGCGATGCTCCCTCAGTGCTGACCCTCCGAAGTGCGGCGCTCTCTCAGCACTGACCCTCTGACAGTGCATTGCTCCCTCAGTACTGATACTCCGACAGTGCGATGCTCCCTCAGTACTGTCCCTCCGACAGTGCGTTGCTCCCTCAGTACTGACCCTCCGACAGGGCGGTGCTCTGTCAGTACTGACCCTCCGACAGTGTGGCGCTCCCTCAGCACTGACCCTCCGACAGGGCGGTGCTCTCTCAGAACAGACCCTCCGACAGTGAGGCACTCCCTCAGTACTGACCCTCTGACAGTGCGTTGTTCCCTCAGTACTGACCCTCCGACAGTGCGTTGCTCCCATAGTACTGACCCTCCGACAGTGCGGTGCTCTCTCAGTACAGACCCTCCGACAGTGAGGCACTCCCTCAGTACTGACCCTCTGACAGTGCGTTGTTCCCTCAGTACTGACCCTCCGACAGTGCGTTGCTCCCTCAGTACTGACTCTCCGACAGTGCGGCACTCCCTCAGCACTGACCCTCTGACAGTGCGATGCTCCCTCAGTACTGACCCTCCGACAGTGCGTTACTCCTTTAGTACTGACCCTCCGACAGTGCGGCACTCCCTCAGTACTGATCCTCCGACAGTGCGGCGCTCCCACAGCACTGACCCTCTGACAGTGCGATGCTCCCTCAGTACTCTCCCTCCGAGAGTGCGACACTCCCTCAGAACTGACCATCAGACATTGCGGCGCTCTGTCAGTACTGACACTCCGACAGTGCGGCGATGCCTCAGTACTGACCCTCCGACAGTCCGGCGCTCCCTCAGTACTGACCCTCCGACAGTGCAGCTCTCTCTCAGCACTGACCCTCCGACAGTGCGGTGCTGCCTCAGTACTGAACCACCGACAGTCCGGCGCTCCCTCAGTACTGACCCTCCGACAGTCCGGCGCTCCCTCAGTACTGACCCTCCGACAGTGCAGCTCACTCTCAGCACTGACACTCCGACAGGGCGGTGTTCTCTCAGTACTAACCCTCCGACAGTGCGTTGTTCCCTTAGTACTGACACTCTGACAGTGCGGCGCTCCCTCAGTCCTGACCCTCCGACAGTGCAGCACTCCCTCAGTACTGACCCTCCGGCAGTGAGGCACTCCCTCAGCACTGACCCTCCGACAGTGCGTTGCTCCCTCAGTACTGACACGTTGACAGTGCGGCGCTCCCTCAGTACTGACCCTCTGACAGTGCGGCGCTCCCTCACTACTGACCCTCCGTCAGTGCAGCACTCCCTCAGTATTGACCCTCCAACAGTGCGACGCTCCCTCGGCACTGATCCTCATAACATTGCAATGCTTCCTCAGTCCTAACCCTCCGACAGTGCAGCACTCCCTCAGTATTGACCCTCCAACAATGCGACGCTCCCTCGGCACTGATCCTCATAACATTGCAATGCTTCCTCAGTCCTAACCATCTGACAGTGCTCCGCTCCCTCAGTACTGACCCTCCGACAGTGCAGCGCTCCCTCAGTACTGTCCCTCCGAAAGTGCAGCGCTCCCTCAGCACTGACCCTCCGACAATGCTGCACACCCTCAGCACTGACCCTCCGACAGTGCGGCGCTCCCTCAGTACTGAACCTCCGACAGTGCGGCACTCCCTCAGTACTGACCTTCCGACAGTGCGGTACTCCGTCAGTACTGACCCTCCAACAGTGTTGCGCTCCCTCAGCCCTAACCCTCCGAAAGTGCATCACTCCCTCAGCACTGACCCTCTGACAGTGCGGCACTCCCTCTGTACTGACTCTCCGACAGTGCGGCATTCTCTCAGCCCTGACCATTCGACAGTGCGTTGCTCCCTCAGTTCTGACCCTCCGACAGGGCGGTGCTCTCTCAGTACTGACCCTCCGACAGTGCGTTGCTCCCTCAGTACTGACCCTCCGACAGTGCGTTGTTCCCTCAGCACTGACCCTCCGACAGTGCATTGCTCCCTTAGTACTGACCCTCCGACAGTGCGGCGCTCCCTCAGTACTGACCCTCCGACAGTGCGGCGCTCCCTCAGCACTGACCCTCTGACAGTGCGATGCTCCCTCAGTACTGACCCTCCGACAGTGCGTTGCTCCCTTAGTACTGACCCTCCGACAGTGCGGCACTCCCTCAGTACTGACCCTCTGACAGTGCGATACTCACTCAGTACTGACCCTCCGACAGTGCGTTGTTCCCTCAGCACTGACCCTCCGACAGTGCGTTGCTCCCTTAGTACTGACCCTCCGACAGTGTGGCGCTCCCTCAGCACTGACCCTCCGACAGGGCGGTGCTCTCTCAGTACAGACCCTCCGAAAGTGAGGCTCTCCCTCAGTACTGACCCTCTGACAGTGCATTGTTCCCTCAGTACTGACCCTCCGACAGTGCGTTCCTCCCTTAGTACTGACCCTCCGACAGTGAGGCACTCCCTCAGTACTGACCCTCCGACAGTGCGTTGCTCCCTCAGTACTGACTCTCCGACAGTGCGGCGCTCCCTCAGCACTGACCCTCTGACAGTCCGATGCTCCCTCAGTACTTACCCTCCGACAGTGCGGCGCTCCCTCAGTACTGACCCTCCGGCAGTGCGGCACTCCCTCAGTACTGACCCGCCAACAGTCCGGCACTCCCTCAGTACTGCCTCTCAGACAGTGCAGCGCTCCCTCAACACTGAGCCTGCGACAGTGCGACGCTCCCTCAGTACTGACCCTCTGTCAGTGCGGCACTCCCTTAGTACTGACTCTTCGAAAGTGCGGCACTCCCTCAGTACTGACCCTCCGACAGTGTGGCACTCCCTCAGTTCTGACTCTTCGATAATGCGGCACTCCCTCAGTACTGACACACTGACAGTGTGGCACTCACTCAGTACTGACCCTCCGACTGTGCGGCGCTCCCTCAGTACTGACCCTCCGACTGTGCGGCGCTCCCTCAGTACTGACCCTCCGGCAGTGCGGCACTCCCTCAGTACTGACCCGCCGAAAGTCCGGCACTCCCTCAGTACTGACTCTCAGACAGTGCGGCGCTCCCTCAGTACTGACCCTCCGACAGTGCGGTGCTGTCTCAGTACTGACCCTCCGACAGTGCGGCACTCCCTCAGTACTGACCCTCTGACAGTGCGATGCTCACTCAGTACTGACCCTCCGACAGTGCGTTGCTCCCTTAGTACTGACCCTCCGACAGTGCGTCGCTCCCTCAGTACTGACCCTCCGACAGGGCGGTGCTCTCTCAGTACAGACCCTCCGACAGTGAGGCACTCCCTCAGTACTGACCCACTGACAGTGCACTGCTTCCTCAGTACTGACCCTCCAACAGTGCGGCGCTCCCTCAGTACTGACCCTCCGACAGTGCGGCGCTCCCTCAGTACTGACGCTCCGACAGTGCGGCACTCCCTCAGCCCTAACCCTCCGACAGTGCAACATTCCCTCAGTGCTGACCCTCCGACAGTGCAGCGCTCCCTCAGCACTGACCCTCCGACAGTGCGGCGCTCCCTCAGTACTGACCCTCCGACAGGGCGGTGCTCTCTCAGTACAGACCCTCTGACAGTGCGTTGCTCCCTCAGTACTGACCCTCCGACAGGGCGGTGCTCTGTCAGTACTGACCCTCCGACAGTGCGCCGCTCCCTCAGTACTGACCCTCCGACAGGGCGGTGATCTCTCAGTACAGGCCCATCCGACAGTGAGGCACTCCCTCAGTACTGACCCTCTGACAGTGCGTTGTTCCCTCAGTACTGACCCTCCGACAGTGCGTTGCTCCCTTAGTACTGACCCTCCGACAGTGCGGCGCTCCCTCAGTACTGACCCTCCGACAGGTCGGTGCTCTCAAAGTACAGACCCTCAGACAGTGAGGCACTCCCTCCATTCTGACCCTCCGACAGTGCGGCACTCCCTCAGTACTGACCCTATGACAGTGCAGTGCTCCCTCAGTACTGACCCTCCGACAGTGTGGCGCTCCCTCAGTACTGAACCTCCAACAGTGCGTTGCTCCCTTAGTACTGACCCTCCGACAGTGCGGCACTCCCTCAGCACTGACCCTCTGACAGTGCGATGCTCCCTCAGTACTGACCCTCCGAAGTGCGGCGCTCTCTCAGCACTGACCCTCTGACAGTGCATTGCTCCCTGAGTACTGATCCTCCGACAGTGCGATGCTCCCTCAGTACTGTCCCTCCGACAGTGCGTTGCTCCCTCAGTACTGACCCTCCGACAGGGCGGTGCTCTCTCAGTACTGACCCTCCGACAGTGTGGCGCTCCCTCAGCACTGACCCTCCGACAGGGCGGTGCTCTCTCAGTACAGACCCTCCGACAGTGAGGCACTCCCTCAGTACTGACCCTCTGACAGTGCGTTGTTCCCTCAGTACTGAACCTCCGACAGTGCGTTGCTCCCATAGTACTGACCCTGCGATAGTGCGGCACTCCCTCAGTACTGACCCTCCGACATGGCGGTGCTCTCTCAGTACAGATCCTCCGACAGTGAGGCACTCCCTCAGTACTGACCCTCTGACAGTGTGGCACTCTCTCAGTACTGACCCTCCGACAGGGCGGTGCTCTCTTAGTACTGACCCTCCGACAGTGTGGCACTCCCTCAGTACTGACCCTCCGACAGTGCGTTGCTCCCTTAGTACTGACCCTCCGACAGTGCGGCGCTCCCACAGTACTGACCCTCCGACAGGGCGGTGCTCTCTAAGTACAGACCCTCTAACAGTGCGTTGCTCCCTCAGTACTGACCCTCCGACAGGGCGGTGCTCTGTCAGTACTGACCCTCCAACAGTGCGGCGCTCCCTCAGTACTGACCCTCCGACAGGGCGGTGATCTCTCAGTACAGACCCTCCCACAGTGAGGCACTCCCTCAGTACTGACCCTCTGACAGTGCATTGTTCCCTCAGTACTGACCCTCCGACAGTGCGTTGCTCCCTTAGTACTGACCCTCCGACAGTGCCGCACTCCCTCAGTACTGACCCTCCGACAGGGCGGTGCTCTCAAAGTACAGACCCTCAGACAGTGAGGCACTCCCTCCATACTGACCCTCTGACAGTGCATTGTTCCCTCAGTACTGACCTTCCGACAGTGCGTTGCTACCTTAGTACTGACCCTCCGACAGTGCGGCACTCCCTCAGTACTGACCCTATGACAGTGCAATGCTCCCTCAGTACTGAACCTCCAACAGTGCGTTGCTCCCTTAGTACTGACCCTCCGACAGTGCTTCACTCCCTCTGAACTGACCCTCCGACAGTGCGGCGCTCCGTCAGCACTGACCCTCTGACAGTGCGATGCTCCCTCAGTACTGACCCTCCGAAGTGCGGCGCTCTCTCAGCACTGACCCTCTGACAGTGCATTGCTCCCTCAGTACTGATACTCCGACAGGGCGGTGCTCTGTCAGTACTGACCCTCCGACAGTGTGGCGCTCCCTCAGCACTGACCCTCCGACAGGGCGGTGCTCTCTCAGAACAGACCCTCCGACAGTGAGGCACTCCCTCAGTACTGACCCTCTGACAGTGCGTTGTTCCCTCAGTACTGACCCTCCGACAGTGCGTTGCTCCCATAGTACTGACCCTCCGACAGTGCGGTGCTCTCTCAGTACAGACCCTCCGACAGTGAGGCACTCCCTCAGTACTGACCCTCTGACAGTGCGTTGTTCCCTCAGTACTGACCCTCCGACAGTGCGTTGCTCCCTCAGTACTGACTCTCCGACAGTGCGGCACTCCCTCAGCACTGACCCTCTGACAGTGCGATGCTCCCTCAGTACTGACCCTCCGACAGTGCGTTGCTCCTTTAGTACTGACCCTCTGACAGTGCGGCACTCCCTCAGTACTGATCCTCCGACAGTGCGGCGCTCCCACAGCACTGACCCTCTGACAGTGCGATGCTCCCTCAGTACTCTCCCTCCGAGAGTGCGACACTCCCTCAGAACTGACCATCAGACATTGCGGCGCTCTGTCAGTACTGACACTCCGACAGTGCTGCGATGCCTCAGTACTGACCCTCCGACAGTCCGGCGCTCCCTCAGTACTGACCCTCCGACAGTGCAGCTCTCTCTCAGCACTGACCCTCCGACAGTGCGGTGCTGCCTCAGTACTGAACCACCGACAGTCCGGCGCTCCCTCAGTACTGACCCTCCGACAGTCCGGCGCTCCCTCAGTACTGACCCTCCGACAGTGCAGCTCACTCTCAGCACTGACACTCCGACAGGGCGGTGTTCTCTCAGTACTAACCCTCCGACAGTGCGTTGTTCCCTTAGTACTGACACTCTGACAGTGCGGCGCTCCCTCAGTCCTGACCCTCCGACAGTGCAGCACTCCCTCAGTACTGACCCTCCGGCAGTGAGGCACTCCCTCAGCACTGACCCTCCGACAGTGCGTTGCTCCCTCAGTACTGACCCGTTGACAGTGCGGCGCTCCCTCAGTACTGACCCTCTGACAGTGCGGCGCTCCCTCAGTACTGACCCTCCGTCAGTGCAGCACTCCCTCAGTATTGACCCTCCAACAGTGCGACGCTCCCTCGGCACTGATCCTCATAACATTGCAATGCTTCCTCAGTCCTAACCCTCCGACAGTGCAGCACTCCCTCAGTATTGACCCTCCAACAGTGCGACGCTCCCTCGGCACTGATCCTCATAACATTGCAATGCTTCCTCAGTCCTAACCCTCCGACAGTGCAGCACTCCCTCAGTATTGACCCTCCAACAATGCGACGCTCCCTCGGCACTGATCCTCATAACATTGCAATGCTTCCTCAGTCCTAACCATCTGACAGTGCTCCGCTCCCTCAGTACTGACCCTCCGACAGTGCAGCGCTCCCTCAGTACTGTCCCTCCGAAAGTGCAGCGCTCCCTCAGCACTGACCCTCCGACAATGCTGCACACCCTCAGCACTGACCCTCCGACAGTGCGGCGCTCCCTCAGTACTGAACATCCGACAGTGCGGCACTCCCTCAGTACTGACCTTCCGACAGTGCGGTACTCCGTCATACTGACCCTCCAACAGTGTTGCGCTCCCTCAGCCCTAACCCTCCGAAAGTGCAACATTCCCTCAGTGCTGACCCTCCGACAGTGCATCACTCCCTCAGCACTGACCCTCTGACAGTGCGGCACTCCCTCTGTACTGACTCTCCGACAGTGCGGCATTCTCTCAGCCCTGACCATTCGACAGTGCGTTGCTCCCTCAGTTCTGACCCTCCGACAGGGCGGTGCTCTCTCAGTACTGACCCTCAGACAGTGCGTTGCTCCCTCAGTACTGACCCTCCGACAGTGCGTTGTTCCCTCAGCACTGACCCTCCGACAGTGCATTGCTCCCTTAGTACTGACCCTCCGACAGTGCGGCGCTCCCTCAGTACTGACCCTCCGACAGTGCGGCGCTCCCTCAGCACTGACCCTCTGACAGAGCGATGCTCCCTCAGTACTGACCCTCCGACAGTGCGTTGCTCCCTTAGTACTGACCCTCCGACAGTGCGGCACTCCCTCAGTACTGACCCTCTGACAGTGCGGCGCTCCCTCAGTACTGACTCTCCGACAGTGCGGCGCTCCCTCAGCACTGACCCTCTGACAGTGCGATGCTCCCTCAGCACTGACCCTCCGACAGTTCGGTGCTGTCTCAGTACTGACCCTCCGACAGTGCGGCACTCCCTCAGTACTGACCCTCTGACAGTGCGATACTCACTCAGTACTGACCCTCCGACAGTGCGTTGTTCCCTCAGCACTGACCCTCCGACAGTGCGTTGCTCCCTTAGTACTGACCCTCCGACAGTGTGGCGCTCCCTCAGCACTGACCCTCCGACAGGGCGGTGCTCTCTCAGTACAGACCCTCCGAAAGTGAGGCTCTCCCTCAGTACTGACCCTCTGACAGTGCATTGTTCCCTCAGTACTGACCCTCCGACAGTGCGTTCCTCCCTTAGTACTGACCCTCCGACAGTGAGGCACTCCCTCAGTACTGACCCTCCGACAGTGCGTTGCTCCCTTAGTACTGACTCTCCGACAGTGCGGCGCTCCCTCAGCACTGACCCTCTGACAGTCCGATGCTCCCTCAGTACTTACCCTCCGACAGTGCGGCGCTCCCTCAGTACTGACCCTCCGGCAGTGCGGCGCTCCCTCAGTACTGACCCTCCGGCAGTGCGGCACTCCCTCAGTACTGACCCGCCGAAAGTCCGGCACTCCCTCAGTACTGACTCTCAGACAGTGCGGCGCTCCCTCAGTACTGACCCTCCGACAGTGCGGTGCTGTCTCAGTACTGACCCTCCGACAGTGCGGCACTCCCTCAGTACTGACCCTCTAACAGTGCGATGCTCACTCAGTACTGACCCTCCGACAGTGCGTTGCTCCCTTAGTACTGACCCTCCGACAGTGCGTCGCTCCCTCAGTACTGACCCTCCGACAGGGCGGTGCTCTCTCAGTACAGACCCTCCGACAGTGAGGCACTCCCTCAGTACTGACCCACTGACAGTGCACTGCTTCCTCAGTACTGACCCTCCAACAGTGCGGCGCTCCCTCAGTACTGACCCTCCGACAGTGCGGCGCTCCCTCAGTACTGACGCTCCGACAGTGCGGCACTCCCTCAGCCCTAACCCTCCGACAGTGCAACATTCCCTCAGTGCTGACCCTCCGACAGTGCAGCGCTCCCTCAGCACTGACCCTCCGACAGTGCGGCGCTCCCTCAGTACTGACCCTCCGACAGGGCGGTGCTCTCTCAGTACAGACCCTCTGACAGTGCGTTGCTCCCTCAGTACTGACCCTCCGACAGGGCGGTGCTCTGTCAGTACTGACCCTCCGACAGTGCGCCGCTCCCTCTGTACTGACCCTCCGACAGGGCGGTGATCTCTCAGTACAGGCCCATCCGACAGTGAGGCACTCCCTCAGTACTGACCCTCTGACAGTGCGTTGTTCCCTCAGTACTGACCCTCCGACAGTGCGTTGCTCCCTTAGTACTGACCCTCCGACAGTGCGGCGCTCCCTCAGTACTGACCCTCCGACAGGTCGGTGCTCTCAAAGTACAGACCCTCAGACAGTGAGGCACTCCCTCCATTCTGACCCTCCGACAGTGCGGCACTCCCTCAGTACTGACCCTATGACAGTGCAGTGCTCCCTCAGTACTGACCCTCCGACAGTGTGGCGCTCCCTCAGTACTGAACCTCCAACAGTGCGTTGCTCCCTTAGTACTGACCCTCCGACAGTGCGGCACTCCCTCAGCACTGACCCTCTGACAGTGCGATGCTCCCTCAGTACTGACCCTCCGAAGTGCGGCGCTCTCTCAGCACTGACCCTCTGACAGTGCATTGCTCCCTGAGTACTGATCCTCCGACAGTGCGATGCTCCCTCAGTACTGTCCCTCCGACAGTGCGTTGCTCCCTCAGTACTGACCCTCCGACAGGGCGGTGCTCTCTCAGTACTGACCCTCCGACAGTGTGGCGCTCCCTCAGCACTGACCCTCCGACAGGGCGGTGCTCTCTCAGTACAGACCCTCCGACAGTGAGGCACTCCCTCAGTACTGACCCTCTGACAGTGCGTTGTTCCCTCAGTACTGACCCTCCGACAGTGCGTTGCTCCCATAGTACTGACCCTCCGATAGTGCGGCACTCCCTCAGTACTGACCCTCCGACAGTGTGGCACTCTCTCAGTACTGACCCTCCGACAGTGCGTTGCTCCCTTAGTACTGACCCTCCGACAGTGCGTCGCTCCCTCAGTACTGACCCTCCGACAGGGCGGTGCTCTCTCAGTACAGATCCTCCGACAGTGAGGCACTCCCTCAGTACTGACCCTCTGACAGTGTGGCACTCTCTCAGTACTGACCCTCCGACAGGGCGGTGCTCTCTTAGTACTGACCCTCCGACAGTGTGGCACTCCCTCAGTACTGACCCTCCGACAGTGCGTTGCTCCCTTAGTACTGACCCTCCGACAGTGCGGCGCTCCCACAGTACTGACCCTCCGACAGGGCGGTGCTCTCTAAGTACAGACCCTCTAACAGTGCGTTGCTCCCTCAGTACTGACCCTCCGACAGGGCGGTGCTCTGTCAGTACTGACCCTTCAACAGTGCGGCGCTCCCTCAGTACTGACCCTCCGACAGGGCGGTGATCTCTCAGTACAGACCCTCCCACAGTGAGGCACTCCCTCAGTACTGACCCTCTGACAGTGCATTGTTCCCTCAGTACTGACCCTCCGACAGTGCGTTGCTCCCTTAGTACTGACCCTCCGACAGTGCCGCACTCCCTCAGTACTGACCCTCCGACAGGGCGGTGCTCTCAAAGTACAGACCCTCAGACAGTGAGGCACTCCCTCCATACTGACCCTCTGACAGTGCATTGTTCCCTCAGTACTGACCTTCCGACAGTGTGTTGCTACCTTAGTACTGACCCTCCGACAGTGCGGCACTCCCTCAGTACTGACCCTATGACAGTGCAATGCTCCCTCAGTACTGAACCTCCAACAGTGCGTTGCTCCCTTAGTACTGACCCTCCGACAGTGCTTCACTCCCTCTGAACTGACCCTCCGACAGTGCGGCGCTCCGTCAGCACTGACCCTCTGACAGTGCGATGCTCCCTCAGTACTGACCCTCCGAAGTGCGGCGCTCTCTCAGCACTGACCCTCTGACAGTGCATTGCTCCCTCAGTACTGATACTCCGACAGGGCGGTGCTCTGTCAGTACTGACCCTCCGACAGTGTGGCGCTCCCTCAGCACTGACCCTCCGACAGGGCGGTGCTCTCTCAGAACAGACCCTCCGACAGTGAGGCACTCCCTCAGTACTGACCCTCTGACAGTGCGTTGTTCCCTCAGTACTGACCCTCCGACAGTGCGTTGCTCCCATAGTACTGACCCTCCGACAGTGCGGTGCTCTCTCAGTACAGACCCTCCGACAGTGAGGCACTCCCTCAGTACTGACCCTCTGACAGTGCGTTGTTCCCTCAGTACTGACCCTCCGACAGTGCGTTGCTCCCTCAGTACTGACTCTCCGACAGTGCGGCACTCCCTCAGCACTGACCCTCTGACAGTGCGATGCTCCCTCAGTACTGACCCTCCGACAGTGCGTTGCTCCTTTAGTACTGACCCTCCGACAGTGCGGCACTCCCTCAGTACTGATCCTCCGACAGTGCGGCGCTCCCACAGCACTGACCCTCTGACAGTGCGATGCTCCCTCAGTACTCTCCCTCCGAGAGTGCGACACTCCCTCAGAACTGACCATCAGACATTGCGGCGCTATGTCAGTACTGACACTCCGACAGTGCGGCGATGCCTCAGTACTGACCCTCCGACAGTCCGGCGCTCCCTCAGTACTGACCCTCCGACAGTGCAGCTCTCTCTCAGCACTGACCCTCCGACAGTGCGGTGCTGCCTCAGTACTGAACCACCGACAGTCCGGCGCTCCCTCAGTACTGACCCTCCGACAGTCCGGCGCTCCCTCAGTACTGACCCTCCGACAGTGCAGCTCACTCTCAGCACTGACACTCCAACAGGGCGGTGTTCTCTCAGTACTAACCCTCCGACAGTGCGTTGTTCCCTTAGTACTGACACTCTGACAGTGCGGCGCTCCCTCAGTCCTGACCCTCTGACAGTGCAGCACTCCCTCAGTACTGACCCTCCGGCAGTGAGGCACTCCCTCAGCACTGACCCTCCGACAGTGCGTTGCTCCCTCAGTACTGACCCGTTGACAGTGCGGCGCTCCCTCAGTACTGACCCTCTGACAGTGCGGCGCTCCCTCAGTACTGACCCTCCGTCAGTGCAGCACTCCCTCAGTATTTACCCTCCAACAGTGCGACGCTCCCTCGGCACTGATCCTCATAACATTGCAATGCTTCCTCAGTCCTAACCCTCCGACAGTGCAGCACTCCCTCAGTATTGACCCTCCTACATTGCGACGCTCCCTCGGCACTGATCCTCATAACATTGCAATGCTTCCTCAGTCCTAACCCTCCGACAGTGCAGCACTCCCTCAGTATTGACCCTCCAACAATGCGACGCTCCCTCGGCACTGATCCTCATAACATTGCAATGCTTCCTCAGTCCTAACCATCTGACAGTGCTCCGCTCCCTCAGTACTGACCCTCCGACAGTGCAGCGCTCCCTCAGTACTGTCCCTCCGAAAGTGCAGCGCTCCCTCAGCACTGACCCTCCGATAATGCTGCACACCCTCAGCACTGACCCTCCGACAGTGCGGCGCTCCCTCAGTACTGAACCTCCGACAGTGCGGCACTCCCTCAGTACTGACCTTCCGACAGTGCGGTACTCCGTCAGTACTGACCCTCCAACAGTGTTGCGCTCCCTCAGCCCTAACCCTCCGAAAGTGCAACATTCCCTCAGTGCTGACCCTCCGACAGTGCATCACTCCCTCAGCACTGACCCTCTGACAGTGCGGCACTCCCTCTGTACTGACTCTCCGACAGTGCGGCATTCTCTCAGCCCTGACCATTCGACAGTGCGTTGCTCCCTCAGTTCTGACCCTCCGACAGGGCGGTGCTCTCTCAGTACTGACCCTCCGACAGTGCGTTGCTCCCTCAGTACTGACCCTCCGACAGTGCGTTGTTCCCTCAGCACTGACCCTCCGACAGTGCATTGCTCCCTTAGTACTGACCCTCCGACAGTGCGGCGCTCCCTCAGTACTGACCCTCCGACAGTGCGGCGCTCCCTCAGCACTGACCCTCTGACAGTGCGATGCTCCCTCAGTACTGACCCTCCGACAGTGCGTTGCTCCCTTAGTACTGACCCTCCGACAGTGCGGCACTCCCTCAGTACTGACCCTCTGACAGTGCGGCGCTCCCTCAGTACTGACTCTCCGACAGTGCGGCGCTCCCTCAGCACTGACCCTCTGACAGTGCGATGCTCCCTCAGCACTGACCCTCCGACAGTTCGGTGCTGTCTCAGTACTGACCCTCCGACAGTGCGGCACTCCCTCAGTACTGACCCTCTGACAGTGCGATACTCACTCAATACTGACCCTCCGACAGTGCGTTGTTCCCTCAGCACTGACCCTCCGACAGTGCGTTGCTCCCTTAGTACTGACCCTCCGACAGTGTGGCGCTCCCTCAGCACTGACCCTCCGACAGGGCGGTGCTCTCTCAGTACAGACCCTCCGAAAGTGAGGCTCTCCCTCAGTACTGACCCTCTGACAGTGCATTGTTCCCTCAGTACTGACCCTCCGACAGTGCGTTCCTCCCTTAGTACTGACCCTCCGACAGTGAGGCACTCCCTCAGTACTGACCCTCCGACAGTGCGTTGCTCCCTCAGTACTGACTCTCCGACAGTGCGGCGCTCCCTCAGCACTGACCCTCTGACAGTCCGATGCTCCCTCAGTACTTACCCTCCGACAGTGCGGCGCTCCCTCAGTACTGACCCTCCGGCAGTGCGGCACTCCCTCAGTACTGACCCGCCAACAGTCCGGCACTCCCTCAGTACTGCCTCTCAGACAGTGCAGCGCTCCCTCAACACTGAGCCTGCGACAGTGCGACGCTCCCTCAGTACTGACCCTCTGTCAGTGCGGCACTCCCTTAGTACTGACTCTTCGAAAGTGCGGCACTCCCTCAGTACTGACCCTCCGACAGTGTGGCACTCCCTCAGTTCTGACTCTTCGATAATGCGGCACTCCCTCAGTACTGACACACTGACAGTGTGGCACTCCCTCAGTACTGACCCTCCAACTGTGCGGCGCTCCCTCAGTACTGACCCTCCGACTGTGCGGCGCTCCCTCAGTACTGACCCTCCGGCAGTGCGGCACTCCCTCAGTACTGACCCGCCGAAAGTCCGGCACTCCCTCAGTACTGACTCTCAGACAGTGCGGCGCTCCCTCAGTACTGACCCACTGACAGTGCAGTGCTCCCTCAGTACTGACCCTCCGACAGTGCGGCACTCCGTCAGTACTGACCCACTGACAGTGCAGTGCGCCCTCAGTACTGACCCTCCAACAGTGTTGCGCTCCCTCAGCCCTAACCCTCCGAAAGTGCAACATTCCCTCAGTGCTGACGCTCCGACAGTGCATCGCTGCCTCAGCACTGACCCTCTGACAGTGCGGCACTCCCTCTGTACGGACTCTCCGACAGTGCGGCATTCCCTCAGCCCTGACCATTCGACAGTGCGGCACTCCCTCAGCACTGACCCTCCGACAGTGCGTTGCTCCATTAGTACTGACCCTCCGACAGTGCGGCGCTCCCTCAGTACTGAACCCTCCGACAGTGCGGCGCTCCCTCAGCACTGACCCTCTGACAGTGCGATGCTCCCTCAGTACTGACCCTCCGACAGTGCGGCACTCCCTCAGTACTGACTCTCCGACAGTGCGGCGCTCCCTCAGCACTGACCCTCTGACAGTGCGATGCTCCCTCAGTACTGACCCTCCGAAGTGCGGCGCTCCCTCAGTACTGACCCTCCGACAGTGCGGTGCTGTCTCAGTACTGACCCTCCGACAGTGCGGCACTCCCTCAGTACTGACCCTCTGACAGTGCGATGCTCACTCAGTACTGACCCTCCGACAGTGCGTTGTTCCCTCAGTACTGACCCTCCGACAGTGCGTTGCTCCCTCAGTACTGACTCTCCGACAGTGCGCCGCTCCCTCAGCACTGACCCTCTGACAGTGCGATGCTCCCTCAGTACTGACCCTCCGACAGTGCGGCGCTCCCTCAGTACTGACCCTCCGGCAGTGCTGCGCTCCCTCAGTACTGACCGTCCGACAGTCCGGCACTCCCTCAGTCCTGACCCTCCGACAGTGCAGCTCTCTCTCAGCACTGACCCTCCGACAGTGCGGTGCTGCCTCAGTACTGACCCTCCGACAGTGCTGCGCTCCCTCAGTACTGAACCACCCACAGTCCGGCGCTCCCTCAGCACTGACCCTCCGACAGTACGGCGCTCCCTCAGTACTGACCCTCTGACAGTGCGGCGCTCCCTCAATACTGACCCTCCGGCAGTGAGGCACTCCCTCAGCACTGACCCTCCGACAGTGCGTTGCTCCCTCAGTACTGACACGTTGACAGTGCAGCGCTCCCTCAGCACTGACCCGTTGACAGTGCGGCGCTCCCTCAGTACTGACCCTCTGACAGTGCGGCGCTCCCTCAATACTGACCCTCCGACAGTGCAGCACTCCCTCAGTATTGACCCTCCAACAGTGCGACGCTCCCTCGGCACTGATCCTCTGACATTGCAATGCTTCCTCAGTCCTAACCCCCCGACAGTGCTCCGCTCCCTCAGTACTGACCCTCCGACAGTGCAGCGCTCCCTCAGTACTGTCCCTCCGACAGTGCGGCGCTCCCTTAGTACTGACCCTCCGACAGTGCAGCACTCCCTCAGTATTGACCCTCCGACAGTGCAGCTCCCTCTCAGCACTGACCCTCTGACAGTGCAATGCTCCCTCAGTACTGACCCTCCGACGGTGCGGCGCTCCCTCAGCACTGACCCTCCGACAATGCTGCACACCCTCAGCACTGACCCTCTGACAGCGCGGTACTCCCTCAGTACTGACCCTCTGACAGTGCGGCACTCCCTTAGTACTGACTCTTCGAAAGTGCGATACTCCCTCAGTACTGACCCTCCGACAGTGCAGCACTCCCTCAGTATTGACCCTCCAACAGTGCGACGCTCCCTCGGCACTGATCCTCATAACATTGCAATGCTTCCTCAGTCCTAACCCTCCGACAGTGCAGCACTCCCTCAGTATTGACCCTCCAACAATGCGACGCTCCCTCGGCACTGATCCTCATAACATTGCAATGCTTCCTCAGTCCTAACCATCTGACAGTGCTCCGCTCCCTCAGTACTGACCCTCCGACAGTGCAGCGCTCCCTCAGTACTGTCCCTCCGAAAGTGCAGCGCTCCCTCAGCACTGACCCTCCGACAATGCTGCACACCCTCAGCACTGACCCTCCGACAGTGCGGCGCTCCCTCAGTACTGAACCTCCGACAGTGCGGCACTCCCTCAGTACTGACCTTCCGACAGTGCGGTACTCCGTCAGTACTGACCCTCCAACAGTGTTGCGCTCCCTCAGCCCTAACCCTCCGAAAGTGCAACATTCCCTCAGTGCTGACCCTCCGACAGTGCATCACTCCCTCAGCACTGACCCTCTGACAGTGCGGCACTCCCTCTGTACTGACTCTCCGACAGTGCGGCATTCTCTCAGCCCTGACCATTCGACAGTGCGTTGCTCCCTCAGTTCTGACCCTCCGACAGGGCGGTGCTCTCTCAGTACTGACCCTCCGACAGTGCGTTGCTCCCTCAGTACTGACCCTCCGACAGTGCGTTGTTCCCTCAGCACTGACCCTCCGACAGTGCATTGCTCCCTTAGTACTGACCCTCCGACAGTGCGGCGCTCCCTCAGTACTGACCCTCCGACAGTGCGGCGCTCCCTCAGCACTGACCCTCTGACAGTGCGATGCTCCCTCAGTACTGACCCTCCGACAGTGCGTTGCTCCCTTAGTACTGACCCTCCGACAGTGCGGCACTCCCTCAGTACTGACCCTCTGACAGTGCGGCGCTCCCTCAGTACTGACTCTCCGACAGTGCGGCGCTCCCTCAGCACTGACCCTCTGACAGTGCGATGCTCCCTCAGCACTGACCCTCCGACAGTTCGGTGCTGTCTCAGTACTGACCCTCCGACAGTGCGGCACTCCCTCAGTACTGACCCTCTGACAGTGCGATACTCACTCAGTACTGACCCACCGACAGTGCGTTGTTCCCTCAGCACTGACCCTCCGACAGTGCGTTGCTCCCTTAGTACTGACTCTCCGACAGTGTGGCGCTCCCTCAGCACTGACCCTCCGACAGGGCGGTGCTCTCTCAGTACAGACCCTCCGAAAGTGAGGCTCTCCCTCAGTACTGACCCTTTGACAGTGCATTGTTCCCTCAGTACTGACCCTCCGACAGTGCGTTCCTCCCTTAGTACTGACCCTCCGACAGTGAGGCACTCCCTCAGTACTGACCCTCCGACAGTGCGTTGCTCCCTCAGTACAGACTCTCCGACAGTGCGGCGCTCCCTCAGCACTGACCCTCTGACAGTCCGATGCTCCCTCAGTACTTACCCTCCGACAGTGCAGCGCTCCCTCAGTACTGACCCTCCGGCAGTGCGGCACTCCCTCAGTACTGACCCGCCAACAGTCCGGCACTCCTTCAGTACTGCCTCTCAGACAGTGCAGCGCGCCCTCAACACTGAGCCTGCGACAGTGCGACGCTCCCTCAGTACTGACCCTCTGTCAGTGCGGCACTCCCTTAGTACTGACTCTTCGAAAGTGCGGCACTCCCTCAGTACTGACCCTCCGACAGTGTGGCACTCCCTCAGTTCTGACTCTTCGATAATGCGGCACTCCCTCAGTACTGACACACTGACAGTGTGGCACTCCCTCAGTACTGACCCTCCGACTGTGCGGCGCTCCCTCAGTACTGACCCTCCGACTGTGCGGCGCTCCCTCAGTACTGACCCTCCGGCAGTGCGGCACTCCCTCAGTACTGACCCGCCGAAAGTCCGGCACTCCCTCAGTACTGACTCTCAGACAGTGCGGCGCTCCCTCAGTACTGACCCACTGACAGTGCAGTGCTCCCTCAGTACTGACCCTCCGACAGTGCGGCACTCCGTCAGTACTGACCCACTGACAGTGTAGTGCGCCCTCAGTACTGACCCTCCAACAGTGTTGCGCTCCCTCAGCCCTAACCCTCCGAAAGTGCAACATTCCCTCAGTGCTGACGCTCCGACAGTGCATCGCTGCCTCAGCACTGACCCTCTGACAGTGCGGCACTCCCTCTGTACGGACTCTCCGACAGTGCGGCATTCCCTCAGCCCTGACCATTCGACAGTGCGGCACTCCCTCAGCACTGACCCTCCGACAGTGCGTTGCTCCATTAGTACTGACCCTCCGACAGTGCGGCGCTCCCTCAGTACTGAACCCTCCGACAGTGCGGCGCTCCCTCAGCACTGACCCTCTGACAGTGCGATGCTCCCTCAGTACTGACCCTCCGACAGTGCGGCACTCCCTCAGTACTGACTCTCCGACAGTGCGGCGCTCCCTCAGCACTGACCCTCTGACAGTGCGATGCTCCCTCAGTATTGACCCTCCGAAGTGCGGCGCTCCCTCAGTACTGACCCTCCGACAGTGCGGTGCTGTCTCAGTACTGACCCTCCGACAGTGCGGCACTCCCTCAGTACTGACCCTCTGACAGTGCGATGCTCACTCAGTACTGACCCTCCGACAGTGCGTTGCTCCCTTAGTACTGACCCTCCGACAGTGCGTCGCTCCCTCAGTACTGACCCTCCGACAGGGCGGTGCTCTCTCAGTACAGACCCTCCGACAGTGAGGCACTCCCTCAGTACTGACCCTCTGACAGTGCGTTGTTCCCTCAGTACTGACCCTCCGACAGTGCGTTGCTCCCTCAGTACTGACTCTCCGACAGTGCGCCGCTCCCTCAGCACTGACCCTCTGACAGTGCGATGCTCCCTCAGTACTGACCCTCCGACAGTGCGGCGCTCCCTCAGTACTGACCCTCCGGCAGTGCTGCGCTCCCTCAGTACTGACCGTCCGACAGTCCGGCACTCCCTCAGTCCTGACCCTCCGACAGTGCAGCTCTCTCTCAGCACTGACCCTCCGACAGTGCGGTGCTGCCTCAGTACTGACCCTCCGACAGTGCTGCGCTCCCTCAGTACTGAACCACCCACAGTCCGGCGCTCCCTCAGCACTGACCCTCCGACAGTCCGGCGCTCCCTCAGTACTGACCCTCTGACAGTGCGGCGCTCCCTCAATACTGACCCTCCGGCAGTGAGGCACTCCCTCAGCACTGACCCTCCGACAGTGCGTTGCTCCCTCAGTACTGACCCGTTGACAGTGCAGCGCTCCCTCAGCACTGACCCGTTGACAGTGCGGCGCTCCCTCAGTACTGACCCTCTGACAGTGCGGCGCTCCCTCAATACTGACCCTCCGACAGTGTAGCACTCCCTCAGTATTGACCCTCCAACAGTGCGACGCTCCCTCGGCACTGATCCTCTGACATTGCAATGCTTCCTCAGTCCTAACCCCCCGACAGTGCTCCGCTCCCTCAGTACTGACCCTCCGACAGTGCAGCGCTCCCTCAGTACTGTCCCTCCGACAGTGCGGCGCTCCCTTAGTACTGACCCTCCGACAGTGCAGCACTCCCTCAGTATTGACCCTCCGACAGTGCAGCTCCCTCTCAGCACTGACCCTCTGACAGTGCAATGCTCCCTCAGTACTGACCCTCCGACGGTGCGGCGCTCCCTCAGCACTGACCCTCCGACAATGCTGCACACCCTCAGCACTGACCCTCTGACAGCGCGGTACTCCCTCAGTACTGACCCTCTGACAGTGCGGCACTCCCTTAGTACTGACTCTTCGAAAGTGCGATACTCCCTCAGTACTGACCCTCCGACAGTGCGGCGCTCCCTCAGTACTGACCCTCCGGCAGTGCGGCACTCCCTCAGTACTGACCCGCCGACAGTCCGGCACTCCCTCAGTACTGACACACCGACAGTGCGGCACTCCCTCAGTACTGACTCTTCGATAGTGCGGCACTCCCTCAGTACTGACACACTGACAGTGCGGCACTCCCTCAGTACTGACCCTCTGACAGTGCGGCGCTACCTCAGCCCTAACCCACTGACAGTGCAGTGCTCCCTCAGCCCTAACCCTCCGAAAGTGCAACATTCCCTCAGTGCTGACCCTCCGACAGTGCATCGCTCCCTCAGCACTGACCCTCTGACAGTGCGGCACTCCCTCTGTACTGACTCTCCGACAGTGCGGCATTCCCTCAGCCCTGACCATTCGACAGTGCGACACTCCCTCAGCACTGACCCTCCGACAGTGCGTTGCTCCATTAGTACTGACCCTCCGACAGTGCGTTGCTCCCTCAGTAATGACCCTCCGACAGTGCGTTGCTCCCTTAGTACTGACTCTCCGACAGTGCGGCGCTCCCCCAGTACTGACCTTCCGACAGTGCGGCGCTCCCTCAGCACTGACCCTCTGACAGTGCGATGCTCCCTCAGTACTGACCCGCCGACAGTGCGTTGCTCCCTTAGTGCTGACCCTCCGACAGTGCGGCACTCCCTCAGTACTGACCCTCCGACAGTGCGGCGCTCCCTCAGCACTGACCTCCGAAGTGCGGCGCTCCCTCAGCACTGACCCTCTGATAGTGCATTGCTCCCTCAGTACTGACCCTCCGACAGTGCGGTGCTGTCGCAGTACTGACCCTCCGACAGTGCGGCACTCCCTCAGTACTGACCCTCTGACAGTGCAATGCTCACTCAGTACTGACCCTCCGACAGTGTGTTGCTCCCTTAGTACTGACCCTCCGACAGTGCGTTGCTCCCTCAGTACTGACCCTCCGACAAGGCGGTGCTCTCTCAGTACTGACCCTCCAACAGTGCGGCACTCCCTCAGTACTGACCCACCGACAGTGCGTTGCTCCCTTAGTACTGACCTTCCGACAGTGTGGCGCTCCCTCTGCACTGACCCTTCGACAGCGCGGTGCTCTCTCTGTACAGACCCTCCGACAGTGAGGCACTCCCTCAGTACTGACCCTCTGACAGTGCGTTGTTCCCTCAGTACTGACCCTCCGACAGTGCGTTGCTCCCTTAGTGCTGACCCTCCGACTGTGCGGCGCTCCCTCAGTACTGACCCTCCGACAGGGCGGTGCTCTCTCAGTACAGACCCTCCGACAGTGAGGCAATCCCTCAGTACTGACCCTCTGACAGTGCGTTGTTCCCTCAGTACTGACCCTCCGACAGTGCGTTGCTCCCTTAGTACTGACCCTCCGACAGTGCGGCACTCCTTCAGTACTGACCCTCCGACAGTGCGGCGCTCCCTCAGCACTGACCCGTTGACAGTGCGGAGCTCCCTCAGTACTGACCCTCCGACAGTGCGGCTCTCCCTCAGTACTGAACCTCCGACAGTGCAGCGCTCCCTCAGTACTGACCCTCCGTCAGTGCAGCACTCCCTCAGTATTGACCCTCCAACAGTGCGACGCTCCCTCGGCACTGATCCTCTGACATTGCAATGCTTCCTCAGTCCTAACCCTCCGACAGTGCAGCACTCCCTCAATATTGACCCTCCAATTGTGCGACGCTCCCTCGGCACTGATCCTCTGACATTGCAATGCTTCCTCAGTCCTAACCCTCTGACAGTGCTCCGCTCCCTCAGTACTGACCCTCCGACAGTGCAGCGCTCCCTCAGTACTGTCCCTCCGACAGTGCGGCGCTCCCTCAGCACTGTCCCTCCGACAGTGCGGCGCTCCCTCAGTACTGAACCTCCGACAGTGCAGCGCTCCCTCAGTACTGACCCTCCGTCAGTGCAGCACTCCCTCAGTACTGACCCTCCAACTGTGCGGCACTCTCTCAGCACTGACCCTCCGACAATGCTGCACACCCTCAGCACTGAACCTCCGACATTGCGGCGCTCCCTCAGTACTGAACCTCCGACAGGGCGCTCCCTCAGTACTGAACCTCCGACAGTGCAGCGCTCCCTCAGTAGTGACCCTCCGTCAGTGCAGCACTCCCTCAGTACTGACCCTCCAACTGTGCGGCACTCTCTCAGCACTGACCCTCCGACAATGCTGCACACCCTCAGCACTGAACCTCCGACAGTGCGGCGCTCCCTCAGTACTGAACCTCCGACAGTGCGGCACTCCCTCAGTACTAACCCTCCGACAGTGCGGTACTTCCTCAGTACTGACCCTCTGACAGTGTGGGACTCACTTAGTACTGATTCTTCGAAAGTGCGGCACTCCCTCAGGACTGACCCTCCGACAGTGCGGCGCTCCCTCAGTACTGACCCTCCGGCAGTGCGGCACTCCCTCAGTACTGACCCGCCGACAGTCCGGCACTCCCTCAGTACTGACTCTCAGACAGTGCGGCGCTCCCTCAGTACTGATCCTCCGACAGTGCGACGCTCCCTCAGTACTGACCCACTGACAGTGCAGTGCTCCCTCAGTACTGACCCTCCGACAGTGCGGCACTCCCTCAGTACTGACCCACTGACAGTGCTTTGCTCCCTCAGTACTGACCCTCCAACAGTGCGGCGCTCCCTCACTACTAACCCTCCGACACTGCTGCACTCCCTCAGTACTGACACTCCTACAGTGCGGCGCTCCCTCAGTACTGACGCTCCGACCGTGCGGCACTCCCTCAGCCCTAACCCTCCGACAGTGCAACATTCCCTCAGTGCTGACCCACCGACAGTGCAGTGCTCCCTCAGCAGTGACCCTCTGACAGTGCGGCACTCCCTCAGCACTGACCCTCCGACCGCATGGCGCTGCCACAGTGCTGACCCTCCGACAGTGCGTTGCTCCCTTAGTACAGACCCTCCGACAGTGCGTTGCTCCCTCAGTACTGACCCTCCGACAGGGCGGGGCTCTCTCAGTACTGACCCTCCGACAGTGCATTGCTCCCTCAGTACTGACCCTCCGACAGGGCGGTGCTGTCTCAGCACTGACCCTCCGACAGTGCGGCACTCCCTCAGTACTGACCCTCTGACAGTGCGATGCTCACTCAGTACTGACCCTCCGACACTGTGTTGCTCCCTCAGTACTGACCCTCCGACAGTGCGGCGCTCCCTCAGCACTGACCCGTTGACAGTGCGGAGCTCCCTCAGTACTGACCCTCCGACAGTGCAGCTCTCCCTCAGTACTGAACCTCCGACAGTGCAGCGCTCGCTCAGTATTGACCCTCCGTCAGTGCAGCACTCCCTCAGTATTGACCCTCCAACAGTGCGACGCTCCCTCGGCACTGATCCTCTGACATTGCAATGCTTCCTCAGTCCTAACCCTCCGACAGTGCAGCACTCCCTCAATATTGACCCTCCAATAGTGCGACGCTCCCTCGGCACTGATCCTCTGACATTGCAATGCTTCCTCAGTCCTAACCCTCTGACAGTGCTCCGCTCCCTCAGTACTGACCCTCCGACAGTGCAGCGCTCCCTCAGTACTGTCCCTCCGACAGTGCGGCGCTCCCTCAGCACTGTCCCTCCGACAGTGCGGCGCTCCCTCAGTACTGAACCTCCGACAGTGCAGCGCTCCCTCAGTACTGACCCTCCGTCAGTGCAGCACTCCCTCAGTACTGACCCTCCGACTGTGCGGCACTCTCTCAGCACTGACCCTCCGACAATGCTGCACACCCTCAGCACTGAACCTCCGACAGTGCGGCGCTCCCTCAGTACTGAACCTCCGACAGTGCGGCACTCCCTCAGTACTAACCCTCCGACAGTGCGGTACTTCCTCAGTACTGACCCTCTGACAGTGCGGGACTCACTTAGTACTGATTCTTCGAAAGTGCGGCACTCCCTCAGGACTGACCCTCCGACAGTGCGGCGCTCCCTCAGTACTGACCCTCCGGCAGTGCGGCACTCCCTCAGTACTGACCCGCCGACAGTCCGGCACTCCCTCAGTACTGACTCTCAGACAGTGCGGCGCTCCCTCAGTACTGATCCTCCGACAGTGCAACGCTCCCTCAGTACTGACCCACTGACAGTGCAGTGCTCCCTCAGTACTGACCCTCCGACAGTGCGGCACTCCCTGAGTACTGACCCACTGACAGTGCTTTGCTCCCTCAGTACTGACCCTCCAACAGTGCGGCGCTCCCTCACTACTAACCCTCCAACACTGCTGCACTCCCTCAGTACTGACCCTCCTACAGTGCGGCGCTCCCTCAGTACTGACGCTCCGACCGTGCGGCACTCCCTCAGCCCTAACCCTCCGACAGTGCAACATTCCCTCAGTGCTGACCCACCGACAGTGCAGTGCTCCCTCAGCAGTGACCCTCTGACAGTGCGGCACTCCCTCAGCACTGACCCTCCGACAGCATGGCGCTGCCACAGTGCTGACCCTCCGACAGTGCGTTGCTCCCTTAGTACAGACCCTCCGACAGTGCGTTGCTCTCTCAGTACTGACCCTCCGACAGGGCGGGGACCTCTCAGTACTGACCCTCCGACAGTGCATTGCTCCCTCAGTACTGACCCTCCGACAGGGCGGTGCTGTCTCAGCACTGACCCTCCGACAGTGCGGCACTCCCTCAGTACTGACCCTCTGACAGTGCGATGCTCACTCAGTACTGACCCTCCGACACTGTGTTGCTCCCTCAGTACTGACCCTCCGACAGTGCGTTGCTCCCTCAGTACTGACCCTCCGACAGGGCGGGGCTCTCTCAGTACTGACCCTCCGACAGTGCGGCACTCCCTCAGTACTGACCCTCTGACAGTGCGTTGTTCCCTCAGTACTGACCCTCCGACAGTGCATTGCTCCCTTAGTACTGACCCTCCGACAGTGCGGCGCTCCCTCAGTACTGACCCTCCGACAGGGCGGTGCTTTCTCAGTACAGACCCTCCGACAGTGAGGCACTCCCTCAGTACTGACCCTCTGACAGTGCGTTGTTCCCTCAGTACTGACCCTCCGACAGTGCGATGCTCCCTTAGTACTGACCCTCCGACTGTGCGGCACTCCCTCAGTATTGACCCTCCGACAGTGCGGAGCTCCCTCAGTACTGACCCTCCGACAGTGCGGCGCTCCCTCAGTACTGACCCTCTGACAGTGCGGCTCTCCCTCAGTACTGACCCTCCGACAGTGCAGCGCTCCCTCAGTACTGACCCTCCGACAGTGCGGCACTCCCTCAGTATTGACCCTCCAACAGTGCGACGCTCCCTCGGCACTGATCCTCAGACATTGCAATGCTTCCTCAGTCCTAACCCTCTGACAGTGCAGCGCTCCCTCAGTACTGTCCCTCCGACAGTGCGGCGCTCCCTCAGTACTGACCCTCCGACAGTGCAGCACTCCCTCATTATTGACCCTCCGACAGTGCGGCTCTCCCTCAGTACTGACCCTACGACTGTGCGGCACTCTCTCAGCACTGACCTTCCGACAGTGCGGCAGTCCCTCAGTACTGACCCTCCGACTGTGCGGCGCTCCCTCAGCACTGACCCTCCGACAATGCTGCACACCCTCAGCACTGACCCTCCGACGGTGCGGCGCTCCCTCAGTACTGAACCTCCGACAGTGCGGCACTCCCTCAGTACTGACTCTCCGACAGTGCGGCACTCCCTCAGTACTGACCCTCTGACAGTGCGGCGCTACCTCAGTACTGACCCTCCAACTATGCGGCGCTCCCTCAGTACTGACCCGCCGACAGTCCGGCACTCCCTCAGTCCTGACTCTCAGACAGTGCGGCGCTCCCTCAGTACTGAGCCTCCGACAGTGCGACGCTCCCTCAGTTCTGACCCAGTGACAGTGCAGTGCTCCCTCAGTACTGACCCTCCGACAGTGCGGCACTCCCTTCAGTACTGACCCACTGACAGTGCAGTGCTCCCTCAGTACTGACCCTCCAACAGTGCGGCGCTCCCTCAGTACTGAGCCTCCGACAGTGCGGCGCTCCCTCAGTACTAACCCTCCGACACTGCGGCGCTCCGTCAGTACCGACCCTTCTACAGTGCGGCGCTGCCTCAGTACTGATGCTCTGACAGTGCGGCACTCCCTCAGCCCTAACCCTCCGACAGTGCAACATTCCCTCAGTGCTGACCCTCTGACAGTGCGGCGCTCCCTCAGCACTGACTCTCCGACAGTGCGGCACTCCCTCAGTACTGACCCTCTGACAGTGCGGCGCTCCCTCAGCACTGACCCTCCGACAGTGCGGCACTCCCTCAGTACTGACCCTCCGACAGTGCGGCGCTCCCTCAGTACTGAACCTCCGACAGTGCGGCACTCCCTCAGTACTGACTCTCCGACAGTGCGGCACTCCCTCAGTACTGACCCTCTGACAGTGCGGCGCTACCTCAGTACTGACCCTCCGACTGTGCGGCGCTGCCTCAGTACTGACCCTCCGACAGTGCAGCGCTCCCTCAGCACTGACCCTCCGACAGTGCGGCACTCCCTCAGTACTGACCCTCCGGCAGTGCGGCACTCCCTCAGTACTGACCCGCCGACAGTCCGGCACTCCCTCTGTCCTGACTCTCAGACAGTGCGGCGCTCCCTCAGTACTGAGCCTCCGACAGTGCGACGCTCCCTCAGTACTGACCCACTGACAGTGCTGTGCTCCCTCAGTACAGACCCTCCGACAGTGCGGCACTCCCTCAGTACTGACCCACTGACAGTGCAGTGCTCCCTCAGTACTGACCCTCCAACAGTGCGGCGCTCCCTCAGTACTGAGCCTCCGACAGTGCGGCGCTCCCTCAGTACTAACCCTCCGACACTGCGGCGCTCCGTCAGTACTGACCCTCCTACAGTGCGGCGCTGCCTCAGTACTGACGCTCCGACAGTGCGGCACTCCCTCAGCCCTAACCCTCCGACAGTGCAACATTCACTCAGTGCTGACCCTCCGACAGTGCAGCGCTCCCTCAGCACTGACCCTCTGACAGTGCGGCGCTCCCTCAGCACTGACTCTACGGCAGTGCGGCGCTCCCTCAGCACTGACTCTCCGACAGTGCGGCGATCCCTTAGTACTGACCCTCCGACAGTGCGGCACTCCCTCAGTACTGACCCTCCGACAGTGCGGCGCTCCCTCAGCACTGACCCTCTGACAGTGCGATGCTCCCTCAGTACTGACCCTCCGACAGTGCGTTGCTCCCTTAGCACTGACCCTCCGACAGAGCGGCACTCCCTCAGTACTGACCCTCCGACAGTGCGGCGCTCCCTAAGCACTGACCCTCTGACAGTGCGCTGCTCCCTCAGTACTGACCCTCCGAAGTGCAGCGCTCCCTCAGCACTGACCCTCTGACAGTGCGGCACTCCCTCAGTACTGACCCTCTGACAGTGCGATGCTCACTCAGTACTGACCCTCCGACAGTGCGTTGCTCCCTTAGTACTGACCCTCAGACAGGGTGGTGCTCTCTCAGTACTGACCCTCCGACAGTGCGGCACTCCCTCAGTACTGACCCTCCGACAGTGCGTTGCTCCCTTAGTACTGACCCTCCGACAGTGTGGCGCTCCCTCAGCACTGACCCTCCGACAGGGCGGTGCTCTCTCAGTACAGACCCTCCGACAGTGAGGCACTCCCTCAGTACTGACCCTCTGACAGTGTGGCCCTCCATCAGCACTGACCCTCCGACAGTGCGGCACTCCCTCAGTACTGACCCTCTGACAGTGCGGCGCTCCCTCAGTACTGAGGGTCATATTTTTACGTTGCCATGAATAAATACCTATTGGTTCGACACCCTGGGCTACTGCACAGTCAATCCAGATCCACAGGTGCCGGAGGTCCCAACACAAGTGAATTAACCAAAATCTGATTAATATTCCCAAAATGTTTGGTCCTTGGCTGCCCAATATTTGTAAGTTTAAACACAATTACTGTTTATTTACATCAAGAACAAAACTGAAAGTCACAGTCAATACAGCTGCTTAATGACAAGGTAATTCCTGGCTCCCCCTTTCACTGTCCCACCCCCTACCCGCACACAAGACAGACAGACATGGGGAGTGGTTGGGTGTGGGGAAGGTAATCAGGATGTAAGTCAAATGAAAGAGTCTTTGCTTCAGATGTTGGTTCTTAAGTTGTTTTGCTTCAAACCTGGCCTTCCGTTCAAGGCTTTTCCTCTGGATTCATTCAGGTATCAGTGGTTTCAGAAATAAACACAATCTCTCTGCAGATCGGTTCAGTCAGGTTTTCTGTGGTTGCAAAGATGCAACGTTCACCACTTTTAGCATCTTTCTGAAGAGGAACGGAGAGAGGGGGAGGACAGCCACCCTTCCTCCGGGCTGCTGGCTCAAACTGGAAAATCAAAAAGCAAGCCTCTTTAAAAAAAAACACATCCGGTGGGGGGTCGGATCCGATCATCTCCTGTTACTGGGCAGATCACAGCCTTCTGGGCCAATTCCGATCATCTCCTGTTACTGGGCAGATCACAGCCTTCTGGGCCAATTCCGATCATCTCCTGTTACTGGGCAGATCACAGCCTTCTGGGCCAATTCCGATCATCTCCTGTTACTGGGCAGATCACAGCCTTCTGGGCCAATTCCGATCATCTCCTGTTACTGGGCAGATCACAGCCTTCTGGGCCAATTCCGATCATCTCCTGTTACTGGGCAGATCACAGCCTTCTGGGCCAATTCCGATCATCTCCTGTTACTGGGCAGATCACAGCCTTTCTGGGCCAATTCATGGCCATCAGCCACATCAAGCAAACTGAGACTCCGCCAGTCTCTGTCATTGGTGCTGGTGAGTCCACAACTCCAGTCCAAACCAGCGCAGGCTTCTGCTCAAATCAAAGGCCGAGGTCACGCTCCTTAAAGACACATGCCCATAGATCACCCATGGATCTAAAATATAACAGGAGTAAATGAGAGGATAAATAGGGAATAACAGGATGGACTCTTACACAGTACAAGGGCAGATATTAAATCATTGTACAGTAACACAGTTAACATGGTGGGGGTCCATTCCACACTGCTTGCCTGCGCACTTCAGGGATTTGGTTCATCTTAACCTGGGAGGGGCCCTCAGGGTTTTCCGAGGATGTCTCTACCCTTCCCTTTTTGCAGAAGGGAGATGAGCAGCAAATTACTGCGGCAATCTCTGCTCCAGCGGAGTGACGTCACAGTCACACACTCGGGTGGTATGGATGGCGCTTGCTCCTGAAGGTATTTCTGGCATACACGGTACTGACACACAGGTGCCCCTGGGAGCGCCGCGCCAACACATGCCCTCCTTGTTGAAACAAACATCTTCTCGAGTTACCTTCCCGCCCCAAGATCTTTGACTGCTGATTGCATTCTGCTATCTCGGATGCCTCAGGTGGAAAGAGTGGATCAAAGGTACGATGGCCCAGTGGATTGGCCATGAGAAATTGCCCCTTTGTGTCCAGGGCTGTGCAGGTTAGGTGGGCTTAAGGATATAGGGTGGTGGTGTGGGCCTGGGTAACCGTGCTCTTTTGGAAGGCCAGTGCAGAAACGCTGGGCCGAATGGCCTCCTTCTGCCCTGAATCGATTCTACGGCTTTGCGGTTCAACGCCATTGGCGACATATCGCAACGTTACACAAACGACGCCTCAGAGTTCCCCGGCTTCACTACTCCGCGAGAGGAAGTTACACTGCCACAGGAATCGCCCCCCCCTCTCCCTAGCCCCGCAATGCGAATCCACCTGACCTGCGCATCTTCGGACTGTGGGAGGAAACCGGAGCACCCGGAGGAAACCCGCGCAGACACGGGGGGAACGTGCAGACTCCACAAAGGCAGTCACCCATGACCGGAATTGAACCCCTGTCGCTGGCTCTGTGAGGCAGCAGTGCTGCCCCTTTAATGAACCTTGCTCCTTGCAGGCGTTCAGTGGGTAACTTCGAGGACTGGAGAAAGCTTTGGGCGAAACCATTCATGGATGGGTGGAAAAGGTGCAGATTTCACGTGTTGGATACACTGAACTGTGGACCGTTATCGCTCACGGTTTGTTCCAGTTTCCCAAAACTGGCGAAAGTCTCATCGAGCGGCTCGATAGTTTGTTCCACAATTGTTGTCTTCATTAGGGCCACCTCAGGTCACTTGGATTGCGCGTCTGCGGTGACCATAAACACGTGCCCCCCTCGAATGGACCAGCAAAGTCAATGCGTCGATGTTGCCATGGCGTTTCTGACCCTTCCCATGGATGTAATGGGGATAATGGCGATGCGTTCCACCCTGGCGCACATAACTGACACAGTTCCACTTTTTCCGCCACCTGGATGTCGATTCCTAGCATCCGAAGTAGCTCCTTGCGAGTTCCTTCATCCGAACTATACCTGGGTGTCTTTCACGTTAATGTTCCAATACACTTTGTCACAGTATAAGGAACCTGCTAAATCCTTGCCTGTTGCGTGTTTCTCTTTTTAAAATTATTTTAAACTGCAGACATTGGTTAAGCCGCAAACACCCCTTGTCTAATGAACTTGCCCAGGTCCTCCCTTGATGCTCTGTGGAATAGCCCATGATGCCATTCTAATGTACTTGGAAAGCAGCCAATCGGTGCCTCTGAAATTCTGGGACAGCTTCCGTTCTTGATTGGGATTGGTAGGGTCTGCTGGAAGATTCTTGAACACCCAAGCAAGCTTCATTTTATCTCTCAGTTCTGGTCAGACATCAAGAGCAGCCAGCAGCTTGTTTCTCTTTCCCTATTGGGTCTGCGAATGTTTAGATCTCTTATTGAAAGGCTAGGGAGCTAAAACTGACCTGCATTGCACTAATGAAATGGTGGCACAGTGGTTCGCGCTGCTGCATCACAGCACCAGCGACCCAGGTTCAATTCCGGCCTTTGGTGGCTGTGCGGAGTCTGCACGTTCTCCCCGTGTGTGCGTGGGTTTCCTCCGGGTGCTCCGGTTTCCTCCCACAGTCCAAAGATGTGCAGGTTAGGTGGACTGGCCACGATAAATTGCCCTTAGTGTCCAGAGATGTGCAGGTTAGGTTATGGGATGACGGGGATAGGGGAGAGTGGGGATAGGGGGGAGTGGGAATGGGTCGACTGCTCATTCGAAGGGTCACTGCAAAGCCGATGTGCTGAATGACCTCCTTCCATCCTGCAAGGATTCTATGATGAACTGGGAATACATTGTTGCTGGCTCTGCGTCACATGATGTGTAGTGAGGTGAGCAAAGTGTTTGATTGGGCTTTGGGCAGGTCACATCATTGATTGTATTGAGCTACACCCTGAATAAACTCCTCATCATATTTTACAAGAATTTGCGGCAACAAAGAAATATAACAGGAAGGCACTACATTGTCTGTGTTGCATGCAAAGCTGCTTTTGGAAGGTGACAAGGTGTGGGGGGGCGACAGGGGGGGCGGTGTTGCTCTATAATAACGTTAGTGAACCCACAAGCCTTCCCTTCTATCGATCAAATGACCACACAACCAGTTAGTTAGTTCAAAAGATGGTTTATTTACATACACAAGAGTTAACTCAACATGCAAACACAATATCTACTGATGTGTTGGGTACTCTGAGACACAGACGAACCAACACAGTTGCGAATGGTACAACGCAGTTTTATTTCATTTTAACTATTGACACAGTAAACTCTGGTACTCAGCACATGGTGACTGAGTGGCTGGCAATGAGGTCTGTGCCCTGAGCCATCTCCTGCTGGACTGCCCAGGAAGTGTCGTGTTCCTTATTTTGTACTGTGTATGCTCTTGTCTGTGATTGTCGTTTTGTGTGTGCTAATTGGTCCGTTGCTCTGTCTATCATTATGTATGCGTGTATGTGCTGTGATGTTCACTTGAATATCATGACATCCCCCTTTTTTTACAAGATTATGTGCCGACGTGGTTATAAATAGAGATGTGTACTGAGTGCAGCTAAATGTGTAATATTTACAGCATGCACATGGGGCTTAACTATATACAAGGGGCGATGTCGGGTGTGACATAATAACGAGGTTGTACCATAACAAAGAACGGGGAAATGTGGAACGATAAAACAAATTCCTGTAATGATAAGAACATAAACATGTTAAAACAGTGGTTGCATGAGTTAAATGTGTAAACAGCGTCATAAGTCCAGTCTAGTAGGTGGGCGACGAATTTGGATTGACCGTCTCAAGGGTAGGTCTGGAACCACCGGCTGAGGAATGGGCCTGGCCACGGGCGACGACGGAAGGGACATGGTAGTAGGCAGCTCCACAAAGTCGCTATCAGGAACAACAGGAGGACACGGTGTCGGTGTAAGGTCTCGTAGCGAGTGTGGAAGTAGGCGAAGAGCCCGGCGATTGCAGAGGAGCCGCTTTACAATGCGAACGCCCTTCTCCGCCTTTCCATTTGACTGGGGATGCAGAGGGCTGGACGTCACGTGTGTGAAGCCATACGAAGCCACAAAGGACGACCATTCCTGGCTGGCAAAACAGGGCCCATTGTCCGACATGACAGTCATCGGAATGCCGTGGCGAGCGAATGTGTCTTTGCAGGCCCAATGACAGCAGACAACGTCAGATCGTGCAGGCGTATAACTTCTGGGTAGTTGGAGAAGTAGTCAACTATGATGACATAGTCCTTGCCGAGTGCGTGAAATAGGTCGACACCCACCTTCGCCCAGGGGGCCGTCACCAGCTCATGGGGCAGAAGCGTTTCAGGAGGTTGCGCCGGCTGAAACCTTTGGCAGGTTGTACAGCTGAGCACCATGTTGGCAATATCGTCACTGATGCCCGGCCAGTATACCGCCTCTCGGGCCCTCCATCTGCACTTCTCGACCCCCAAGTGGCCTTCGTGTAGTTGGTCGAGAACCAGCTTGTGCATGCTGTGCGGAATCACAATCCGGTCCAGCTTCAGAAGGACACCATCAATGACGGCCAAGTCGTCTCGGACATTGTAGAACTGCGGGCACTGCCCTTTGAGCCATCCTCCCGTCATGTGGCGCATCACTCGCTGCAGAAGGGGGTCGGCCGCAGTCTCTCGGCGGATATGGGCCAGACTGGAGTCGTCAGCCGGCAGATTTGCCGATGTGAAAGCCACCTGTGCCTCGACCTGACAGACGAACCCCTCCGCATCTGGCGGCGTGCTCACTGCTCTGGATAGGGCATCCGCCACGATGAGGTCCTTCCCTGGAGTGTAGACCAGTTGGAAGTCGTACCTCCTGAGTTTCAGTAGGATGCGCTGGAGGTGAGGGGTAATCTCGTTCAGGTCCTTGTTTATGATGCTCACCAGGGGGCGGTGGTCAGTTTCAACAGTGAACCGTGGAAGACCATACACATAATCATGGAACTTGTCTAAACCGGTTAGCAAGCCCAGGAACTCCTTTTCGATCTGCGCGTAGCGCTGCTCTGTGGGGGTCATGGCCCGCGAGGCATAGGCGACCGGGGCCCATGACGCAGTGTCATCCCGCTGCAGGAGCACTGCTCCAATGCCAGATTGGTTGGCATCAGTCGAGATTTTGGGGGCACGAGACATGTCATAAAACGCCAACACTGGTGCGGTGGTGAGTTTGCGTTTGAGCTCCTCCCATTCCAGCTGGTGTGTGTGTTGCCACTGGAACTCTGTGGATTTTCTGACGAGGTGGCGCAGAGCTGTCGTGTGGGAGGCAAGGTTGGGAATGAACATCCCCAGGAAGTTGACCATGCCAAGGAAGCGTAGCACTGCTTTCCTGTCTGCCGGCTGCGGCATGGCTGTGATGGCGCTCAGCTTGTCTGCATCCGGACGGACCCCTGACCGGGAAATATAGTCCCCCAGGAACTTCAGCCCGGTTTGGCTGAAAGAACACTTGGCTCGGTTGAGGCGCAGGCCGTTTTCGCGTATGCGCGCAAAGACGCGCTGGGGACGATATATGTGCTCCTGTGGTGTGGTGGACCAGATGATGACGTCGTCCACGCAGACGCGCACCCCTTCGATGCCTTCCATCATCTGCTCCATGATCCTATGAAAGACCTCGGATGCCGAGATGATGCCAAATGGCATTCGGTTGTAGCAGAACCTGCCGAAAGGGGTATTGAAGGTGCACAGCTTTCGGCTGGACTGATCCAGTTGGATCTGCCAAAACCCCTTAGAAGCATCCAGTTTCGTAAATATTTTCGCCTGGGACATTTCGTTCGTGATCTCCTCCCGTTTGGGAATGGGATAATGTTCCCTCATGATATTGTTATTGAGGTCTTTTGGGTCAATACATATCCGGAGCTCGCCGGAGGGCTTCTTGACACAGACCATGGAGCTGACCCATGGCGTGGGCTCCGTGACCCGGGATAGGACCCCTTGGTCCTGAAGATCCTGCAGCTGCTGCTTGAGGCGGTCTTTGAGTGGCGCGGGGACCCTGCGAGGTGCGTGAATGACCGGGATGGCGTCTGGTTTGAGGCGAATTCGGTAGGTGTATGGCAGTGTTCCCATGCCCTCGAATGCCTCCTGGTTGTGGGCGAGGAGCGATTGGAGCTGTGCGGAGAACTCTGCATCCGGGAAGTCAGACGTGCCGTCTGGAGAGAGAGAGTGGACTCGTTGCACAAGGTGGAGAGCCTTGCATGCCTGTGCGCCTAGCAGGGAGTCCTTCGATGAGCCGACTATCTCGAACGAGAGTGTGGCCATGTGTGTGTTGTGTGTCACCTGGAGCTGGCAGGATCCCATAGCCGGGATAACGTTCCCGTTGTAGTCGACCATCCTCGACGGCCGGATTGGTGGTCTGACCTTCATGGCATAGAATGCTGACCATGCTATGAGGCTGGCGGAGGCGCCAGTGTCCAGGCGGAAAGTGATCGGTGATCGGTTGACCGTCAGGGTGGCACACCATTCATCACCCGGATTGATTGTGTTGACTTGGTTCCCATCAATGGCCGCAACCCAGAAGGCGTCTCGGTCATCTGTGTCACCGGTCTGGATGTTGTCTGGGCAAGATTCGTAATGGGGAGGCTGAATGGTCCGCACGTGTCTGCGAGGTTGTCGGAGATGTGGAAGATCCACAGGTTGAGCCGCTCGACAGTAGGCAGCGTAGTGGCCCACCTTGCCACAGCGTAGGCATTGTCGGGTTCTTGCAGGACATTGCCCTTTTAAATGTGCGGCTCCACAGTTGCCGCACGTCGTGACGTCACGGCGTTCGTTACGCCACTGCGCATGCGCGGTTCGGTCTTGCGTCGGGCGCGCCTGCGCACCACGTCCCTCAGTGTTGCCGTAGGTTTTGAGGCCTCGAAAAGCGCGCAAAACGGCCGCCCTCGTCCGGGCCGCAGGCCGGGCGGAACTCGATCGCCTGGACCCATTCGACCTCGTGGGGCACCTGGCTCGCCGATCCGGTCGCGTAGGACCCCCACCGCTCCGATTCGGTCGCCTAAAATTGGGCGTAGCGGCTAATCGCGTTTTCGTGCAGGACACAGGCTTCGATTGCGGAGGCTAAGGTGAGGCCTTTTATTTTTAAGAGCTGCTGGCGTAGGGTGCCCGAGGTGACCCCAATAATGATCTGGTCCCGGATCATGGACTCTGACGTGGTGCCATAACCGCAGGACTGCGCGAGTATGCGGAGATGCGTCAGGGATGACTGAAAGAGCTCATCCTTACCCTGCAGGCGCTGCTGGAAGACATACCGCGCAAAGCTCTCGTTGACCTCAACGTTGAAGTGTTGGTCGAGCTTGAGGAGGACCGTCTTGTATTTAGATTTGTCCTCGCCTTCCGCGAACACCAGGGAGTTGGAGACATGGATGGCGTGCTGACCTGCGGTGGTGAGGAGGATGGCGATCTTCCTGGTGTCCGAGGTGCTCTCGTTTTCGTTGGCTTCCAGGAAGAGCTGGAAGCGCTGTTTGAACAACGTCCAATTTACGCCAAGGTTCCCAGCGACTTGCAACGGCTGCGGTGTGTTGACGGTGTCCATGGTGCAGGATGGCAGATTTGTGGGTAGGTATTAATTCACTTCTGGTACGATGAAGTGTTGGGTACTCTGAGACACAGACAAACCAACACGGTTGCGAATGGTACAACGCAGTTTTATTTCATTTAACTATTGACATAGTAAACTCTGGTACTCAGCACATGGTAACTGTCTGAGTGGCTGGCAATTAGGTCTGTGCCTTGAGCCGTCTCCTGATGGACTGCCCACGAAGTGTCGTGTTCCTTGTTTTGTACTGTGTATGCTCTTGTCTGTGATTGGCTGTCGTGTTGTGTGTGCTAATTTGTCCGTTGGTCTGTCCATCATTATGTATGCGTGTATGTGCTGTGATGTTCACTTGAATATCATGACATCTACTACGAGTTAAACTACACCTATCAGCTACAATAACCTATACTTAACTTCAGGGCGACCGGCACTGTGCAAATGGATAAGGCCTTTATCTGGATTTCACTTGGCTGGTTTGAAGAAAGTGGCTCTATCTCTGCTGGGCTCATCCGTCAGGTAGCGATCGTTGGTCTTGAACTTGGCTGGCTGTTCCTGCTACAATTGGGTTGGCACAGGCCGGATCCAAAAGAGACAGAACACGTGGCTGTATCCTCTTTCATCCCTCTGGGATGTTGTGCTCTTTGGGGCGGTCCTTAACCATGGGCCAATAGTTTGACAGGGCTCTGATCACTGTCTTCGATTTTTGCCAATAAAGGGGCGGGTGCCTTGGTGGCTGGGCGGTGTCATGATATTCACAAAAACATATCATGGTGCAATCACACACACACTGATGGACAGGTCAACGGACCAATCAACACACACGCAACATCACAGCCAATCACCAGTGAGAGCACACGCATTATAAAACAGGGAACACTACAGTTCCCGCTCATTCCAGCAGGAGATAGCTCAGGGCACAGAGCTCACAGCGTGCCACTCAGACATACACCATGTGCTGAGTGCCTCACCAAGATAGTGCAAGGGCTGGGTCCACAGGTTAGCTGGTGAAGCACGAACCACAGCCAGAAGTTAGCAGTAGACGTTATCAAGAATAATAAAACCATCTACAACGATGTTGGTTCGTCTGTATAGCGGAACACCCAACACGACATAGTACCAGGATTGTAACCCAGCAACTGTGAGACCTACCTGTACATCTTCAGGGATCCGCCATCCTGCGCCATGGACACCATCAGCCCGCCGCAGCCGCTCCAAATCGCTGGAAACCTCGGCGCCAACTGGAAGCTGTTTAAACAGCGCTTCCAGCTCTTCCTAGAAGCCACAGACAGGGAGAATGCATCGGACACCAGGAAGGTCGCCCTCCTCCTCTCCACGGCGGGGCAACACGCCATCCACATCTACAACTCCCTGGCATTCGCGGAAGGTGAGGACAAGACGAAGTACAAGACGGTGCTTCTAAAGTTCGAGGAACACTTCAGCGTGGAAGTTAATGAGAGCTTCGAGAGGTACCTCTTCCAGCAGCGCCTGCAGGGTAAGGATGAGCCTTTTCAATCTTTTTTGACACACCTCCGTATCGTCACACAGTCCTGCGGCTATGAGGCCACCTCCGATTCAATGATCCGGGATCAGATAGTTTTTGGGGTCACCTCGGACACCCTACGCAGCTCCTCAAAATAAAGCACCTCACCCGAGCCACCGCCATCGAAACCTGCGTCCTCCACGAAAACGCGACCAGCCTGTACTCTCAATTCCAGGCGGCCGAATCGGCACGGCAGGGGTCCTACGAGGCTGAGCGGGTCCACTCCATCGAGTTCGTCCCGGCCCACGGCCCGGACGAGGGCGGCCATTTCGCGTGCTTTCCGCGGCCTCCCGCGCTTGTACGCGCCAAAAGAGACGTCGACGCAGAGGGACGTGACGCGCAGGCGCACTCTACGCAGGACCAAACTGCGCATGCGCGGTGGCGCAACGAACGCCATAACGTCACGACGTGCGGCAACTGTGGATCCGCACATTTAAAGTGGCAATGTCCAGCGAAAATTCGACAATGCCTCCGCTGTGGCAAGATGGGCCACTACGCTGCCTGCTGTCGAGCAGCTCAACCTGCCAACGCTCCGCAATTCCGCCAGCCTCGCAGAGACGTGCGGGCCATTCAGCCTCCGTACTTGGGGAGGCAGGAGAATGGGGATAAAATATCAGCCATGATTGAATGGCGAAGCAGACTCGATCGGCCAAGTGGCCTAATTCTGCTCCTCTGTCTTATGTCTTTAAACTGTCTCTGCCCAGGCCTTGGTTAACCCACCTAGCCTAGGCCTCAGTTAACCATCCCTGTCCAGGCCTCGGTTAATAATAATAATAATCGCTTATTGTCACAAGTAGGCTTCAATGAAGTTACTGTGAAAAGCCCCTAGTCGCCACATTCCGGCACCTGTTCGGGGAGGCTGGTACGGAAATTGAACCCGCGCTGCTGGTCTTGTTCTGCATTACACGCCAGCTGTTTTGCCCACTGTGCTAAACAGGCCTCTGTTAACCCTCTCTGCCGGGCCTCGGTTAATCCCCTCTGCCCAGGCCTCGGTTAATCATTCCAGCGCATGCCTCGGTTAACCCTCTGTGCCCAGGACTAAGTAAACCCTCTCTGCCCAGGCCTCGGTTAACCCTCTCTGTCCAGGCCTCGGATAACCCTCTCTGTCCAGGCCTCGGTTAACCTTCTCTGTCCAGGCCTTGGTTTACCCTCCCAGTGCAGGCCTCTGTTAAACCTCTCGGTTCAGGCCTCTGTTAACCCTCTCGGTTCGGGCCTCTGTTAACCCTCTCGGTTCGGGCCTCTGTTAACCCTCTCTGCCCAGGCTTTGGTTAGCCCACCCAACCATGGCCACGGTTAACCCTCTCTGTTCAAGCCTCGGTTAACCCTTCCAGCCCAGGCCTCGGTTAACCCTCTCTGCCCAGGCCTCGGATAACATTCTCTGCCCAGGCATCTGTTAACCCTCTCTGCCCACGCCTTGGATAACCCTCTCTGCCCAGGCCTCAGTTAACCCTCTCTGCACATGCCTCGGAAAACCCTCTCTGCCCAGGCCTCGGTTGACCCTCTCTGCCCAGGCCTCAGTTAACCCTCTCTGCACATGCCTCGGAAAACCCTCTCTGCCCAGGCCTCGGTTAACCCTCTCTGTCCAGGCCTCGGTTAACCCTCACTGTCCAGGCCTCGGTTAACCCTCTCTGTCCAGGCCTCGGTTAGCCCTCTCAGTCCAGGCCTCGGGTAACCCACCCAGGTCAGGCCTCGGTTAACCCTCTCTGCCTAGGCCTCTGATAGCCCGCTCTGCCCAGGCCTGTGTTAATAATAATAATAATAATAATAATTACTTATTGTCATAAGTAGGCTTCAATTAAGTTACGGTAAAAATCCCCTAGTCGCCATATTCTAGCAACTGTTCGGGGAGGCCGGTACAGAAATTGAACCCTCGCTGTTGGTCGTTTTCTGCATTACACACCAGCTGTTTAGCCCACTGTGCTAAACAGGCCTCTGTTAACCCTCTCTGCCAGGCCTCGGTTAACCCCCTCTGCCCAGGCCTGGGTTAACCATTCCAGAGCATGGCTCGATTAACCAACTGTTCCCAGGACTAAGTAAACCCTCTCTGTCCAGGCCTCGGTTAACCCTCTCTGTCCAGGCCTCGGATAACCCTCTCTGTCCAGGTCTCGGTTTACCCTCCAGTGCAGGCCTCTGTTAACCCTCTCGGCCCAGGCCTCAATTAACCCTCTCTGTCCAGGCCTCGGTTAACCCTCTCTGTCCAGGCCTCGGTTAACCCTCTCAATCCAGGCCTCGGTTAACCCTCTCAGTCCAGGCCTCTGTTAACCCTCTCGGTTCAGGCCTCTGTTAACCCTCTCTGTCCAGGCCTTGGTTAACCCACCCAACCCAAGCCTCGATTAACCCTCTCTGCCCAGGCCTCGGATAGCCCTCTCTGCCCAGGCCTCAGATTGTTCTCTCGGCACAGGCCTCGGATAACCTTCTCTGCCCACGCCTCGGAAAACCCTCTCTGCCCAGGCCTTGGTTAACCCTCTCTGCCCAGGCCTCGGTTAACCCTCTCTGCCCAGGCCTCGGTTAACCCTCTCGGTCCAGTCAACCCTCTCTGTCCATGCCTCGGTTAACCCTCTCAGTCCAGGCCTCGGTTAACCCTCTCAGTCCAGGCCTCGGTTTACCCTCTCAGTCCTGGCCTCGGTTAACCCTCTCAGTTCAGGCCTCGGTTAACCTCTCAGTCCAGGCCTCGGTTAACTCTCTCTGCCCAGACCTCGGTTATCTCGCTCCTTCCAGGCCTCGGTTAACCCTCTCTGGCTAGCCTTGGTTAATCCTCTCCTCCCAGGCCTTGGTTAATCCTCCCTGGCCAGGCCCCAGGTTAACCGTCTCTGTCCTGGCCTCGGTTAGCCCTCCCTGTCCATGCCTCGGTTAACCCTCTCTGTTCAGGCCTCGGTTAACCCTCCCTTATGGTGTTATATTGGGCCTGTGTTAATCCAGGCCTGTGTTAATAATAATAATAATAAGAATAATCGCTTATTGTCACAAGTAGGTTTCAATGAAGTTACTGTGAAAAGCCCCTAGTCGCCACATTCCGGCACCTGTTCGGGAAGGCTGGTACGGAAATTGAACCCGCGCTGCAGGTCTTGTGCTGCATTACACGCCAGCTGTTTAGCCCACTGTGCGAAACAGGCCTCTGTTAACCCTCTCTGCCAGGCCTCGGTTAACCCCCTCTGCCCAGGCATCGGTTAAACATTCCATCGCATGCCTCGGTTAACCCTCTGTGCCCAGGACTAAGTAAATCCTCTCTGTCCAGGTCTCGATTAACCCTCACTGTCCAGGCCTTGATTAACCATCTCAATCCAGGCCTCGGTTAACCCTCCCAGTGCAGGCCTCTGTTAACCCTCTCGGTCCAGGCCTCAATTAACACTCTCTGTCCAGGCCTCAGTTAACCCTCTCTGTCCAGGCCTTGGTTAACCCTCTCATTCCAGGCCTCGGTTAACCCTCTCAGTCCAGGCCTCGGTCAACCCTCTCAGTCCAGGCCTCTGTTAACCCTCTCGGTTCAGGCCTCTGTTAACCCTCCCAGCTCAGGCCTCGGATAGCCCTCTCTGCACAGGCGTCGGATAACCTTCTCTGCCCAGGCCTCGGTAACCCTCTCTGCCCAGGCCTTGGTTAACATTCTCTGCCCAGGCCTCGGATAACCCTCTCTGCCCAGGCCTCGGATAACCCTCTCAGTCCAGGCCTCTGTTAACCCTCTCTGCCCAGGCCTCAGTTAACCCTCTCTGTCCAGGGCTCGGTTAACCCTCTCTGTCCAGGTCTCGGTTAACCCTCTCAGTCCAGGTCTCGGTTAACCCTCTCAGTACAGGCCTCGGTTAAACCTCTCTGCCCAGGCCTTGGTTAACCCTCTCTGTCCAGGCCTGGGAGAACCCTGTCTGCCAGGCCTCGGTTAACCCTCTCTGCCCAGGCCTCAGTTAACCCTCTCTGCCCAGGCCTCGGTTAACCCTCTCTGCCCAGGACTCAGTTAACCCTCTCTGCCCAGGCCTCAGTTAACCCTCTCTGCCCACGCCTCGGAAAACCCTCTCTGCCCACGCCTCGGAAAACCCTCTCTGCCCAGGCCTCGGTTAATCCTCTCTGCCCAGGCCTCGGTTAACCCTCTCGGTCCAGTCAACCCTCTCTGTCCAGGCCTCGGTTAACCTTCTCTGCCCAGGCCTCCGTAACCTTCTCTGCCCAGGCCTCGGTTAACCCTCTCTGCCCAGGCTTCAGTTAACCCTCTCTGCCCAGGCCTCAGTTAACCCTCTCTGCCCACGCCTCGGAAAACCCTCTCTGCCCACGCCTCGGAAAACCCTCTCTGCCCAGGCCTCGGTTAATCCTCTCTGCCCAGGCCTCGGTTAACCCTCTCGGTCCAGTCAACCCTCTCTGTCCAGGCCTCGGTTAACCTTCTCTGCCCAGGCCTCCGTAACCTTCTCTGCCCAGGCCTCAGTTAACCCTCTCTGTCCAGGCCTCGGTTAGCCCTTTCAGTCCAGGCCTCGGTTAACCCTCTCAGTCCAGGCCTCGGTTAACCCTCTCAGTGCAGGCCTCGGTTAAACCTCCCTGCCCAGGCCTTGGTTAACCCACCCAACCCAGGCTTTTGATAACCCTCTCTGTCCAGGCCTCGGTTAACCCTCTCTGCCTAGGCCTCTGATAGCCCTCTCTGCCCAGGCCTTCGTTAACCCACTCTGTCCAGGCCTCGGTTAACCCTCTCAGTCCATGCCTCGGTTAACCCTCACAAACCAGACCTCTGTTAACCCGCTCGGTTCAGGCCTCGGGTAACCCAACCAGCCCAGGCCTTGGTTAACCCTCTCTGCCTAGGCCTCTGATAGCCCTCTCTGCCCAGGCCTGTGTTAATAATAATAATAATAATAATCACTTATTGTCATAAGTAGGCTTCAATTAGGTTACGGTAAAAATCCCCTAGTCGCCATATTCTAGCAACTGTTCGGGGAGGCTGGTACAGAAATTGAACCCTCGCTGTTGGTCGTTTTCTGCATTACACACCAGCTGTTTAGCCCACTGTGCTAAACAGGCCTCTGTTAACCCTCTCTGCCATGCTTCGTTTAATCCCCTCTGCCCAGGCCTCGGTTAACCATTCCAGAGCATGGCTCGGTTAACCCTCTGTTCCCAGGACTAAGTAAACCCTCTCTGTCCAGGCCTCGGTTAACCCTCTCTGTCCAGGCCTCGGATAACACTCTCTGTCCAGGTCTCGGTTTACCCTCAAGTGCAGGCCTCTGTTAACCCTCTCGGCCCAGGCCTCAATTAACCCTCTCTGTCCAGGCCTCGGTTAACCCTCGCTGTCCAGGCCTCGGTTAACCCTCTCAATCCAGGCCTCGGTTAACCCTCTCAGTCCAGGCCTCTGTTAACCCTCTCGGTTCAGGCCTCTGTTAACCCTCTCTGTCCATGCGTCGGTTAAACCTCTCTGCCCAGGCCTTGGTTAACCCACCCAACCCAGGTCTCGGTTAACCCACTCTGTCCAGGCCTCGGTTAACCCTCCCAGCCCAGGCCTCGATTAACCCTCTCTGCCCAGGCCTCGGATAGCCCTCTCTGCCCAGGCCTCAGATTGTTCTCTCGGCACAGGCCTCGGATAACCTTCTCTGCCCACGCCTCGGAAAACCCTCTCTGCCCAGGTCTCGGTTAACCCTCTCTGCCCAGGCCTCGGTTAACCCTCTCGGTCCAGTCAACCCTCTCTATCCAGGCGTCGGTTAACCCTCTCAGTCCAGGCCTCGGTTAACCCTCTCAGTCCAGGCCTCGGTTTACCCGCTCAGTCCTGGCCTCGGTTAACCCTCTCAGTTCAGGCCTCGGTTAACCTCTCAGTCCCGGCCTCGGTTAACTCTCTCTGCCAGACCTCGGTTATCTCACTCCTCCCAGGCCTCGGTTAACCCTCTCTGGCTAGCCTTGGTTAATCCTCTCCTCCCAGGCCTTGTTTAATCCTCTCTGGCCAGGCCCCAGGTTAACCGTCTCTGTCCAGGCCTCGGTTAGCCCTCCCTGTCCAGGCTTCGGTTAACCCTCTCTGTCCAGGCCTTGGTTAACCCTCTCATTCCATGCCTCGGTTAACCCTCTCAGTCCAGGCCTCTGTTAACCCTCTCGGTTCAGGCCTCTGTTAACCCTCCCAGCCCAGGCCTCGGATAGCCCTCTCTGTCCAGGCCTCGGATAACCCTGTCTGCCAGGCCTCGGTTAACCCTCTCAGCCCAGGCCTCAGTTAACCCTCTCTGCCCAGGCCTCGGTTAACCCTCTCTGCCCAGGCCTCGGTTAACCCTCTCTGCCCTGGCCTCGGTTAACCCTCTCTGCCCAGGCCTCAGTTAACTCTCTCTGCCCACGCCTCGGAAAACCCTCTCTGCCCACGCCTCGGAAAACCCTCTCTGCCCAGGCCTCGGTTAATCCTCCCTGCCCAGGCCTCGGTTAACGCTCTCGGTCCAGTCAACCCTCTCTGTCCAGGCCTCGGTTAACCCTCTCAGTCCAGGCCTCGGTTAACCTTCTCTGCCCAGGCCTCCGTAACCCTCTCTGCCCAGGCCTCGGTTAAACCTCTCTGCCCAGGCCTTGGTTAACCCTCTCTGTCCAGGCCTCGGTTAACATTCTCTGCCCAGGCCTCGGATAACCCTCTCTGCCCAGGCCTCGGATAACCCTCTCTGCCCAAGCCTCGGATAACCCTCTCAGTCCAGGCCTCTGTTAACCCTCTCTGCCAAGGCCTCAGTTAACCCTCTCTGTCCAGGGCTCGGTTAAACCTCTCTGCCCAGGCCTTGGTTAACCCACCCAACCCAGGTCTCGGTTAACCCACTCTGTCCAGGCCTCGGTTAACCCACCCAACCCAAGACTCGGTTAACCCTCTCTGCCCAGGCCTCGGCTTACCCTCCCAGTGCAGGGCTCTGTTAACCCTCTCTGTCCAGGCCTCGGATAACCCTGTCTGCCAGGCCTCGGTTAACCCTCTCTGCCCAGGCCTCAGTTACCCCTCTCTGCCCAGGCCTCGGTTAACCCTCTCTGCCCAGGCCTCGGTTAACCCTCTCTGCCCAGGCCTCGGTTAACCCTCTCTGCCCAGGCCTCAGTTAACTCTCTCTGCCCACGCCTCGGAAAACCCTCTCTGCCCACGCCTCGGAAAACCCTCTCTGCCCAGGCCTCGGTTAATCCTCTCTGCCCAGGCCTCGGTTAACGCTCTCGGTCCAGTCAACCCTCTCTGTCCAGGCCTCGGTTAACCCTCTCAGTCCAGGCCTCGGTTAACCTTCTCTGCCCAGGCCTCCGTAACCCTCTCTGCCCAGGCCTCGGTTAAACCTCTCTGCCCAGGCCTTGGTTAACCCTCTCTGTCCAGGCCTCGGTTAACATTCTCTGCCCAGGCCTCGGATAACCCTCTCTGCCCAGGCCTCGGATAACCCTCTCTGCCCAAGCCTCGGATAACCCTCTCAGTCCAGGCCTCTGTTAACCCTCTCTGCCAAGGCCTCAGTTAACCCTCTCTGTCCAGGGCTCGGTTAAACCTCTCTGCCCAGGCCTTGGTTAACCCACCCAACCCAAGACTCGGTTAACCCTCTCTGCCCAGGCCTCGGCTTACCCTCCCAGTGCAGGGCTCTGTTAACCCTCTCTATCCAGGCCTCGGTTAACCCTCTCTGCCCAGGCCTCGGCTAACCCTCTCTGTTCAGACCTTGGCTTTGTTGCTCATTTTAGCCTTAGTTTAATTGCTCTTGTTCTGTCACCTTTGCTCTTGAGTCGCCAGGTATCTTTCTGATACCGCCAAGTGGTTCAAGGCCTAGTAATGATCAGTTATCCAACACACCGCATAGTAAGAGTTAAATCAACGCTCATTTATTATATAAAGCAATTAATACTTATACATTAATTCTACCTCTAAGCTACTTCCTACAACTAACAGGCCAATACTTAACTTTGGAAATGGCCCACCAGGTCAGGGAAATGAATGGCCTTTCGAATGGGTTCTGAGCCTGCGGGATTCAAAAGCTGGTACAGGTCGATAGTCAGGAGTGTCTATCTGGTAGCGATCGTTGGAGTAAGACTTACGTTCTCTTGCAGAAGGGTCTCGAAGGGTGCGGAGAGGAGAAGAAGGGTCGAGTTGAACTTGGCCCCTATTCTTATAGTCCCCAGGGGCTTCCCGCCTCTCGGGGCGGACCTTGTACCTGGTTCCAAGTGATTGGACTTGGTCCCAATCACTTGGTTTGATATTCTCCAATACTGGAGTGATTCCTTGATCGAGGGGTGGTCGTTTACCTTTCGTTGTGTCAGCTCCTGCTGGCGCCGAAAAGTCTGGGTCGGCTTTGTGTGTCTATTTTGTGTCAATTGTTCCCGGGATTGCTACTTACTATGCAGATGGCTGGTGTGTTGTTGTGTTGATGGCTTCAGGTATCGGTTTGGTCTGGCTTCTCCAGAGGCGAATACACTGTTTTACCTGCAGCTGTCTGTTTGAGTCCCGTTGGCTGATCTTCCCATCAGCCTCTTCCGTTCGCCATTTTAAATCGGGGTTTGGCCATTCTAATCGGGAATCAGCCATTTTACATGGCTACAGCTTACCCTCCCAGTGCAGGTCTCGGTTAACCCTCTCAGCCCATGCCTCTGTTAACCCTTTCGGTACAGGCCTCTGTTAACCCTCGCTATCCAGGCCTCGGTTAAACCCCTCTGCCCAGGCCTTGGTTAACCCACCCAACCCAGGCTTCGGTTAACCCTCTCTGTCCAGGCCTCGGTTAACCCTCCCAGCTCCGGCCTCGGTTAACGCTCTCTGCCCATGCCTCAGATAACCCTCTCTGCCCAGGCCTCGGATAACCCTCCCAGCTCCGGCCTCGGTTAACCTTCTCTGTTCAGGGCGATCAGTTCAGACTCTGAAATTGCAGTTGATGATATCTTGGACCCTGAGCGTGACTCTGTTGCCATGTCAACAAGACCCTGTGAACCACAAAGAGGAACAAAGCCAACTTGCTGGTCAAGGGGTGTCAATAATGCAGGCCTGGGTTTCAACGAGATGACAGAGTCAATCAGCAGCCATTGACACCTCGATGCAGGGAGACAGAGAGAACATCAAGTGAAAAGCTCACACATTTATTTTCGTAGCACTTGACAAAACTGCAGGCAAAAGTGTGACTCACTGAGCTCCAATGAAATGATGGAGCTTAAAGACTGCATGCGCAGGCCGGTGAACAGAAAATGTAAACTGTCGGGTAGCAGGCTCGACTCTCAGGGACAAGGCCAAGAACGGATCACACAGCTTCCACATGAAAAGTACTGTCGTGTTATGTACTCTGGGATAACACGGGCTGCAACTGGATGCAGCTTTAACCAAAAGATACTCCAGACCTTGAAGTTAGTTCAATCAGGTTTAATGAACAGTAGCACAGTTAGCACAGTTCTCTATGAGTTCGACTCTCTGCTAACCTAAGTGTGGTTACTCTGTCTGTCTGAACCAGACTAGCTCTTAGCCACGTGCTGGAGGTGTGATACTGTAAATACACCCTGTCTCACTCTGTAGATGTTCATCAGTGGAAAGAGGCGGAGTGTGAGTGCCTCGTGTCTTTTATAGTCAGATCCCACCCCTGAGTGTCCTGCCTCCTCATTGGTCATGTCCTGTTCTCTATGTTCATTAGCTGCCTGTCTGTGCCTGTCTGTATATCATTATCTGCTTGTCTGCATATCATGACATCTCCCCCTTTTTTATGTTTTGTTGGTATATGGGAACGTACTTACATGTGGTGGCATATACCAACATATATACAAGCGGTGGCATATGTGAACGTATTTACAGGTGAAGACAGCTGTTTAATGTGAGAAAACAGAACATAGCAAACAAAACAAATGTTCATAAGTCCAGTCTCTGGGGCTTGCGTCTGATCCTTGTCGACCGCCGGATTGGTGGTGGTGGGGGCGATGGCGCCTTGACAGGCGGGATGGAAGCCCGACTGGTGGCCCCGTGAGTCGAGGTATCTGGAGGTGGCAAAACAACGGACGGAAATGGTGAAGAATGTGGTCGCGGGCAGGCAACGGTGCGCAGTGCCCGTCTGTTTCGTCGCACAACAGAACCATCAGCCATACGTACAACATACGAGCGGGGCGCAGCCTGTCGAACGACAGCTGGAGCAGACCAGCCACCATCCGGTATCTTGATCCTGACAGTGTCTGCCGGGGATAACACGGGCAAATCGGTGGCATGAGCATCATAGCCCTGCTTTTGCTGGTTTCGGAGCTGCTGCACCTTCTGCAGCACCGGGAGGTGATCCAGGTTGGGCAAGTGTATGGCTGGAAGTATCGTTCGCAGGTCCCTGTTCATCAGGAGTTGAGCCAGCTACATGCCAGTGGACAGTGGGGTCGCCCTGTGGGCAAGCAGCGCGAGGTAGATGTCAGAAGCAGAATCCGCGGCCTTGCAGATGAGCTGTTTCACAATGTGTACCCCTTTTTCAACCTTCCCATTGAACTGCGGATAGTGTGGGCTGGAAGTGACCTGTTTTAAATGGTATGACTTGGCAAACATAGACCACTCGTGGCTGTTGAAGCATGGGCCATTGTCACTCACGACAGTGAGTGGGATACCATGCCTGGAGAACGTCTCCTTACAGGCCTTGATGACGGTCCGAGATGTGAGGTCTGAGAGCTTCACGACTTCAAGGTAATTGGAGAAATAGTCAATAATCACCATGTAGTCACGCCCATTCGCGCGAAAGAGGTCGATGCTAACCTTGGACCACGGGGAGGTCTCGATTTCATGCTGCTGGAGCATCTCCTTGCTCTGCGCTGGCTGGAAGCATTGACAGGTCGCACAGTTGAGGACCATGTTCGAGATGTCCTGGCTAATACCGGGCCAGTAGACAGCCTGCCTGGCTCTGCGACTGCACTTCTCGACGCCCAGGTGTCCCTCATGGATTTGGCGGAGCACCAAGCTCTGGAGACTGAGTGGAATGACAATCCGGTCCAGCTTGAGGAGGATACCAACAATCACCATCAGGTCGTCCTTTACATTGTAAAATTGAGGGCACTGCCCTTTCGCCAGCCATTGGCGAGGTGGTGCATGAAACGCTGCAAGAGGGGGTCTTTGGCTGTCTCCTCGCGGATATGAACCACCTCCTCATCAGACGCTGGGAGGGGGCGAGCACACAGCTGCACCTGTGATTCAATCTACCAGATGATTTCCAGCGGTTCACTAGGCAATGTGATGGAGCGGGACAATGCATCAGCGATGATGAGCTCCTTGCCAGGCGTGTACACTAAGTCAAAGTCGTACCTTCTGAGTTTGTGGAGGATGCGCTGCAACGGAGGCATCATGTCATTCAGGTCCTTGTGGATAATGTGGACCAGAGGCCTATGATCCGTCTCGACTGTGAATGCCGGCAGGCCGGAGACATAGTCGTGAAACTTGAGAATGCCAGTGAGAGGACCCAGGCATTCCTTCTCTATTTGCACATACATTGTTTCGGTGGGCGTCATGGCCCTCGATGCGTAGGCTACCGGTGCCCAGGATGAAGTGCCATCGCGTTGAAGCAGCACCGCACCGATGCCATCCTGGCTCGCATCTTCGTCTCCCTGTCTGGGTCGAAAAATGCCAAGACGGGTGCAGTGGTGAGCTTGGCTTTCAGCTCCAACCACTTTGCCTGTTGTGCTGCCTTCCACTCAAAGGCAGTGGTCTTTCTTACTAGGTTTCGTAGGGCCGTGGTGTGTGAGGCCAGGTTTGGAATGAACTTGCCCAGAAAATTGACCATACCCAGGAAGCGCAACACCACCTTCTTGTCTTCCGGGACCTTCATGGCTTTGATGGCCTTGACCTTGTCTGTGTCCGGGGCACACCCTGCTGAGAGATCTGGTCACCTAGGAACTTGAGTGTCAACATGCCAAAGCAACATTTGGCCCTGTTCAGCTTCAGGCCATTGGCGTGGACACGACGGAATATCTGCTGGAGACGGGAAACATGCTCCTCCGGGCTCGTGGACCATATAAACGTCGTCCACGTACACACGAACTCCTTCAATGCCCTCCATCATCTGCTCCATGATGCGATGGAAGATCTCCGATGCCGAGACAATTCCAAACGGCATGCGATTATAGCAGTATCTGCCAAACGGTGTGTTGAAGGTGCAGAGCCTTCTGCTGGACTCATCCAGCTGGATTTGCCAAAATCCATGTGACGCATCTAACTTGGTGAAAAAACGTGCGTGTGCCATCTCACTGGTGAGTTCCTCCCGCTTCGGGATGGGGTAGTGTTCACACATTATATTCTTATTGAGATCCTTGGGATCAATGCAGATGTGCAGGTCTCCCGAAGGCTTTCTAACACATACCATCGAGCTGACCTGAGGAAGGAGCAGTGCTCCGAAAGCTAGTGTTTGAAACAAACCTGTTGGACTTTAACCTGGTGTTGTAAGACTTCTTACTTGATTTTCAGTCGCTGCTCTCTCAGAGGATCAGAGTGAACTCCAAACACGATTTGGTCTCTGATCCTGGAGTCAGCAATATCACCAAAGTTGCAGGACAGCGCTAGCAGGCGGAGGTTGGTTAAGAAGGAGTTGAAAGATTCATCTTTACCTTGTAGACGCTGTTTGAATATGTCGCGCCCGAAGATTTAGTTGGTGTCCACTTCACAGTGACTATCGAACTTGTCCAGGAGGGTCTGAAACGTTGACTTGTCCTGGCCTTCAGTGAAGTGAAAAGAGTTGAAGAGTTCGATGGCTTGATCACCCGCTGTTGAGAGGAGATGCGCGATCTTCCTTGCATCAGACCCACCCTCGAGGTCTGAAGCTTCGATGTACAGCAGAAACTTTTGTTTGAATGGTCCGCCAGTTGGCACTGAGATTGCCGGAGGTCCTGAGCTGGTGAGGAGCCTGAATCTTCTCCATGGTGCCGGGATACATTCGCTACGGACTGGGATAAATCACCTAGATTAAGCAGTCTCCTGGTAGCATGATGTGTTATGTACTCTGGGATAACACAGGCTGCAACTGGATGCAGCTTTAACCAAAAGATACTCCAGACCTTGAAGTTGGTTCAATCTGATTAACTGAATCAGTAGCACAGTTAGCACAGTTCTCTATGAGCTAGACTCTCTGCTAATCTAAGTGATGCGCGATCAATTACACTCAAGACAAAGTGATTTCATAACTGAAGGCTTTAATCGACTAGAACTTGTTCCCCAGCAGCTTCGGTACAGAAAGTGAAGGCTGCTGGGACGGCACCGTTTCTTATACTCCACCTTCAGGGCGGAGCTACGTAACAACAGCCAATGGCAAACTCCTGGGTTTAACCAATGGTCATCAGCCTATTAGGTACCGCAAGACCTGGTACTATCACACGAAGTGAAGTTACTCTGACTGGACCAGACTAGCTCTTAGCCACGTGCTGGAGGTGTGATACTGTACATACACCCTGACTCACTCTGTAGATGTTCATCAGTGGAAAGAGGCGGAGTGTGAGTGCCTCGTGCCTTTTATAGTCAGATCCCACCCCTGAGTGTCCTGCCTGCTCATTGGGCATGTCCTGTTCTCTGAGTTGATCAGCTGCCTGTCTGAACCTGTCTGTATATTATTACCTGCGTGTCTGCGTATCATGACAAGTACAACCAGGCGAAAGCTTAGATCCTCTCTCTCTCTCAGGGAGATGGTGTGGAGATGCCGGTGTTGGACTGGGGTGAGCACAGTAAGAGGTTTTACACCAGGTTAAAGTCCAACAGGTTTGTTTCGAATCACTAGCTTTCGGAGGACGGCTCAACCTGAGGAAGGAGCAGCGCTCCGAAAGCCAGTGGTTCGAAACAAACATGTTGGACTTTAACCTGGTGTTGTAAGACTTCTCACCGAGATATCTATACACTGACTGGTGTCTCAGTCCCCTCTCTCTCTCAGGGAGATATCTGTACACTGACTGGTGTCTCTCAGTCCCCTCTCTCTCTCAGGGTGATATCTGTACACTGACTGGTGTCTCTCAGTCCCCTCTCTCTCTCAGGGAGATATCTGTACACTGACTGGTGTCTCAGTCCCCTCTCTCTCTCAGGGAGATATCTGTACACTGACTGGTGTCTCTCAGTCCTCTCTCTCTCAGGGAGATATCTGTACACTGACTGGTGTCTCTCAGTCCCCTCTCTCTCTCAGGGAGATATCTGTACACTGACTGGTGTCCCTCAGTCCTCTCTCTCTCTCAGGGAGATATCTATACACTGACTGGTGTCTCTCAGTCCCCTCTCTCTCTCAGGGAGATATCTATACACTGACTGGTGTCTCTCAGTCCCCTCTCTCTCAGGGAGATATCTGTACACTGACTGGTGTCTCTCAGTCCTCTCTCTCTCTCAGGGAGATATCTGTACACTGACTGGTGTCTCTCAGTCCACTCTCTCAGGGAGATAGCTGTACACTGACTGGTGTCTCTCAGTCCCCTCTCTCTCGCAGGGAGATATCTGTACACTGACTGGTGTCTCTCAGTCCCCCCTCTCTCTCTCAGGGAGATATCTGTACACTGACTGGTGTCTCTCAGTCCCCTCTCTCTCTCAGGGAGATATCTATACACTGACTGGTGTCTCTCCGTCCCCTCTCTCGCAGGGAGATATTTGTACACTGACTGGTGTCTCTCAGTCCCCTCTCTCGCAGGGAGATATCTGTACACTGACTGGTGTCTCTCAGTCCCCTCTCTCTCAGGGAGATATCTGTACACTGATTGGTGTCTCTCAGTCCCGCTCTCTCTCAGGGAGATATCTGTACACTGACTGGTGTCTCTGAATCCTCTCTCTCTCAGGGAGATATCTGTACACTGACTGGTGTCTCTCAGTCCTCTCTCTCTCAGGGAGATATCTGTACAGTGACTGGTGTCTCTCAGTCCCCTCTCTCTCTCAGGGATATATCTGTACACTGACTGGTGTCTCTCAGTCCTCTCTCTCTCAGGGAGATATCTGTACAGTGACTGGTGTCTCTCAGTCCTCTCTCTCTCAGGGAGATATCTGTACACTGACTGGTGTCTCTCCGTCCCCTCTCTCGCAGGGAGATATCTGTACACTGACTGGTGTCTCTCAGTCCCCTCTCTCGCAGGGAGATATCTGTACACTGACTGGTGTCTCTCAGTCCCCTCTCTCTCAGGGAGATATCTGTACACTGACTGGTGTCTCTCAGTCCCGCTCTCTCTCAGGGAGATATCTGTACACTGACTGGTGTCTCTGAATCCTCTCTCTCTCAGGGAGATATCTGTACACTGACTGGTGTCTCTCAGTCCTCTCTCTCTCAGGGAGATATCTGTACAGTGACTGGTGTCTCTCGTCCTCTCTCTCTCTCAGGGAGATATCTGTACACTGACTGGTGTCTCTCAGTCCTCTCTCTCTCAGGGAGATATCTGTACACTGACTGGTGTCTCTCAGTCCCCTCTCTCTCTCAGGGAGATATCTGTACACTGACTGGTGTCTCTCAATCCTCTCTCTCACAGGGAGATATCTGTACACTGACTGGTGTCTCTCAGCCCCCTCTCTCTCTCTCTCAGGGAGATATCTGTACACTGACTGGTGTCTCTCAGTCCCCTCTCGCTCTCAGGGAGATATCTGTACACTGACTGGTGTCTCTCAGTCCTCTCTCTCTCAGGGAGATATCTGTACAGTGACTGGTGTCTCTCAGTCCTCTCTCTCTCTCAGGGAGATATCTGTACACTGACTGGTGTCTCTCAGTCCTCTCTCTCTCAGGGAGATATCTGTACACTGACTGGTGTCTCTCAGTCCCCTCTCTCTCTCAGGGAGATATCTGTACACTGACTGGTGTCTCTCAATCCTCTCTCTCACAGGGAGATATCTGTACACTGACTGGTGTCTGTCAGCCCCCTCTCTCTCTCTCTCAGGGAGATATCTGTACACTGACTGGTGTCTCTCAGTCCCCTCTCGCTCTCAGGGAGATATCTGTACACTGACTGGTGTCTCTCAGTCCTCTCTCTCTCAGGGAGATATCTGTACAGTGACTGGTGTCTCTCAGTCCTCTCTCTCTCTCTCAGGGAGATATCTGTACACTGACTGGTGTCTCTCAGTCCTCTCTCTCTCAGGGAGATATCTGTACACTGACTGGTGTCTCTCAGTCCCCTCTCTCTCTCAGGGAGATATCTGTACACTGACTGGTGTCTCTCAATCCTCTCTCTCTCAGGGAGATATCTGTACACTGACTGGTGTCTCTCAGTCCCCTCTCTCTCTCAGGGAGATATCTGTACACTGACTGGTGTCTCTCAGTCCCCTCTCTCTCAGGGAGATATCTGTACACTGACTGGTGTCTCTCAGTCCCCTCTCTCCCACAGGGAGATATCTGTACACTGACTGGTGTGTCTCCGTCCCCCCTCCCTCTCAGGGAGATATCTGTACACTGACTGGTGTCTCTCAGTCCCCTCTCTCTCAGGGAGATATCTGTACACTGACTGGTGTCTCTCAGTCCCCTATCTCTCTCAGGGAGATATCTGTACACTGACTGGTGTCTCTCAGTCCTCTCTCTCTCAAGGAGATATCTGTACAGTGACAGGTCTCTCTCAGTCCTCTCTCTCTCTCAGGGAGATATCTGTACACTGACTGGTGTCTCTCAGTCCTCTCTCTCTCAGGGAGATATCTGTACACTGACTGGTGTCTCTCAGTCCCCTCTCTCTCTCAGGGAGATATCTGTACACTGACTGGTGTCTCTCAATCCTCTCTCTCTCAGGGAGATATCTGTACACTAACTGATGTCTCTCAGTCCCCTCTCTCGCAGGGAGATATCTGTACACTGACTGGTGTCTCTCAGTCCCCTCTCTCTCTCAGGGAGATAACTGTACACTGATTGGTGTCTCTCAGTCCTCTCTCTCTCAGGGAGATATCTGTACAGTGACTGGTGTCTCTCAGTCCTCTCTCTCTCTCAGGGAGATATCTGTACACTGACTGGTGTCTCTCAGTCCTCTCTCTCTCAGGGAGATATCTGTACACTGACTGGTGTCTCTCAGTCCCCTCTCTCTCTCAGGGAGATATCTGTACACTGACTGGTGTCTCTCAATCCTCTCTCTCTCAGGGAGATATCTGTACACTGACTGGTGTCTCTCAGTCCCCTCTCTCTCTCAGGGAGATATCTGTACACTGACTGGTGTCTCTCAGTCCCCTCTCTCACAGGGAGATATCTGTACACTGACTGTTGTCTCTCAGTCCCCTCTCTCTCACAGGGAGATATCTGTACACTGACTGGTGTCTCTCCGTCCCCCCTCCCTCTCAGGGAGATATCTGTACACTGACTGGTGTCTCTCAGTCCCCTCTCTCTCATGGAGATATCTGTACACTGACTGGTGTCTCTCAGTCCCCTCTCTCTCTCAGGGAGATATCTGTACACTGACTGGTGTCTCTCAGTCCCCTCCCTCTCAGGGAGATATCTGTACACTGACTGGTGTCTCTCAGTCCCCTCTCTCTCTCAGGGAGATACCTGTGCACTGACTGGCGTCTCTCAGTCCCCTCTCTCTCTCAGGGAGATATCTCTACACTGACTGCTGTCTCTCAGTCCCCTCTCTCTCAGGGAGATATCTGTACACTGACTGGTGTCTCTCAGTCCCCCCTGTCTCTCAGGGAGATATCTGTACACTGACTGGTGTCTCTCAATCCGCTCTCTCTCAGGGAGATATCTGTACACTGACTGGTGTCTCTCAGTCCCCTCTCTCTCTCAGGGAGATATCTGTACACTGACTGGTGTCTCTCAGTCCCCTCTCTCTCTCAGGGAGATATCTGTACACTGACTGGTGTCTCTCAGTCCCCTCTCTCTCTCAGGGAGATATCTGTACACTGACTGGTGTCTCTCAGTCCCCTCTCTCTCAGGGAGATGTCTGTACACTGACTGGTGTCTCTCAGTCCCTTCTCTCTCAGGGAGATATCTGTACACTGACTGGTGTCTCTGTGGTGATACACCACTGTACCTCCCTACCATTGTACATAGTATATAATAGTTGTGTGTAACGTGGCCCTGTAATACTGTGTATTGTACTGTAACTCTGCAGAGGTTCGGTCACTGGTAGATAACCCGACCTGGCCACGGAGAGCTCCGCCTTAGCCACTCCCCCGGGAGTCAGTATAAGAACCTCTTCTGGGACAGCCCCCATTCTGTCTGGGGTCGTCTGTGTCGGGTAAGCCTCCCATGTAGTATATTAAAGCCTGAGTTAAAGTCTCACATGTCTTTGTGGTTCTTGACGCTTAGCGCATCAATTTAATATACTACATGGGAGCGCATCAGTCTCTCAGTCCCCTCTCTCTCTCAGGGAGATATCTGTACACTGACTGGTGTCTCTCAGTCCTCTCTCTCTCAGGGAGATATCTGTACACTGACTGGTGTCTCTCAGTCCCCCCTCTCTCTCAGGGAGATATCTGTACACTGACTGCTGTCTCTCAGTCCCCTCTCTCTGTCAGGGAGATATCTGTACACTGACTGGTGTCTCTCAGTCCCCTCTCTCTCAGGGAGATATCTGTACACTGACTGGTGTCTCTCAGTCCCCTCTCTCTCTCAGGGAGATATCTGTACACTGACTGGCGTCTCTCAGTCCCCTCTCTCTCTCAGGGAGATATCTGTACACTGACTGGTGTACTCAGTCCCCTCCCTCTCAGGGAGATATCTGTACACTGACTGGTGTCTCTCAGTCCCCTCCCTCTCAGGGAGATATCTGCACACTGACTGGTGTCTCTCAGTCAGTCCCCTCTCTCTCAGGGAGATATCTGCACACTGACTGGTGTCTCTCAGTTCCCTCTCTCTCTCAGGGAGATATCTGTACACTGACTGGTGTCTCTCAGTCCCCTCTCTCTCAGGGAGATATCTGTACACTGACTGGTGTCTCTCAGTCCCCTCTGTCTCTCAGGGAGATATCTGTACACTGACTGGTGTCTCTCAGTCCCCTCTCTCCCAGGGAGATATCTGTACACTGACTGGTGTCTCTCAGTCCCCTCTGTCTCTCAGGGAGATATCTGTACACTGACTGGTGTCTCTCAGTCCCCTCTCTCTCTCAGGGAGATATCTGTACACTGACTGGTGTCTCTCAGTCCCCTCTCTCTCAGGGAGATATCTGTACACTGACTGGTGTCTCTCAGTCCCCTCTCTCTCAGGGAGATATCTGTACACTGACTGGTGTCTCTCAGTCTCCTCTCTCTCAGGGAGATATCTGTACACTGACTGGTGTCTCTCAGTCCCCTCTCTCTCTCAGGGAGATATCTGTACACTGACTGGTGTCTCTCAGTCCCCTCTCTCTCTCAGGGAGATATCTGTACACTGACTGGTGTCTCTCAGTCCCCCCTCCTTCAGGGAGATATCTGTACACTGACTGGTGTCTCTCAGTCCCCTCTCTCTCAGGGAGATATCTGTACACTGACTGGTGTCTCTCAGTCTCCTCTCTCTCAGGGAGATATCTGTACACTGACTGGTGTCTCTCAGTCCCCTCTCTCTCTCAGGGAGATATCTGTACACTGACTGGTGTCTCTCAGTCCCCTCTCTCTCTCAGGGAGATATCTGTACACTGACTGGTGTCTCTCAGTCCCCCCTCTCTCTCAGGGAGATATCTGTACACTGACTGGTGTCTCTCAGTCCCCTCTCTCTCTCAGGGAGATATCTGTACACTGACTGGCGTCTCTCAGTCCCCTCTCTCTCTCTCAGGGAGATATCTGTACACTGACTGGTGTCTCTCAGTCCCCTCTCTCTCTCAGGGAGATATCTGTACTCTGACTGGTGTCTCTCAGTCCCCTCCCTCTCTCAGGGAGATATCTGTACACTGACTGGTGTCTCTCAGTCCCCTCCCTCTCTCAGGGTGATATCTGTACACTGACTGGTGTCTCTCAGTCCCCTCTCTCTCAGGGAGATATCTGTACACTGACTGGTGTCTCTCAGTCCCCTCTCTCCCAGGGAGATATCTGTACACTGACTGGTGTCTCTCAGTCCTCTCTCTCTCTCAGGGAGATATCTGTACTGACTGGTGTCTCTCAGTCCCCTCTCTCTCTCAGGGAGATATCTGTACACTGACTGGTGTCTCTCAGTCCCCTCTCTCTCTCAGGGAGATATCTGTACACTGACTGGTGTCTCTCAGTCCCCTCTCTCTCAGTGAGATATCTGTACACTGACTGGTGTCTCTCAGTCCCCTCTCTCTCAGGGAGATATCTGTACACTGACTGGTGTCTCTCAGTCCCCTCTCTCAGGGAAATATCTGTACACTGACTGGTGTCTCCCAGTCCCCTCTCTCTCAGGGAGATATCTGTACACTGACTGGTGTCTCTCAGTCCCCTCTCTCTCAGGGAGATATCTGTGTCATAATATACACCAGTATATCATGGTGCAGATACACACACTGATGGACACACAGCGGGACCAATCAACACACACAACACCGCAGCCAATCACCAGTTAGAGCACACTCACTATATAGACAGGGGATATCAGAGTTCCCGCTCATTCGGGATGCAGCCTCTCAGTAGGACAGAGCTTACAGCACAGATCTTCACCATGTGCTGAGTGCATAGACTGGCTCGGACAGGCATAGGTCTTTAGTTTAATCTAACATCGTGTTAACCCACAGTGAAAGTGTGTCCAACAGTTTCTAACTTAATAAAATAGTGTTGCACTATTTTATGTGTTGGTGGCCGGTATGTGTTCCCCGGATCCAGAGCACCCAACACATCAATTGGTTTGTAAGATAATGAGATTTATTTAATTTTGTTACAGAAAACTTTGTACAAGCTAATCTTTCGAGCGAGAGACGGCCGCTAATTGCTGGCTGGCAGAAGCACCACCCCCTTTCCGCGGGGTGCACGTCGCCTTCGAGGCCTTCCGGGAAACCCAGATCCACAGATATCCCTCCCTGCCCAAAGTCCAAAATCCCCTCTATGAGCCATTCACAAGAGGGAGGAGACGGTATCGAGGGAGGTGAGAGCCGAAGAACCGTCTTCGCTGCCGGAGGAACTTCCGAAGATCGAGGTGGCGGTGTTCCTGGCGGCGTGTACCGAGCCGGAGAAGGTCTCTTACTCCTGGAACGCCATGAAGGGTGGAGCCGGTACGCCCCGCTTCCCCTCGGATATCCCCGGGGGTTTGGAATCCATCTCTGAATCCGGAGAGGATACCACCAGCGGGAGGTCCAGGGGTCCACCACGCGGAACCGCGGTCCTGGCTCCTCAGTTTCAGCAGAGCACCGTGCCGGTAACCAACGGTAACGAAGGCTGAAAACTCCGACTCAAACCTTGTCCCCCGGGGCAAAATGATGGGCTGGACAATGTGGTCCAGGGGTTCACACCTGCTTATTCTGGGCACATCGCACCTTCGCCCCGATGTGCGGGAGCAGCACACTTCAACAAGGCCGAGGCGTCGGCACACGAGGAGTTCAGCTGGAGCCAACCTCGCTCACGGTACGCGGTGAGGTCCGGTACGCGGTGTGGTAAGGTCCGGTATGCGGTGTGGTCCGATACGCGGTGTGGTAAGGTCCGGTATGTGGTGTGGTCCGGTACGCGGTGTGGTAAGGTCCGGTACGCGGTGTGGTAAGGTCCGGTACGTGGTGTGGTAAGGTCCGGTACGCGGTGTGGTAAGGTCCAGTACGCGGTGTGGTAAGGTCCGGTATGCGGTGTGGTCCGGTACGCGGTGTGGTAAGGTCCGGTACGTGGTGTGGTAAGGTCCGGTACGCGGTGTGGTAAGGTCCGGTATGTGCTGAGGTCCGGTACGCGGTGTGGTAAGGTCCGGTACGCGGTGAGGTCCGGTACACGGTGAGGTCCGGTACGCGGTAAGGTCCGGTTCGTGGTGAGGTCCGGTACGCGGTGAGGTCCGGTACGCGGTGAGGTCCGGTACGCGGTGGGGTCCGGTACGCGGTGAGACCCGGTACGCGGTGAGACCCGGTACGCGGTGTGGTCCGGTACACGGTGAGGTCCGGTACGCGGTGAGGTCCGGTACGCGGTGAGGTCCGGTACGCGGTGAGGTCCGGTACGCGGTAAGGTCCGGTTCGTGGTGAGGTCCGGTACGCGGTGAGGTCCGGTAAGCGGTGAGGTCCGGTACGCGGTGAGGTCCGGTACGCGGTGGGGTCCGGTACGCGGTGAGACCCGGTACGCGGTGAGACCCGGTACGCGGTGTGGTCCGGTACATGGTGAGGTCCGGTACGAGGTGAGGTCCGGTACGCGGTGAGGTCCGGTACGCGGTGAGGTCCGGTACGCGGTGAGGTCAGGTACGCGGTGTGACCCGGTACGCGGTGGGGTCCGGTACGCGGTGAGGTCAGGTACGCGGTGTGACCCGGTACGCGGTGGGGTCCAGTACGCGGTGAGGACCGGTACGCGGTGTGACCCGGTACGCGGTGAGGTCCGGTACGCGGTGGGGTCTGGTACGCGGTGAGGTTCGGTACGCGGTGTGACCCGGTACACGGTGAGGTCCGGTACGCGGTGAGGTCCGGTACGCGGTGTGACCCGGTACACGGTGAGGTCCGGTACGCGGTGAGGTCCGGTACGCGGTGTGACCCGGTACACGGTGAGGTCCGGTACGCGGTGAGGTCCGGTACGCGGTGAGGTTCGGTACGCGGTGAGGTCCGGTACGCGGTGAGGTTCGGTACGCGGTGAGGTCCGGTACGCGGTGAGGTCCGGTACGCGGTGAGGTCCGGAAGGCGGTGAGGTCCGGTACGCGGTGAGGTCCAGTACGCGGTGTGGTCCGATACGCGGTGAGGTCCGTTACGCGGTGAGGACCGGTACGCGGTGAGGTCCGGTACGCGGTGAGGTCAGGTACGCGGTGAGGTCTGGTACGCGGTGAGGTCAGGTACGCGGTGAGGTCCGGTACGCGGTGAGGTCAGGTACGCGGTGAGGTCAGGTACGCGGTGAGGTCCGGTACGCGGTGAGGTCCGGTACGCGGTGAGGTCAGGTACGCGGTGAGGTCAGGTACGCGGTGAGGTCAGGTACGCGGTGAGGTCCGGTACGTGGTGTGACCCGGTACGTGGTGTGACCCGGTACGCGGTGAGGTCGGGTACGCGGTGAAGTCCGTTACGCGGTGAGGTCCGGTACGCGGTGAGATCCGGTACGCGGTGAGGTCCATAACGCGGTGTGGTCCGGTACGCGGTGAGGTCCGGTACGCGGTGTGACCCGGTCCGCGGTGTGGTCCGGTACGCGGTGAGGTTCGGTACGTGTTGAGGTCCGGTACGCGGTGAGGTCCGGTACGTGGTGAGGTCCGGTACGCGGTGTGACCCGGTACGCGGTGTGACCCGGTACGCGGTGAGGTCCGGTACGCGGTGAGGTCCGGTACGCGGTGAGGTCCGGTACGCGGTGTGACCCGGTACGCGGTGTGACCTGGTACACGGTGTGGTCCGGTACGTGGTGAGGTCCGGTACGCGGTGAGACCCGGTATGCGGTGAGGTCCGGTACGCGGTGAGGTCCGGTACGCGGTGATGTCCGGTACGTGGTGAGGTCCGGTACGTGCTGAGGTCCGGTACGCGGTGAGGTCCGGTACGCGGTGAGGTCCGGTACGAGGTGAGGTCCGGTACGCGGTGAGGTCTGGTACGCGGTGAGGTCCGGTACGCGGTGGGGTCCGGTACGCGGTGAGGTGTGGTACGCGGTGAGGTCCGGTATGCGGTGAGGTCCGGTACGCGGTGAGGTCCGGTACGCGGTGAGGTCCGGTACACGGTGAGGTCCGGTACGCGGTGAGGTGCGGTACGCGGTGGGGTCCGGCACGTGGTGAGGTCCGATACGCGGTGAGGTCCGGTACGCGGTGAGGTCCGGTACGTGGTGTGGCCCGGTACGCGGTGGGGTCCGGTACGCGGTGATGTCCGGTACGGGGTGAGGTCCGGTACGCGGTGTGACCCGGTACGCGGTGCGGTCCGGTACGCGGTGTGACCCGGTACGCGGTGAGGTCCGGTACGTGGTGAGGTGCGGTACGCGGTGAGGTGCGGTACGCAGTGTGTTCCGGTACGCGGCATGGTCCGGTACGCGGTGAAGTCCGGTACACGGTGTGTTCCGGTACGCGGTGTGGTCCGGTACGCGGTGAGGTCCGGTACGCGGTGAGGTCCGGTACGCGGTGTGACCCGGTACGCGGTGTGGTCAGGTACGTGGTGAGCACCGGTACGCGGTGGGGTCCGGTACATGGTGAGGTCAGGTACGTGGTGAGGTCCGGTACGCGGTGAGGTCCGGTACGCGGTGAGGTCCGGTACACGGTGAGGTCCGGTACGCGGTGAGGTCCGGTACGCGGTGAGGTCCGGTACGCGGTGAGGTCCGGTACGCGGTGAGACCCGGTACGCGGTGTGATAAGGTACGGTACGCGGTGTTGTCCGATTCGCGGTGTGGTAAGGTCCGGTAAGCGGTATGGTAAGGTCCGGTACGCGGTGTGGTCCGATATGTGGTTTGGTCTGGTACGCGGTGAGACCTGGTCCGCGGTGTGGTCCGGTACGCGGTGAGGTCCGGTACGCGGTGAGGTCCGGTACGTGGTGTGACCCGGTGCGCGGTGAGGTCGGGTACGCTGTGAGGTCCATAACGCGGTGTGGTCCGGTACGCGGTGAGGTCCGGTACGCGGTGTGACCCGGTACGTGGTGTGACCCGGTGCGCGGTGAGGTCGGGTACGCTGTGAGGTCCATAACGTGGTGAGGTCCGGTACGCGGTGAGTTCCGGTACGCGGTGAGGTCCGGTACGCGGTGAGGTCCGGTACGTGTTGAGGTCCGGTACGCGGTGAGGTCCGGTACGCGGTGAGACCCGGTACGCGGTGTGACCCGGTACGCGGTGAGGTCCGGTACGCGGTGAGGTCCGGTACGCGGTGAGTTCCGGTACGAGGTGAGGTCCGGTACGTGGTGAAGTCCGGTACGCGGTGAGGTCCGTTACGCGGTGAGGTCCGGTACGCGGTGAGGTCCAGTACGTGGTGAAGTCCGGTACGCGGTGAGGTCCGGTACGCGGTGTGGTCCGGTACGCCGTGAGGTCCGTTACGCGGTGAGGTTCGGTACGCGGTGTGGTCCGGTACGCGGTGAGGTCCGGTACACGGTGAGGTCCGGTACGCGGTGAGGTCCGGTACGCGGTGAGGTCCGGTACGGGGTGAGGTCCGGTACGCGGTGTGACCCAATTCGCGGTGTGGTCCGGTACGCGGTGAGGCCCGGTACGTGTTGAGGTCCGGTACGCGGTGAGGTCCTGTACGCGGTGAGGTCCGGTACGCGGTGAGGTGCGGTACGCGGTGGGGTCCGGCACGCGGTGAGGTCCGATACGCGGTGAGGACCGGTACGCGGTGAGGTCCGGTACGCGGTGTGACCCGGTACGCGGTGAGGTGTGGTACGCGGTGGGGTCCGGTACGCGGTGGGGTCCGGTACGCGGTGAGGTCCGGTACGCGGTGAGGTCCGGTACGCGGTGTGACCCGGTACGCGGTGTGGTCCGGTTCGCGGTGAGGTCCGGTACACGGTGAGGTTCGGTACGCAGTGTGTTCCGGTACGCGGCGTGGTCCGGTACGCGGTGAAGTCCGGTACACGGTGTGTTCCGGTACGTGGTGTGGTCCGGTACGCGGTGAGGTCCGGTACGCGGTGAGGTCCGGTACGCGGTGAGGTCGGGTACGCGGTGAGGTCCGGTACGCGGTGAGGTCCGGTACGCGGTGAGGTCCGGTACGCGGTGAGGTCCGGTACGCGGTGAGGTCCGGTACGCGGTAAGGTCCGGTTCGTGGTGAGGTCCGGTACGCGGTGAGGTCCGGTACGCGGTGAGGTCCGGTACGCGGTGTGACCCGGTACGCGGTGAGGTCCGGTACGCGGTGAGGTCCGGTACGCGGTGAGGTCCGGTACGTGGTGAGGTCCGGTACGCGGTGAGGTCCGGTACGCGGTGTGACCCGGTACGCGGTGAGACCCGGTACGCGGTGAGGTCCGGTACACGGTGAGGTCCGGTACGCGGTGTGACCCGGTACGCGGTGAGGTCCGGTACGCGGTGAGGTCCGGTACGCGGTGAGGTCCGGTACGCGGTGAGGTCCGGTACGCGGTGAGGTCCGGTAGGTGTTGATGTCCGGTACACGGTGAGGTCAGTTACGCGGTGAGGTCCGGTACGCGGTGAGGTCCGGTACGCGGTGAAGTCCGGTACGCGGTGAGGTCCGGTACGCGGTGTGGTCCGGTACGCGGTGTGACCCGGTACGCGGTGTGACCCGGTACGCGGTGAGGTCCGGTACGCGGTGAGGTCCGGTACGCGGTGAGGTCCGGTACGCGGTGAAGTCCGGTACGCGGTGAGGTCCGGTACGCGGTGAGGTCCGGTACGCGGTGAAGTCCGGTACGCGATGAGGTCCGGTACGCGGTGAGGTCCGGTACGCGGTGAGGTCCGGTACGCGGTGAGGTCCGGTACGCGGTGAGGTTCGGTACGCGGTGTGGTCCGGTACGCGATGAGGTCCGGTACGCGGTGAGGTCCGGTACGCGGTGAGGTCCGGTACGCGGTGAGGTTCGGTACGCGGTGGGGTCCGGTACGCGGTGAGGTCCGGTACGCGGTGAGGTCCGGTACGCGATGAGGTCCGGTACGCGGTGAGGTCCGGTACGCGGTGTGGTCCGGTACGCGGTGAGGTCCGGTACGCGATGAGGTCCGGTACGCGATGAGGTCCGGTACGCGGTGTGGCCCGGTACGCGGTGAGGTCCGGTACGCGATGAGGTCCGGTACGCGGTGAGGTCCGGTACGCGGTGTGGTCCGGTACGCGGTGAGGTCCGGTACGCGATGAGGTCCGGTACGCGATGAGGTCCGGTACGCGGTGAGGTCCGGTACGCGATGAGGTCCGGTACGCGGTGAGGTTCGGTACGCGGTGTGGTCCGGTACGCGATGAGGTCCGGTACGCGGTGAGGTCCGGTACGCGGTGAGGTCCGGTACGCGATGAGGTCCGGTACGCGGTGAGGTCCGGTACGCGGTGTGGTCCGGTACGCGGTGAGGTCCGGTACGCGATGAGGTCCGGTACGCGATGAGGTCCGGTACGCGGTGTGGCCCGGTACGCGGTGAGGTCCGGTACGCGATGAGGTCCGGTACGCGGTGAGGTCCGGTACACGGTGAGGTCCGGTACGCGGTGAGGTCCGGTACGCGATGAGGTCCGGTACGCGGTGAGGTCCGGTACGCGGTGTGACCCGGTACGCGGTGTGACCCGGTACGCGGTGAGGTCCGGTACGCGATGAGGTCCGGTACGCGGTGAGGTCCGGTACGCGGTGAGGTCCGGTACGCGGTGTGACCCGGTACGCGGTGAGGTCCGGTACGCGATGAGGTCCGGTACGCGGTGAGGTCCGGTACGCGGTGAGGTCCGGTACGCGGTGAGGTCCGGTACGCGGTGAGGTCCGGTACGCGGTGTGACCCGGTACGCGGTGTGGCCCGGTACGCGGTGAGGTCCGGTACGCGGTGAGGTCCGGTACGCGGTGAGGTCCGGTACGCGGTGAAGTCCGGTACGCGGTGAGGTCCGGTACGCGGTGAGGTCCGGTACGCGGTGAGGTCCGGTACGCGGTGAGGTCCGGTACGCGGTGAGGTCCGGTACGCGATGAGGTCCGGTACGCGGTGAGGTCCGGTACGCGGTGAGGTCCGGTACGCGGTGAGGTCCGGTACGCGGTGAGGTCCGGTACGCGGTGAGGTCCGGTACGCGGTGTGACCCGGTACGCGGTGGGGTCCGGTACGCGGTGAGGTCCGGTACGCGGTGAGGTGTGGTACGCAGTGGGGTCCGGTACGCGGTTTGACCCGGTACGCGGTGGGGTCCGGTACGCGGTGAGGTCCGGTACGCAGTGGGGTCCGTTACGCGGTGTGATCCGGTACGCGGTGTGACCCGGTACGCGGTGTGACCCGGTACGCGGTGAGGTCCGGTACGCGGTGAGGTCCGGTACGCGGTGTGGTCCGGTACGCGGTGAGGTCCGGTATGCGGTGTGGTCCGGTACGCGGTGAAGTCCGGTACGCGGTGTGGTCCGGTACGCGGTGAGGTCCGGTATGCGGTGTGGTCCGGTACGCGGTGAGGTCCGGTACGCGGTGTGGTCCGGTACGCGGTGAGGTCCGGTATGCGGTGTGGTCCGGTACGCGGTGAGGTCCGGTACGCGATGTGACCCAGTACGCGGTGTGGTCCGGTACGCGGTGTGGTCCGGTACGCGGTGAGGTCTGGTACGCGGTGAGGTCCGGTACGCGGTGAGGTCTGGTACGCGGTGAGGTCCGGTACGCGGTGTGGTCCGGTACGCGGTGAGGTTCGGTACGCGTTGAGGTCCGGTACACGGTGAGGTCCGGTACGCAGTGAGGTCCGATACGCGGTGTGACCCGGTACGCGGTGAGGTCCGGTACACGTTGAGGTCCGGTACACGGTGAGGTCCGGTATGCGGTGAAGTCCGTTATGTGGTGAGGTCCGTTACGCGGTGAGATCCGGTACGCGGTGAGGTGCGGTACGCGGTGAGGTCCGGTACGCAGTGAGGTCAAGTACGCAGTGAGTTCCGGTACGCGTTGTGGTCCGGTATGCGGTGTGGTCCGGTGCGCGGTGTGGTCCGGTACGCGGTGTGGTCCGGTACGCGGTGAGGTCCGGTACGTGGTGAGGTCCGGTACGCGGTGAAGTCCGGTACGCGGTGTGGTCCGGTACGCGGTGATGTCCGGTACGTGGTGAGGTCCGGTACGTGCTGAGGTCCGGTTCGCGGTGAGGTCCGGTACGCGGTGAGGTCCGGTACGCGGTGATGTCCGGTACGCGGTGAGGTCCGGTACGTGGTGAGGTCCGGTACGCGGTGAGGTCCGGTACGTGGTGTGGTCCGGTACGCGGTGAGGTCCGGTACGTGGTGAGGTCCGGTACGCGTTGAGGTCCGGTACGTGGTGAGGTCCGGTACGTGGTGGGGTCCGGTACGCAGTGAGGTCCGGTACGCGGTGGGGTCCGGTACGCGGTGTGGTCCGGTACGCGGTGAGGTCCGGTACGTGGTGAGGTCCGGTACGCGGTGATGTCCGGTACGCGGTGAGGTCCGGTACGTGGTGAGGTCCGGTACGCGGTGAGGTCCGGTACGTGGTGTGGTCCGGTACGCGGTGAGGTCCGGTACGCGATGAGGTCCGGTACGCGGTGAGGTCCGGTACGCGGTGAGGTCCGGTACGGGGTGAGACCCGGTACGCGGTGTGGTCTTGTCCGCGGTGAGGTCTGGTACGCGGTGTGGACCGGTACGCGGTGTGGTCCGGTACGCGGTGAGGTCCGGTACGCGGTTAGTTCCGGTACGTGGTGAGGTCCGGTACGCGGTGAGGTCCGGTACGCGGTGAGATCCGGTACGCGGTGAGGTCCGGTATGCGGTGAAGTCCGTTATGTGGTGAGGTCCGATACGCGGTGAGGTCCGTTACGCGGTGAGATCCGGTACGCGGTGAGGTGCGGTACGCGGTGAGGTCCGGTACGCAGTGAGGTCCGGTACGCAGTGAGTTCCGGTACGCGGTGTGGTCCGGAATGCGGTGTGGTCCGGTGCGCGGTGTGGTCCGGTACGCGGTGAGGTCCGATACGCGGTGATGTCCGGTACGCGGTGAGGTCCTGTACGCGGTGTGACCCGGTACACGGTGAGGTGTGGTACGCGGTGGGGTCCGGTACGTGGTGGGGTCCGGTACGGGGTGAGACCCGGTACGCGGTGTGGTCTGGTCCGCGGTGAGGTCTGGTACGCGGTGTGGACCGGTACGCGGTATGGTCCGGTACGTGGTGAGGTCCGGTACGCGGTGAGGTCCGGTACGCGGTGAGGTCCGGTACACGGTGAGGTCCGGTATGCGGTGAAGTCCGTTATGTGGTGAGGTCCGTTACGCGGTGAGGTCCGTTACGCGGTGAGATCCGGTACGCGGTGAGGTGCGGTACGCGGTGAGGTCCGGTACGCGGTGTGGTCCGGTACGCGGTGTGGTCCGGTACGCGGTGAGGTCCGGTACGTGGTGAGGTCCGGTACGCGGTGAAGTCCGGTACGCGGTGTGGTCCGGTACGCGGTGATGTCCGGTACGTGGTGAGGTCCGGTACGTGCTGAGGTCCGGTTCGCGGTGAGGTCCGGTACGCGGTGAGGTCCGGTACGCGGTGATGTCCGGTACGCGGTGAGGTCCGGTACGTGGTGAGGTCCGGTACGCGGTGAGGTCCGGTACGTGGTGTGGTCCGGTACGCGGTGAGGTCCGGTACGTGGTGAGGTCCGTTACGCGTTGAGGTCCGGTACGTGGTGAGGTCCGGTACGCGGTGAGGTCCGGTACGCGGTGAGGTCCGGTACGTGGTGGGGTCCGGTACGCAGTGAGGTCCGGTACGCGGTGGGGTCCGGTACGCGGTGTGGTCCGGTACGCGGTGAGGTCCGGTACGTGGTGAGGTCCGGTACGCGGTGATGTCCGGTACGCGGTGAGGTCCGGTACGTGGTGAGGTCCGGTACGCGGTGAGGTCCGGTACGCGGTGAGGTCCGGTACGTGGTGTGGTCCGGTACGCGGTGAGGTCCGGTACGCGATGAGGTCCGGTACGCGGTGAGGTCCGGTACGCGGTGAGGTCCGGTACGCGGTGAGGTCCGGTACGCGGTGTGGTCCGGTGCGCGGTGTGGTCCGGTACGCGGTGTGGTCCGGTACGCGGTGAGGTCCGGTACGTGGTGAGGTCCGGTACGCGGTGAGGTCCGGTACGCGGTGTGGTCCGGTACGCGGTGATGTCCGGTACGTGGTGAGGTCCGGTACGTGCTGAGGTCCGGTACGCGGTGAGGTCCGGTACGCGGTGAGGTCCGGTACGCGGTGATGTCCGGTACGCGGTGAGGTTCGGTACGTGGTGAGGTCCGGTACGCGGTGAGGTCCGGTATGCGGTGTGGTCCGGTGCGCGGTGTGGTCCGGTACGCGGTGTGGTCCGGTACGCGGTGAGGTCCGGTACGTGGTGAGGTCCGGTACGCGGTGAGGTCCGGTACGCGGTGTGGTCCGGTACGCGGTGATGTCCGGTACGTGGTGAGGTCCGGTACGTGCTGAGGTCCGGTACGCGGTGAGGTCCGGTACGCGGTGAGGTCCGGTACGTGGTGAGGTCCGGTACGTGGTGAGGTCCGGTACGCGGTGAGGTCCGGTACGTGGTGTGGTCCGGTACGCGGTGAGGTCCGGTACGTGGTGAGGTCCGGTACGCGGTGAGGTCCGGTACGTGGTGAGGTCCGGTACGCGGTGAGGTCCGGTACGCGGTGAGGTCCGGTCCGTGGTGAGGTCCGGTACGCGGTGAGGTCCGGTACGTGGTGTGGTCCGGTACGCGGTGACGTCCGGTACGCTGTGAGGTCCGTTACGCGGTGTGGTCCGGTACGCGGTGAGGTCCGGTACGTGGTGAGGTCCGGTACGCGGTGAGGCCCGGTACGCGGTGAGGTCCGGTACGTGGTGAGGTCCGTTACGCGGTGAGGTACGGTACGCTGTGAGGTCCGGTACGCTGTGAGGTCCGGTACGCGGTGTGTTCCGGTACGCGGTGAGGTCCGGTATGCGGTGAGGTCCGGTACGCGGTGAGGTCCGGTACGCTGTGAGGTCCGGTACGCGGTGTGTTCCGGTACGCGGTGAGGTCCGGTACGCGGTGAGGTCCGGTACGCGGTGAGGTCCGGTACGCGGTGAGGTCCGGTACGCTGTGAGGTCCGTTACGCGGTGTGGTCCGGTACGTGGTGAGGTCCGGTACGCGGTGAGGTCCGGTACGTGGTGTGGTCCGGTACGCGGTGAGGTCCGGTACGCGATGTGACCCGGTACGCGGTGTGACCCGGTACGCGGTGAGGTCCGGTACGCGGTGAGGTCCGGTACGTGGTGTGGTCTGGTACGCGGTGAGGTCCGGTACGCGATGTGACCCGGTACGCGGTGAGATCCGGTACGCGGTGAGGTGCGGTACGCGGTGAGGTCCGGTACGCAGTGAGGTCCGGTACGCAGTGAGTTCCGGTACGCGTTGTGGTCCGGTATGCGGTGTGGTCCGGTGCGCGGTGTGGTCTGGTACGCGGTGTGGTCCGGTACGCGGTGAGGTCCGGTACGCGGTGAGGTCCGGTACGCGGTGAAGTCCGGTACGCGGTGTGGTCCGGTACGCGGTGATGTCCGGTACGTGGTGAGGTCCGGTACGTGCTGAGGTCCGGTTCGCGGTGAGGTCCGGTACGCGGTGAGGTCCGGGACGCGGTGATGTCCGGTACGCGGTGAGGTCCGGTACGTGGTGAGTTCCGGTACGCGGTGAGGTCCGGTACGTGGTGTGGTCCGGTACGCGGTGAGGTCCGGTACGTGGTGAGGTCCGGTACGTGGTGAGGTCCGGTACGCGTTGAGGTCCGGTACGTGGTGAGGTCCGGTACGTGGTGGGGTCCGTTACGCAGTGAGGTCCGGTACGCGGTGGGGTCCGGTACGCGGTGTGGTCCGGTACGCGGTGAGGTCCGGTACGTGGTGAGGTCCGGTACGCGGTGATGTCCGGTACGCGGTGAGGTCCGGTACGCGGTGAGGTCCGGTACGCGGTGAGGTCCGGTACGTGGTGTGGTCCGGTACGCGGTGAGGTCCGGTACGCGGTGAGGTCCGGTACGCGGTGAGGTCCGGTACGGGGTGAGACCCGGTACGCGGTGTGGTCTTGTCCGCGGTGAGGTCTGGTACGCGGTGTGGAACGGTACGCGGTGTGGTCCGGTACGCGGTGAGGTCCGGTACGCGGTGAGTTCCGGTACGTGGTGAGGTCCGGTACGCGGTGAGGTCCGGTACGCGGTGAGATCCGGTACGCGGTGAGGTCCGGTATGCGGTGAAGTCCGTTATGTGGTGAGGTCCGTTACGCGGTAAGGTCCGTTACGCGGTGAGATCCGGTACGCGGTGAGGTGCGGTACGCGGTGAGGTCCGGTACGTGGTGAGGTCCGGTACGCGGTGAGGTCCGGTACGTGGTGTGGTCCGGTACGCGGTGAGGTCCGGTACGTGGTGAGGTCCGGTACGCGTTGAGGTCCGGTACGTGGTGAGGTCCGGTACGCGGTGAGGTCCGGTACGCGGTGAGGTCCGGTACGTGGTGTGGTCCGGTACGCGGTGAGGTCCGGTACGCGATGAGGTCCGGTACGCGGTGAGGTCCGGTACGCGGTGAGGTCCGGTACGCGGTGTGGTCCGGTGCGCGGTGTGGTCTGGTGCGCGGTGTGGTCCGGTACGCGGTGTGGTCCGGTACGCGGTGAGGTCCGGTACGCGGTGAGGTCCGGTACGCGGTGAGGTCCGGTACGCGGTGTGGTCCGGTACGCGGTGAGGTCCGGTACGCTGTGAGGTCCGGTACGCGGTGTGTTCCGGTACGTGGTGAGGTCCGGTATGCGGTGAGGTCCGGTACGCGGTGAGGTCCGGTACGTGGTGAGGTCCGTTATGCGGTGAGGTACGGTACGCTGTGAGGTCCGTTACGCGGTGAGGTCCGGTACGCGGTGAGGTCCGGCAGTGGTGTGGTCCGGAATGCGGTGAGGTCCGGTACGCGGTGAGGTCTGGTACGCTGTGAGGTCCGGTACGCGGTGTGTTCCGGTACGCGGTGAGGTCCGGTATGCGGTGAGGTCCGGTACGCGGTGAGGTCCGGTACGCTGTGAGGTCCGGTACGCGGTGTGTTCCGGTACGCGGTGAGGTCCGGTACGCGGTGAGGTCCGGTACGTGGTGAGGTCCGGTACGCGGTGAGGTCCGGTACGCTGTGAGGTCCGTTACGCGGTGTGGTCCGGTACGTGGTGAGGTCCGGTACGCGGTGAGGTCCGGTACGTGGTGTGGTCCGGTACGCGATGTGACCCGGTACGCGGTGTGACCCGGTACGCGGTGAGGTCCGGTACGCGGTGAGGTCCGGTACGCGGTGTGGTCCGGTACGCGGTGAGGTCCGGTACGCGATGTGACCCGGTACGCGGTGAGATCCGTTACGCGGTGAGGTCCGGTACGCGGTGAAGTCCGGTACGCGGTGTGGTCCGGTACGCGGTGATGTCCGGTACGTGCTGAGGTCCGGTTCGCGGTGAGGTCCGGTACGTGCTGAGGTCCGGTTCGTGGTGAGGTCCGGTACGTGCTGAGGTCCGGTTCGCGGTGAGGTCCGGTACGCGGTGAGGTCCGGTACGCGGTGATGTCCGGTACGCGGTGAGGTCCGGTACGTGGTGAGGTCCGGTATGCGGTGAGGTCCGGTACGTGGTGTGGTCCGGTACGCGGTGAGGTCCGGTACGTGGTGAGGTCCGGTACGCGTTGAGGTCCGGTACGTGGTGAGGTCCGGTACGTGGTGGGGTCCGGTACGCAGTGAGGTCCGGTACGCGGTGGGGTCCAGTACGCGGTGTGGTCCGGTACGCGGTGAGGTCCGGTACGTGGTGAGGTCCGGTACGCGGTGATGTCCGGTACGCGGTGAGGTCCGGTACGTGGTGAGGTCCGGTACGCGGTGAGGTCCGGTACGTGGTGTGGTCCGGTACGCGGTGAGGTCCGGTACGCGATGAGGTCCGGTACGCGGTGAGGTCCGGTACGCGGTGAGGTCCGGTACGGGGTGAGACCCGGTACGCGGTGTGGTCTTGTCCGCGGTGAGGTCTGGTACGCGGTGTGGACCGGTACGCGGTGTGGTCCGGTACGCGGTGAGGTCCGGTACGCGGTGAGTTCCGGTACGTGGTGAGGTCCTGTACGCGGTGAGGTCCGGTACGCGGTGAGATCCGGTACGCGGTGAGGTCCGGTATGCGGTGAAGTCCGTTATGTGGTGAGGTCCGTTACGCGGTGAGGTCCGTTACGCGGTGAGATCCGGTACGCGGTGAGGTGCGGTACGCGGTGAGGTCCGGTACGTGGTGAGGTCCGGTACGCGGTGAGGTCCGGGACGTGGTGTGGTCCGGTACGCGGTGAGGTCCGGTACGTGGTGAGGTCCGGTACGCGTTGAGGTCCGGTACGTGGTGAGGTCCGGTACGCGGTGAGGTCCGGTACGCGGTGAGGTCCGGTACGTGGTGGGGTCCGGTACGCAGTGAGGTCCGGTACGCGGTGGGGTCCGGTACGCGGTGTGGTCCGGTACGCGGTGAGGTCCGGTACGTGGTGAGGTCCGGTACGCGGTGATGTCCGGTACGCGGTGAGGTCCGGTACGCGGTGAGGTCCGGTACGCGGTGAGGTCCGGTACGTGGTGTGGTCCGGTACGCGGTGAGGTCCGGTACGCGATGAGGTCCGGTACGCGGTGAGGTCCGGTACGCGGTGAGGTCCGGTACGCGGTGAGGTCCGGTACGCGGTGTGGTCCGGTGCGCGGTGTGGTCCGGTACGCGGTGTGGTCCGGTACGCGGTGAGGTCCGGTACGTGGTGAGGTCCGGTACGCGGTGAGGTCCGGTACGCGGTGTGGTCCGGTACGCGGTGATGTCCGGTACGTGGTGAGGTCCGGTACGTGCTGAGGTCCGGTACGCGGTGAGGTCCGGTACGCGGTGAGGTCCGGTACGCGGTGATGTCCGGTACGCGGTGAGGTCCGGTACGTGGTGAGGTCCGGTACGCGGTGAGGTCCGGTATGCGGTGTGGTCCGGTGCGCGGTGTGGTCCGGTACGCGGTGTGGTCCGGTACGCGGTGAGGTCCGGTACGTGGTGAGGTCCGGTACGCGGTGAGGTCCGGTACGCGGTGTGGTCCGGTACGCGGTGATGTCCGGTACGTGGTGAGGTCCGGTACGCGCTGAGGTCCGGTACGCGGTGAGGTCCGGTACGCGGTGATGTCCGGTACGTGGTGAGGTCCGGTACGTGGTGAGGTCCGGTACGCGGTGAGGTCCGGTACGTGGTGTGGTCCGGTACGCGGTGAGGTCCGGTACGTGGTGAGGTCCGGTACGCGGTGAGGTCCGGTACGTGGTGAGGTCCGGTACGCGGTGAGGTCCGGTACGCGGTGAGGTCCGGTACGTGGTGGGGTCCGGTACGCGGTGAGGTCCGGTACGTGGTGTGGTCCGGTATGCGGTGAGGTCCGGTACGCGGTGAGGTCCGGTACGCGGTGAGGTCCGGTCCGTGGTGAGGTCCGGTACGCGGTGAGGTCCGGTACGTGGTGTGGCCCGGTACGTGGTGTGGTCCGGTACGCGGTGACGTCCGGTACGCTGTGAGGTCCGTTACGCGGTGTGGTCCGGTACGCGGTGAGGTCCGGTACGTGGTGAGGTCCGGTACGCGGTGAGGCCCGGTACGCGATGAGGTCCGGTATGTGGTGAGGTCCGTTATGCGGTGAGGTACGGTACGCTGTGAGGTCCGTTACGCGGTGAGGTCCGGTACGCGGTGAGGTCCGGTACGTGGTGTGGTCCGGAATGCGGTGAGGTCCGGTACGCGGTGAGGTCCGGTACGCTGTGAGGTCCGGTACGCGGTGTGTTCCGGTACGCGGTGAGGTCCGGTACGCGGTGAGGTCCGGTATGCGGTGAGGTCCGGTACGCGGTGAGGTCCGGTACGCTGTGAGGTCCGGTACGCGGTGTGGTCCGGTACGCGGTGAGGTCCGGTACGTGGTGAGGTCCGGTACGCGGTGATGTCCGGTACGCGGTGAGGTCCGGTACGCGGTGAGGTCCGGTACGCGGTGAGGTCCGGTACGTGGTGTGGTCCGGTACGCGGTGAGGTCCGGTACGCGGTGAGGTCCGGTACGCGGTGAGGTCCGGTACGGGGTGAGACCCGGTACGCGGTGTGGTCTTGTCCGCGGTGAGGTCTGGTACGCGGTGTGGAACGGTACGCGGTGTGGTCCGGTACGCGGTGAGGTCCGGTACGCGGTGAGTTCCGGTACGTGGTGAGGTCCGGTACGCGGTGAGGTCCGGTACGCGGTGAGATCCGGTACGCGGTGAGGTCCGGTATGCGGTGAAGTCCGTTATGTGGTGAGGTCCGTTACGCGGTGAGGTCCGTTACGCGGTGAGATCCGGTACGCGGTGAGGTGCGGTACGCGGTGAGGTCCGGTACGTGGTGAGGTCCGGTACGCGGTGAGGTCCGGTACGTGGTGTGGTCCGGTACGCGGTGAGGTCCGGTACGTGGTGAGGTCCGGTACGCGTTGAGGTCCGGTACGTGGTGAGGTCCGGTACGCGGTGAGGTCCGGTACGCGGTGAGGTCCGGTACGTGGTGTGGTCCGGTACGCGGTGAGGTCCGGTACGCGATGAGGTCCGGTACGCGGTGAGGTCCGGTACGCGGTGAGGTCCGGTACGCGGTGTGGTCCGGTGCGCGGTGTGGTCTGGTGCGCGGTGTGGTCCGGTACGCGGTGTGGTCCGGTACGCGGTGAGGTCCGGTACGCGGTGAGGTCCGGTACGCGGTGAGGTCCGGTACGCGGTGTGGTCCGGTACGCGGTGAGGTCCGGTACGCTGTGAGGTCCGGTACGCGGTGTGTTCCGGTACGTGGTGAGGTCCGGTATGCGGTGAGGTCCGGTACGCGGTGAGGTCCGGTACGTGGTGAGGTCCGTTATGCGGTGAGGTACGGTACGCTGTGAGGTCCGTTACGCGGTGAGGTCCGGTACGCGGTGAGGTCCGGCAGTGGTGTGGTCCGGAATGCGGTGAGGTCCGGTACGCGGTGAGGTCTGGTACGCTGTGAGGTCCGGTACGCGGTGTGTTCCGGTACGCGGTGAGGTCCGGTATGCGGTGAGGTCCGGTACGCGGTGAGGTCCGGTACGCTGTGAGGTCCGGTACGCGGTGTGTTCCGGTACGCGGTGAGGTCCGGTACGCGGTGAGGTCCGGTACGTGGTGAGGTCCGGTACGCGGTGAGGTCCGGTACGCTGTGAGGTCCGTTACGCGGTGTGGTCCGGTACGTGGTGAGGTCCGGTACGCGGTGAGGTCCGGTACGTGGTGTGGTCCGGTACGCGATGTGACCCGGTACGCGGTGTGACCCGGTACGCGGTGAGGTCCGGTACGCGGTGAGGTCCGGTACGCGGTGTGGTCCGGTACGCGGTGAGGTCCGGTACGCGATGTGACCCGGTACGCGGTGAGATCCGTTACGCGGTGAGGTCCGGTACGCGGTGAAGTCCGGTACGCGGTGTGGTCCGGTACGCGGTGATGTCCGGTACGTGCTGAGGTCCGGTTCGCGGTGAGGTCCGGTACGTGCTGAGGTCCGGTTCGTGGTGAGGTCCGGTACGTGCTGAGGTCCGGTTCGCGGTGAGGTCCGGTACGCGGTGAGGTCCGGTACGCGGTGATGTCCGGTACGCGGTGAGGTCCGGTACGTGGTGAGGTCCGGTATGCGGTGAGGTCCGGTACGTGGTGTGGTCCGGTACGCGGTGAGGTCCGGTACGTGGTGAGGTCCGGTACGCGTTGAGGTCCGGTACGTGGTGAGGTCCGGTACGTGGTGGGGTCCGGTACGCAGTGAGGTCCGGTACGCGGTGGGGTCCAGTACGCGGTGTGGTCCGGTACGCGGTGAGGTCCGGTACGTGGTGAGGTCCGGTACGCGGTGATGTCCGGTACGCGGTGAGGTCCGGTACGTGGTGAGGTCCGGTACGCGGTGAGGTCCGGTACGTGGTGTGGTCCGGTACGCGGTGAGGTCCGGTACGCGATGAGGTCCGGTACGCGGTGAGGTCCGGTACGCGGTGAGGTCCGGTACGGGGTGAGACCCGGTACGCGGTGTGGTCTTGTCCGCGGTGAGGTCTGGTACGCGGTGTGGACCGGTACGCGGTGTGGTCCGGTACGCGGTGAGGTCCGGTACGCGGTGAGTTCCGGTACGTGGTGAGGTCCTGTACGCGGTGAGGTCCGGTACGCGGTGAGATCCGGTACGCGGTGAGGTCCGGTATGCGGTGAAGTCCGTTATGTGGTGAGGTCCGTTACGCGGTGAGGTCCGTTACGCGGTGAGATCCGGTACGCGGTGAGGTGCGGTACGCGGTGAGGTCCGGTACGTGGTGAGGTCCGGTACGCGGTGAGGTCCGGGACGTGGTGTGGTCCGGTACGCGGTGAGGTCCGGTACGTGGTGAGGTCCGGTACGCGTTGAGGTCCGGTACGTGGTGAGGTCCGGTACGCGGTGAGGTCCGGTACGCGGTGAGGTCCGGTACGTGGTGGGGTCCGGTACGCAGTGAGGTCCGGTACGCGGTGGGGTCCGGTACGCGGTGTGGTCCGGTACGCGGTGAGGTCCGGTACGTGGTGAGGTCCGGTACGCGGTGATGTCCGGTACGCGGTGAGGTCCGGTACGCGGTGAGGTCCGGTACGCGGTGAGGTCCGGTACGTGGTGTGGTCCGGTACGCGGTGAGGTCCGGTACGCGATGAGGTCCGGTACGCGGTGAGGTCCGGTACGCGGTGAGGTCCGGTACGCGGTGAGGTCCGGTACGCGGTGAGGTCCGGTACGCGGTGTGGTCCGGTGCGCGGTGTGGTCCGGTACGCGGTGTGGTCCGGTACGCGGTGAGGTCCGGTACGTGGTGAGGTCCGGTACGCGGTGAGGTCCGGTACGCGGTGTGGTCCGGTACGCGGTGATGTCCGGTACGTGGTGAGGTCCGGTACGTGCTGAGGTCCGGTACGCGGTGAGGTCCGGTACGCGGTGAGGTCCGGTACGCGGTGATGTCCGGTACGCGGTGAGGTCCGGTACGTGGTGAGGTCCGGTACGCGGTGAGGTCCGGTATGCGGTGTGGTCCGGTGCGCGGTGTGGTCCGGTACGCGGTGTGGTCCGGTACGCGGTGAGGTCCGGTACGTGGTGAGGTCCGGTACGCGGTGAGGTCCGGTACGCGGTGTGGTCCGGTACGCGGTGATGTCCGGTACGTGGTGAGGTCCGGTACGCGCTGAGGTCCGGTACGCGGTGAGGTCCGGTACGCGGTGAGGTCCGGTACGCGGTGATGTCCGGTACGTGGTGAGGTCCGGTACGTGGTGAGGTCCGGTACGCGGTGAGGTCCGGTACGTGGTGTGGTCCGGTACGCGGTGAGGTCCGGTACGTGGTGAGGTCCGGTACGCGGTGAGGTCCGGTACGTGGTGAGGTCCGGTACGCGGTGAGGTCCGGTACGCGGTGAGGTCCGGTACGTGGTGGGGTCCGGTACGCGGTGAGGTCCGGTACGTGGTGTGGTCCGGTATGCGGTGAGGTCCGGTACGCGGTGAGGTCCGGTCCGTGGTGAGGTCCGGTACGCGGTGAGGTCCGGTACGTGGTGTGGCCCGGTACGTGGTGTGGTCCGGTACGCGGTGACGTCCGGTACGCTGTGAGGTCCGTTACGCGGTGTGGTCCGGTACGCGGTGAGGTCCGGTACGTGGTGAGGTCCGGTACGCGGTGAGGCCCGGTACGCGATGAGGTCCGGTATGTGGTGAGGTCCGTTATGCGGTGAGGTACGGTACGCTGTGAGGTCCGTTACGCGGTGAGGTCCGGTACGCGGTGAGGTCCGGTACGTGGTGTGGTCCGGAATGCGGTGAGGTCCGGTACGCGGTGAGGTCCGGTACGCTGTGAGGTCCGGTACGCGGTGTGTTCCGGTACGCGGTGAGGTCCGGTACGCGGTGAGGTCCGGTATGCGGTGAGGTCCGGTACGCGGTGAGGTCCGGTACGCTGTGAGGTCCGGTACGCGGTGTGTTCCGGTACGCGGTGAGGTCCGGTACGCGGTGAGGTCCGGTACGCGGTGAGGTCCGGTACGCGATGTGACCCGGTACGCGGTGAGATCCGGTACGCGGTGAGGTGCGGTACGCGGTGAGGTCCGGTACGCAGTGAGGTCCGGTACGCAGTGAGTTCCGGTACGCGTTGTGGTCCGGTATGCGGTGTGGTCCGGTGCGCGGTGTGGTCCGGTACGCGGTGTGGTCCGGTACGCGGTGAGGTCCGGTACGTGGTGAGGTCCGGTACGCGGTGAAGTCCGGTACGCGGTGTGGTCCGGTACGCGGTGATGTCCGGTACGTGGTGAGGTCCGGTACGTGCTGAGGTCCGGTTCGCGGTGAGGTCCGGTACGCGGTGAGGTCCGGTACGCGGTGATGTCCGGTACGCGGTGAGGTCCGGTACACGGTGAGGTCCGGTACGCGGTGAGGTCCGGTACGTGGTGTGGTCCGGTACGCGGTGAGGTCCGGTACGTGGTGAGGTCCGGTACGCGTTGAGGTCCGGTACGTGGTGAGGTCCGGTACGTGGTGGGGTCCGGTACGCAGTGAGGTCCGGTACGCGGTGAGACCCGGTACGCGGTGAGGTCCGGTACGCGGTGTGACCCGGTACGCGGTGAGGTCCGGTACGCGGTGAGGTCCGGTACGCGGTGAGGTCCGGTACGCGGTGAGACCCGGTACGCGGTGAGGTCCGGTACGTGGTGTGGTCCGGTACGCGGTGAGGTCCGGTACGCGATGAGGTCCGGTACGCGGTGAGGTCCGGTACGCGGTGAGGTCCGGTACGGGGTGAGACCCGGTACGCGGTGTGGTCTTGTCCGCGGTGAGGTCTGGTACGCGGTGTGGACCGGTACGCGGTGTGGTCCGGTACGCGGTGAGGTCCGGTACGCGGTGAGTTCCGGTACGTGGTGAGGTCCGGTACGCGGTGAGGTCCGGTACGCGGTGAGGTCCGGTATGCGGTGAAGTCCGTTATGTGGTGAGGTCCGTTACGCGGTGAGGTCCGTTACGCGGTGAGATCCGGTACGCGGTGAGGTGCGGTACGCGGTGAGGTCCGGTACGCAGTGAGGTCCGGTACGCAGTGAGTTCCGGTACGCGGTGTGGTCCGGAATGCGGTGTGGTCCGGTGCGCGGTGTGGTCCGGTACGCGGTGAGGTCCGATACGCGGTGATGTCCGGTACGCGGTGAGGTCCGGTACGCGGTGTGACCCGGTACACGGTGAGGTGTGGTACGCGGTGGGGTCCGGTACGTGGTGGGGTCCGGTACGTGGTGAGACCCGGTACGCGGTGTGGTCTGGTCCGCGGTGAGGTCTGGTACGCGGTGTGGACCGGTACGCGGTGTGGTCCGGTACGCGGTGTGGTCCGGTACGCGGTGAGTTCCGGTACGTGGTGAGGTCCGGTACGCGGTGAGGTCCGGTACGCGGTGAGGTCCGGTACGCGGTGAGGTCCGGTATGCGGTGAAGTCCGTTATGTGGTGAGGTCCGTTACGCGGTGAGTTCCGTTACGCGGTGAGATCCGGTACGCGGTGAGGTCCGGTACGCGGTGTGGTCCGGTACGCGGTGTGGTCCGGTACGCGGTGAGGTCCGGTACGTGGTGAGGTCCGGTATGCGGTGTGGTCCGGTACGCGGTGATGTCCGGTACGTGGTGAGGTCCGGTACGTGCTGAGGTCCGGTTCGCGGTGAGGTCCGGTACGCGGTGATGTCCGGTACGCGGTGAGGTCCGGTACGTGGTGAGGTCCGGTACGCGGTGAGGTCCGGTACGCGGTGTGGTCCGGTACGCGGTGAGGTCCGGTACGTGGTGAGGTCCGGTACGCGGTGAGGTCCGGTACGCGGTGAGGTCCGGTACGCGGTGAGGTCCGGTACGCGGTGAGGTCCGGTACGCGGTGTGGTCCGGTGCGCGGTGTGGTCCGGTACGCGGTGTGGTCCGGTACGCGGTGAGGTCCGGTACGTGGTGAGGTCCGGTACGCGGTGAGGTCCGGTACGCGGTGTGGTCCGGTACGCGGTGATGTCCGGTACGTGGTGAGGTCCGGTACGTGCTGAGGTCCGGTACGCGGTGAGGTCCGGTACGCGGTGAGGTCCGGTACGCGGTGATGTCCGGTACGCGGTGAGGTCCGGTCCGTGGTGAGGTCCGGTACGCGGTGAGGTCCGGTATGCGGTGTGGTCCGGTGCGCGGTGTGGTCCGGTACGCGGTGAGGTCCGGTACGTGGTGAGGTCCGGTACGCGGTGAGGTCCGGTACGCGGTGTGGTCCGGTACGCGGTGATGTCCGGTACGTGGTGAGGTCCGGTACGTGCTGAGGTCCGGTACGCGGTGAGGTCCGGTACGCGGTGAGGTCCGGTACGCGGTGATGTCCGGTACGCGGTGAGGTCCGGTACGCGGTGTGGTCCGGTACGCGGTGAGGTCCGGTACGCGATGTGACCCGGTACGCGGTGTGACCCGGTACGCGGTGAGGTCCGGTACGCGGTGAGGTCCGGTACGCGGTGTGACCCGGTACGCGGTGAGGTCCGGTACGCGGTGAGGTCCGGTACGCGGTGTGGTCCGGTACGCGGTGAGGTCCGGTACGCGGTGAGGTCCGGTACGCGGTGAGGTCCGGTACGCGGTGAGACCCGGTACGCGGTGAGGTCCGGTACGCGGTGAGGTCCGGTACGCGGTGAGGTCCGGTACGCGGTGAGGTCCGGTACGCGGTGAGGTCCGGTACGCGGTGTGACCCGGTACGCGGTGAGGTCCGGTACGCGGTGTGGTCCGGTACGCGGTGTGACCCGGTACGCGGTGAGGTCCGGTACGCGGTGTGACCCGGTATGCGGTGAGGTCCGGTACGCGGTGAGGTCCGGTACGCGGTGAGGTCCGGTACGCGGTGAGACCCGGTACGCGGTGAGGTCCGGTACGCGGTGAGGTCCGGTACGCGGTGTGACCCGGTACGCGGTGAGGTCCGGTACGCGGTGAGGTCCGGTACACGGTGTGGTATGGTACGCGGTGTGGTCCGGTACGCGGTGAGGTCCGGTATGCGGTGAGGTCCGGTACGCGGTGAGACCCGGTACGCGGTGAGGTCCGGTACGCGGTGTGACCCGGTACGCGGTGAGGTCCGGTACGCGGTGAGGTCCGGTACGCGGTGAGGTCCGGTACGCGGTGAGACCCGGTACGCGGTGAGACCCGGTACGCGGTGAGGTCCGGTACGCGGTGTTGACCCGGTACGCGGTGAGGTCCGGTACGCGGTGAGGTCCGGTACGCGGTGAGGTGCGGTACGCGGTGAGGTCCGGTACGCAGTGAGGTCCGGTACGCAGTGAGTTCCGGTACGCGTTGTGGTCCGGTATGCGGTGTGGTCCGGTGCGCGGTGTGGTCCGGTACGCGGTGTGGTCCGGTACGCGGTGAGGTCCGGTACGCGGTGAGGTCCGGTACGCGGTGAGGTCCGGTACGCGGTGTGGTCCGGTACGCGGTGATGTCCGGTACGTGGTGAGGTCCGGTACGTGCTGAGGTCCGGTTCGCGGTGAGGTCCGGTACGCGGTGAGGTCCGGTACGCGGTGATGTCCGGTACGCGGTGAGGTCCGGTACGTGGTGAGGTCCGGTACGTGGTGAGGTCCGGTACGCGGTGAGGTCCGGTACGTGGTGTGGTCCGGTACGCGGTGAGGTCCGGTACGTGGTGAGGTCCGGTACGTGGTGGGGTCCGGTACGCGGTGAGGTCCGGTACGCGGTGGGGTCCGGTACGCGGTGTGGTCCGGTACGCGGTGAGGTCCGGTACGTGGTGAGGTCCGGTACGCGGTGATGTCCGGTACGCGGTGAGGTCCGGTACGTGGTGAGGTCCGGTACGCGGTGAGGTCCGGTACGCGGTGTGGTCCGGTACGCGGTGAGGTCCGGTACGCGATGAGGTCCGGTACGCGGTGAGGTCCGGTACGCGGTGAGGTCCGGTACGGGGTGAGACCCGGTACGCGGTGTGGTCTTGTCCGCGGTGAGGTCTGGTACGCGGTGTGGACCGGTACGCGGTGTGGTCCGGTACGCGGTGAGGTCCGGTACGCGGTGAGTTCCGGTACGTGGTGAGGTCCGGTACGCGGTGAGGTCCGGTACGCGGTGAGATCCGGTACGCGGTGATGTCCGGTATGCGGTGAAGTCCGTTATGTGGTGAGGTCCGTTACGCAGTGAGGTCCGTTACGCGGTGAGATCCGGTACGCGGTGAGGTGCGGTACGCGGTGAGGTCCGGTACGCAGTGAGGTCCGGTACGCGGTGAGTTCCGGTACGCGGTGTGGTCCGGAATGCGGTGTGGTCCGGTGCGCGGTGTGGTCCGGTACGCGGTGAGGTCCGATACGCGGTGATGTCCGGTACGCGGTGAGGTCCGGTACGCGGTGTGACCCGGTACACGGTGAGGTGTGGTACGCGGTGGGGTCCGGTACGTGGTGGGGTCCGGTACGGGGTGAGACCCGGTACGCGGTGTGGTCTGGTCCGCGGTGAGGTCTGGTACGCGGTGTGGACCGGTACGCGGTGTGGTCCGGTACGCGGTGAGGTCCGGTACGCGGTGAGTTCCGGTACGTGGTGAGGTCCGGTACGCGGTGAGGTCCGGTACGCGGTGAGGTCCGGTACGCGGTGAGGTCCGGTATGCGGTGAAGTCCGTTATGTGGTGAGGTCCGTTACGCGGTGAGGTCCGTTACGCGGTGAGATCCGGTACGCGGTGAGGTGCGGTACGCGGTGAGGTCCGGTACGCGGTGTGGTCCGGTACGCGGTGTGGTCCGGTACGCGGTGAGGTCCGGTACGTGGTGAGGTCCGGTACGCGGTGAAGTCCGGTACGCGGTGTGGTCCGGTACGCGGTGATGTCCGGTACGTGGTGAGGTCCGGTACGTGCTGAGGTCCGGTTCGCGGTGAGGTCCGGTACGCGGTGAGGTCCGGTACGCGGTGATGTCCGGTACGCGGTGAAGTCCGGTACATGGTGAGGTCCGGTACGCGGTGAGGTCCGGTACGTGGTGTGGTCCGGTACGCGGTGAGGTCCGGTACGTGGTGAGGTCCGGTACGCGTTGAGGTCCGGTACGTGGTGAGGTCCGGTACGCGGTGAGGTCCGGTACGCGGTGAGGTCCGGTACGTGGTGGGGTCCGGTACGCAGTGAGGTCCGGTACGCGGTGGGGTCCGGTACGCGGTGTGGTCCGGTACGCGGTGAGGTCCGGTACGTGGTGAGGTCCGGTACGCGGTGATGTCCGGTACGCGGTGAGGTCCGGTACGTGGTGAGGTCCGGTACGCGGTGAGGTCCGGCACGTGGTGTGGTCCGGTACGCGGTGAGGTCCGGTACGCGATGAGGTCCGGTACGCGGTGAGGTCCGGTACGCGGTGAGGTCCGGTACGCGGTGAGGTCCGGTACGCGGTGTGGTCCGATGCGCGGTGTGGTCCGGTACGCGGTGTGGTCCGGTACGCGGTGAGGTCCGGTACGTGGTGAGGTCCGGTACGCGGTGAGGTCCGGTACGCGGTGTGGTCCGGTACGCGGTGATGTCCGGTACGTGCTGAGGTCCGGTACGCGGTGAGGTCCGGTACGCGGTGAGGTCCGGTACGCGGTGATGTCCGGTACGCGGTGAGGTCCGGTACGTGGTGAGGTCCGGTACGCGGTGAGGTCCGGTACGCGGTGTGGTCCGGTGCGATGTGTGGTCCGGTACGCGGTGTGGTCCGGTACGCGGTGAGGTCCGGTACGTGGTGAGGTCCGGTACGCGGTGAGGTCCGGTACGCGGTGTGGTCCGGTACGCGGTGATGTCCGGTACGTGGTGAGGTCCGGTACGTGCTGAGGTCCGGTACGCGGTGAGGTCCGGTACGCGGTGAGGTCCGGTACGCGGTGATGTCCGGTACGTGGTGAGGTCCGGTACGTGGTGAGGTCCGGTACGCGGTGAGGTCCGGTACGTGGTGTGGTCCGGTACGCGGTGAGGTCTGGTACGTGGTGAGGTCCGGTACGCGGTGAGGTCCGGTACGCGGTGAGGTCCGGTACGTGGTGAGGTCCGGTACGTGGTGGGGTCCGGTACGCAGTGAGGTCCGGTACGCGGTGGGGTCCGGTACGCGGTGTGGTCCGGTACGCGGTGAGGTCCGGTACGTGGTGAGGTCCGGTACGCGGTGATGTCCGGTACGCGGTGAGGTCCGGTACGTGGTGAGGTCCGGTACGCGGTGAGGTCCGGTACGTGGTGTGGTCCGGTATGCGGTGAGGTCCGGTACGCGGTGAGGTCCGGTACGCGGTGAGGTCCGGTACGTGGTGAGGTCCGGTACGCGGTGAGGTCCGGTACGTGGTGTGGCCCGGTACGTGGTGTGGTCCGGTACGCGGTGACGTCCGGTACGCTGTGAGGTCCGTTACGCGGTGTGGTCCGGTACGCGGTGAGGTCCGGTACGTGGTGAGGTCCGGTACGCGGTGAGGCCCGGTACGCGGTGAGGTCCGGTACGTGGTGAGGTCCGTTATGCGGTGAGGTACGGTACGCTGTGAGGTCCGTTACGCGGTGAGGTCCGGTACGCGGTGAGGTCCGGTACGTGGTGTGGTCCGGAATGCGGTGAGGTCCGGTACGCGGTGAGGTCCGGTACGCTGTGAGGTCCGGTACGCGGTGTGTTCCGGTACGCGGTGAGGTCCGGTACGCGGTGAGGTCCGGTATGCGGTGAGGTCCGGTACGCGGTGAGGTCCGGTACGCTGTGAGGTCCGGTACGCGGTGTGTTCCGGTACGCGGTGAGGTCCGGTACGCGGTGAGGTCCGGTACGCGGTGAGGTCCGGTACGCTGTGAGGTCCGTTACGCGGTGTGGTCCGGTACGTGGTGAGGTCCGGTACGCGGTGAGGTCCGGTACGTGGTGTGGTCCGGTACGCGGTGAGGTCCGGTACGCGGTGAGGTCCGGTACGCGGTGAGGTCCGGTACGCGGTGAGGTCCGGTACGCGGTGAGGTCCGGTACGCGGTGTGACCCGGTATGCGGTGAGGTCCGGTACGCGGTGTGGTCCGGTACGCGGTGAGGTCCGGTACGCGGTGAGGTCCGGTACGCGGTGAGGTCCGGTACGCGGTGAGGTCCGGTACGCGGTGAGGTCCGGTACGCGGTGAGGTCCGGTACGCGGTGAGGTCCGGTACGCGGTGAGGTCCGGTATGCGGTGTGACCCGGTACGCGGTGAGGTCCGGTACGCGGTGAGGTCCGGTATGCGGTGTGACCCGGTACGCGGTGAGGTCCGGTACGCGGTGTGGTCCGGTACGCGGTGTGACCCGGTACGCGGTGAGGTCCGGTACGCGGTGTGACCCGGTACGCGGTGAGGTCCGGTACGCGGTGAGGTCCGGTACGCGGTGAGGTCCGGTACGCGGTGTGACCCGGTACGCGGTGAGGTCCAGTACGCGGTGAGGTCCGGTACACGGTGTGGTATGGTACGCGGTGTGGTGCGGTACGCGGTGAGGTCCGGTACGCGGTGAGGTCCGGTACGCGGTGAGGTCCGGTACGCGGTGAGGTCCGGTACGCGGTGAGGTCCGGTACGCGGTGAGGTCCGGTACGCGGTGTTGACCCGGTACGCGGTGAGGTCCGGTACGCGGTGAGGTCCGGTACGCGGTGAGGTCCGGTACGCGGTGAGGTCCGGTACGCGGTGAGGTCCGGTACGCGGTGTTGACCCGGTACGCGGTGAGGTCCGGTACACGGTGAGGTCCGGTACGCGGTGTGGTCCGGTGCGCGGTGTGGTCCGGTACGTGGTGTGGTCCGGTACGCGGTGAGGTCCGGTACGTGGTGAGGTCCGGTACGCGGTGAGGTCCGGTACGCGGTGTGGTCCGGTACGCGGTGATGTCCGGTACGTGGTGAGGTCCGGTACGTGCTGAGGTCCGGTACGCGGTGAGGTCCGGTACGCGGTGAGGTCCGGTACGCGGTGATGTCCGGTACGCGGTGAGGTCCGGTACGTGGTGTGGTCCGGTACGCGGTGAGGTCCGGTACGCGATGTGACCCGGTACGCGGTGTGACCCGGTACGCGGTGAGGTCCGGTACGCGGTGAGGTCCGGTACGCGGTGTGACCCAGTACGCGGTGAGGTCCGGTACGCGGTGAGGTCCGGTACGCGGTGTGACCCGGTACGCGGTGAGGTCCGGTACGCGGTGTGGTCCGGTACGCGGTGAGGTCCGGTACGCGGTGAGGTCCGGTACGCGGTGAGGTCCGGTACGCGGTGAGGTCCGGTACGCGGTGAGGTCCGGTACGCGGTGAGGTCCGGTACGCGGTGAGGTCCGGTACGCGGTGAGACCCGGTACGCGGTGAGGTCCGGTAAGCGGTGAGGTCCGGTAAGCGGTGAGGTCCGGTACGCGGTGTGACCCGGTACGCGGTGAGGTCCGGTACGCGGTGAGGTCCGGTACGCGGTGTGACCCGGTACGCGGTGAGGTCCGGTACGCGGTGTGGTCCGGTACGCGGTGTGGTCCGGTACGCGGTGAGGTCCGGTACGTGGTGAGGTCCGGTACGCGGTGTGGTCCGGTACGCGGTGATGTCCGGTACGTGGTGAGGTCCGGTACGTGCTGAGGTCCGGTTCGCGGTGAGGTCCGGTACGCGGTGAGGTCCGGTACGCGGTGATGTCCGGTACGCGGTGAGGTCCGGTACGCGGTGAGGTCCGGTACGTGGTGAGGTCCGGTACGCGGTGAGGTCCGGTACGCGGTGTGGTCCGGTACGCGGTGAGGTCCGGTACGCGGTGAGGTCCGGTACGCGTTGAGGTCCGGTACGTGGTGAGGTCCAGTACGTGGTGAGGTCCGGTACGTGGTGGGGTCCGGTACGCGGTGAGGTCCGGTACGCGGTGGGGTCCGGTACGCGGTGTGGTCCGGTACGCGGTGAGGTCCGGTACGTGGTGAGGTCCGGTACGCGGTGAGGTCCGGTACGCGGTGAGGTCCGGTACGCGGTGAGGTCCTGTACGCGGTGAGGTCCGGTACGTGGTGTGGTCCGGTACGCGGTGAGGTCCGGTACGCGGTGAGGTCCGGTACGCGGTGAGGTCCGGTACGGGGTGAGACCCGGTACGCGGTGTGGTCTTGTCCGCGGTGAGGTCTGGTACGCGGTGTGGACCGGTACGCGGTGTGGTCCGGTACGCGGTGAGGTCCGGTACGCGGTGAGTTCCGGTACGTGGTGAGGTCCGGTACGCGGTGAGGTCCGGTACGCGGTGAGATCCGGTACGCGGTGAGGTCCGGTATGCGGTGAAGTCCGTTATGTGGTGAGGTCCGTTACGCGGTGAGGTCCGTTACGCGGTGAGATCCGGTACGCGGTGAGGTGCGGTACGCGGTGAGGTCCGGTACGCAGTGAGGTCCGGTACGCAGTGAGTTCCGGTACGCGGTGTGGTCCGGAATGCGGTGTGGTCCGGTGCGCGGTGTGGTCCGGTACGCGGTGAGGTCCGATACGCGGTGATGTCCGGTACGCGGTGAGGTCCGGTACGCGGTGTGACCCGGTACACGGTGAGGTGTGGTACGCGGTGGGGTCCGGTACGTGGTGGGGTCCGGTACGGGGTGAGACCCGGTACGCGGTGTGGTCTGGTCCGCGGTGAGGTCTGGTACGCGGTGTGGACCGGTACGCGGTGTGGTCCGGTACGCGGTGAGGTCCGGTACGCGGTGAGTTCCGGTACGTGGTGAGGTCCGGTACGCGGTGAGGTCCGGTACGCGGTGAGGTCCGGTACGCGGTGAGGTCCGGTATGCGGTGAAGTCCGTTATGTGGTGAGGTCCGTTACGCGGTGAGGTCCGTTACGCGGTGAGATCCGGTACGCGGTGAGGTGCGGTACGCGGTGAGGTCCGGTACGCGGTGTGGTCCGGTAGGCGGTGTGGTCCGGTACGCGGTGAGGTCCGGTACGTGGTGAGGTCCGGTACGCGGTGAAGTCCGGTACGCGGTGTGGTCCGGTACGCGGTGATGTCCGGTACGTGGTGAGGTCCGGTACGTGCTGAGGTCCGGTTCGCGGTGAGGTCCGGTACGCGGTGAGGTCCGGTACGCGGTGATGTCCGGTACGCGGTGAGGTCCGGTACATGGTGAGGTCCGGTACGCGGTGAGGTCCGGTACGTGGTGTGGTCCGGTACGCGGTGAGGTCCGGTACGTGGTGAGGTCCGGTACGCGTTGAGGTCCGGTACGTGGTGAGGTCCGGTACGCGGTGAGGTCCGGTACGGGTGAGGTCCGGTACGTGGTGGGGTCCGGTACGCAGTGAGGTCCGGTACGCGGTGGGGTCCGGTACGCGGTGTGGTCCGGTACGCGGTGAGGTCCGGTACGTGGTGAGGTCCGGTACGCGGTGATGTCCGGTACGCGGTGAGGTCCGGTACGTGGTGAGGTCCGGTACGCGGTGAGGTCCGGTACGTGGTGTGGTCCGGCACGCGGTGAGGTCCGGTACGCGATGAGGTCCGGTACGCGGTGAGGTCCGGTACGCGGTGAGGTCCGGTACGCGGTGAGGTCCGGTACGCGGTGTGGTCCGGTGCGCGGTGTGGTCCGGTACGCGGTGTGGTCCGGTACGCGGTGAGGTCCGGTACGTGGTGAGGTCCGGTACGCGGTGAGGTCCGGTACGCGGTGTGGTCCGGTACGCGGTGATGTCCGGTACGTGCTGAGGTCCGGTACGCGGTGAGGTCCGGTACGCGGTGAGGTCCGGTACGCGGTGATGTCCGGTACGCGGTGAGGTCCGGTACGTGGTGAGGTCCGGTATGCGGTGTGGTCCGGTGCGATGTGTGGTCCGGTACGCGGTGTGGTCCGGTACGCGGTGAGGTCCGGTACATGGTGAGGTCCGGTACGCGGTGAGGTCCGGTACGCGGTGTGGTCCGGTACGCGGTGATGTCCGGTACGTGGTGAGGTCCGGTACGTGCTGAGGTCCGGTACGCGGTGAGGTCCGGTACGCGGTGAGGTCCGGTACGCGGTGATGTCCGGTACGTGGTGAGGTCCGGTACGTGGTGAGGTCCGGTACGCGGTGAGGTCCGGTACGTGGTGTGGTCCGGTACGCGGTGAGGTCCGGTACGTGGTGAGGTCCGGTACGCGGTGAGGTCCGGTACGCGGTGAGGTCCGGTACGTGGTGAGGTCCGGTACGTGGTGGGGTCCGGTACGCGGTGAGGTCCGGTACGCGGTGGGGTCCGGTACGCGGTGTGGTCCGGTACGCGGTGAGGTCCGGTACGTGGTGAGGTCCGGTACGCGGTGATGTCCGGTACGCGGTGAGGTCCGGTACGCGGTGAGGTCCGGTACGCGGTGAGGTCCGGTACGTGGTGTGGTCCGGTATGCGGTGAGGTCCGGTACGCGGTGAGGTCCGGTACGCGGTGAGGTCCGGTACGTGGTGAGGTCCGGTACGCGGTGAGGTCCGGTACGTGGTGTGGCCCGGTACGTGGTGTGGTCCGGTACGCGGTGACGTCCGGTACGCTGTGAGGTCCGTTACGCGGTGTGGTCCGGTACGCGGTGAGGTCCGGTACGTGGTGAGGTCCGGTACGCGGTGAGGCCCGGTACGCGGTGAGGTCCGGTACGTGGTGAGGTCCGTTATGCGGTGAGGTACGGTACGCTGTGAGGTCCGTTACGCGGTGAGGTCCGGTACGCGGTGAGTTCCGGTACGTGGTGTGGTCCGGAATGCGGTGAGGTCCGGTACGCGGTGAGGTCCGGTACGCTGTGAGGTCCGGTACGCGGTGTGTTCCGGTACGCGGTGAGGTCCGGTACGCGGTGAGGTCCGGTATGCGGTGAGGTCCGGTACGCGGTGAGGTCCGGTACGCTGTGAGGTCCGGTACGCGGTGTGTTCCGGTACGCGGTGTGGTCCGGTACGCGGTGAGGTCCGGAACGCGGTGAGGTCCGGTACGCGGTGAGACCCGGTACGCGGTGAGGTCCGGTACGCGGTGTGACCCGGTACGCGGTGAGGTCCGGTACGCGGTGAGGTCCGGTACGCGGTGAGGTCCGGTACGCGGTGAGACCCGGTACGCGGTGAGGTCCGGTACGCGGTGTTGACCCGGTACGCGGTGAGGTCCGGTACGCGGTGAGGTCCGGTACGCGGTGAGGTCCGGTACGCAGTGAGGTCCGGTACGCAGTGAGTTCCGGTACGCGTTGTGGTCCGGTATGCGGTGTGGTCCGGTGCGCGGTGTGGTCCGGTACGCGGTGTGGTCCGGTACGCGGTGAGGTCCGGTACGTGGTGAGGTCCGGTACGCGGTGAGGTCCGGTACGCGGTGTGGTCCGGTACGCGGTGATGTCCGGTACGCGGTGATGTCCGGTACGTGGTGAGGTCCGGTACGTGCTGAGGTCCGGTTCGCGGTGAGGTCCGGTACGCGGTGAGGTCCGGTACGCGGTGATGTCCGGTACGCGGTGAGGTCCGGTACGTGGTGAGGTCCGGTACGTGGTGAGGTCCGGTACGCGGTGAGGTCCGGTACGTGGTGTGGTCCGGTACGCGGTGAGGTCCGGTACGTGGTGAGGTCCGGTACGCGTTGAGGTCCGGTACGTGGTGAGGTCCGGTACGTGGTGGGGTCCGGTACGCGGTGGGGTCCGGTACGCGGTGTGGTCCGGAACGCGGTGAGGTCCGGTACGTGGTGAGGTCCGGTACGCGGTGATGTCCGGTACGCGGTGAGGTCCGGTACGTGGTGAGGTCCGGTACGCGGTGAGGTCCGGTACGTGGTGTGGTCCGGTACGCGGTGAGGTCCGGTACGCGATGAGGTCCGGTACGCGGTGAGGTCCGGTACGGGGTGAGACCCGGTACGCGGTGTGGTCTTGTCCGCGGTGAGGTCTGGTACGCGGTGTGGACCGGTACGCGGTGTGGTCCGGTACGCGGTGAGGTCCGGTACGCGGTGAGTTCCGGTACGTGGTGAGGTCCGGTACGCGGTGAGGTCCGGTACGCGGTGAGATCCGGTACGCGGTGAGGTCCGGTATGCGGTGAAGTCCGTTATGTGGTGAGGTCCGTTACGCGGTGAGGTCCGTTACGCGGTGAGATCCGGTACGCGGTGAGGTGCGGTACGCGGTGAGGTCCGGTACGCAGTGAGGTCCGGTACGCAGTGAGTTCCGGTACGCGGTGTGGTCCGGAATGCGGTGTGGTCCGGTGCGCGGTGTGGTCCGGTACGCGGTGAGGTCCAATACGCGGTGATGTCCGGTACGCGGTGAGGTCCGGTACGCGGTGTGACCCGGTACACGGTGAGGTGTGGTACGCGGTGGGGTCCGGTACGTGGTGGGGTCCGGTACGGGGTGAGACCCGGTACGCGGTGTGGTCTGGTCCGCGGTGAGGTCTGGTACGCGGTGTGGACCGGTACGCGGTGTGGTCCGGTACGCGGTGAGGTCCGGTACGCGGTGAGTTCCGGTACGTGGTGAGGTCCGGTACGCGGTGAGGTCCGGTATGCGGTGAAGTCCGTTATGTGGTGAGGTCCGTTACGCGGTGAGGTCCGTTACGCGGTGAGATCCGGTACGCGGTGAGGTGCGGTACGCGGTGAGGTCCGGTACGCGGTGTGGTCCGGTACGCGGTGTGGTCCGGTACGCGGTGAGGTCCGGTACGTGGTGAGGTCCGGTACGCGGTGAAGTCCGGTACGCGGTGTGGTCCGGTACGCGGTGATGTCCGGTACGTGGTGAGGTCCGGTACGTGCTGAGGTCCGGTTCGCGGTGAGGTCCGGTACGCGGTGAGGTCCGGTACGCGGTGAGGTCCGGTACGCGGTGATGTCCGGTACGCGGTGAGGTCCGGTACATGGTGAGGTCCGGTACGCGGTGAGGTCCGGTACGTGGTGTGGTCCGGTACGCGGTGAGGTCCGGTACGTGGTGAGGTCCGGTACGCGTTGACGTCCGGTACGTGGTGAGGTCCGGTACACGGTGAGGTCCGGTACGCGGTGAGGTCCGGTACGTGGTGGGGTCCGGTACGCAGTGAGGTCCGGTACGCGGTGGGGTCCGGTACGCGGTGTGGTCCGGTACGCGGTGAGGTCCGGTACGTGGTGAGGTCCGGTACGCGGTGATGTCCGGTACGCGGTGAGGTCCGGTACGTGGTGAGGTCCGGTACGCGGTGAGGTCCGGTACGTGGTGTGGTCCGGTACGCGGTGAGGTCCGGTACGCGATGAGGTCCGGTACGCGGTGAGGTCCGGTACGCGGTGAGGTCCGGTACGCGGTGAGGTCCGGTACGCGGTGTGGTCCGGTGCGCGGTGTGGTCCGGTACGCGGTGTGGTCCGGTACGCGGTGAGGTCCGGTACGTGGTGAGGTCCGGTACGCGGTGAGGTCCGGTACGCGGTGTGGTCCGGTACGCGGTGATGTCCGGTACGTGCTGAGGTCCGGTACGCGGTGAGGTCCGGTACGCGGTGAGGTCCGGTACGCGGTGATGTCCGGTACGCGGTGAGGTCCGGTACGTGGTGAGGTCCGGTACGCGGTGAGGTCCGGTATGCGGTGTGGTCCGGTGCGATGTGTGGTCCGGTACGCGGTGTGGTCCGGTACGCGGTGAAGTCCGGTACGTGGTGAGGTCCGGTACGCGGTGAGGTCCGGTACGCGGTGTGGTCCGGTACGCGGTGATATCCGGTACGTGGTGAGGTCCGGTACGTGCTGAGGTCCGGTACGCGGTGAGGTCCGGTACGCGGTGATGTCCGGTACGTGGTGAGGTCCGGTACGTGGTGAGGTCCGGTACGCGGTGAGGTCCGGTACGTGGTGTGGTCCGGTACGCGGTGAGGTCCGGTACGTGGTGAGGTCCGGTACGCGGTGAGGTCCGGTACGCGGTGAGGTCCGGTACGTGGTGAGGTCCGGTACGTGGTGGGGTCCGGTACGCAGTGAGGTCCGGTACGCGGTGGGGTCCGGTACGCGGTGTGGTCCGGTACGCGGTGAGGTCCGGTACGTGGTGAGGTCCGGTACGCGGTGATGTCCGGTACGTGGTGAGGTCCGGTACGCGGTGAGGTCCGGTACGTGGTGTGGTCCGGTATGCGGTGAGGTCCGGTACGCGGTGAGGTCCGGTACACGGTGAGGTCCGGTACGTGGTGAGGTCCGGTACGCGGTGAGGTCCGGTACGTGGTGTGGCCCGGTACGTGGTGTGGTCCGGTACGTGGTGTGGTCCGGTACGCGGTGACGTCCGGTACGCTGTGAGGTCCGTTACGCGGTGTGGTCCGGTACGCGGTGAGGTCCGGTACGTGGTGAGGTCCGGTACGCGGTGAGGCCCGGTACGCGGTGAGGTCCGGTACGTGGTGAGGTCCGTTATGCGGTGAGGTACGGTACGCTGTGAGGTCCGTTACGCGGTGAGGTCCGGTACGCGGTGAGGTCCGGTACGTGGTGTGGTCCGGAATGCGGTGAGGTCAGCTACGCGGTGAGGTCCGGTACGCTGTGAGGTCCGGTACGCGGTGTGTTCCGGTACGCGGTGAGGTCCGGTACGCGGTGAGGTCCGGTATGCGGTGAGGTCCGGTACGCGGTGAGGTCCGGTACGCTGTGAGGTCCGGTACGCGGTGTGTTCCGGTACGCGGTGAGGTCCGGTACGCGGTGAGGTCCGGTACGTGGTGAGGTCCGGTACGCGGTGAGGTCCGGTACGCTGTGAGGTCCGTTACGCGGTGTGGTCCGGTACGTGGTGAGGTCCGGTACGCGGTGAGGTCCGGTACGTGGTGTGGTCCGGTACGCGGTGAGGTCCGGTACGCGATGTGACCCGGTACGCGGTGTGACCCGGTACGCGGTGAGGTCCGGTACGCGGTGAGGTCCGGTACGCGGTGTGACCCGGTACGCGGTGAGGTCCGGTACGCGGTGAGGTCCGGTACGCGGTGAGGTCCGGTACGCGGTGAGACCCGGTACGCGGTGAGGTCCGGTACGCGGTGAGGTCCGGTACGCGGTGAGACCCGGTACGCGGTGAGGTCCGGTACGCGGTGAGGTCCGGTACGCGGTGAGGTCCGGTACGCGGTGAGACCCGGTACGCGGTGAGGTCCGGTACGCGGTGAGGTCCGGTATGCGGTGTGACCCGGTACGCGGTGAGGTCCGGTACGCGGTGAGGTCCGGTACGCGGTGTGACCCGGTACGCGGTGAGGTCCGGTACGCGGTGTGGTCCGGTACGCGGTGAGGTCCGGTACGCGGTGTGACCCGGTACGCGGTGAGGTCCGGTACGCGGTGTGGTCCGGTACGCGGTGAGGTCCGGTACGCGGTGTGGTCCGGTACGCGGTGAGGTCCGGTACGCGGTGAGGTCCGGTACGCGGTGAGGTCCGGTACGCGGTGTGACCCGGTACGCGGTGAGGTCCAGTACGCGGTGAGGTCCGGTACACGGTGTGGTATGGTACGCGGTGTGGTCCGGTACGCGGTGAGGTCCGGTACGCGGTGAGGTCCGGTACGCGGTGAGACCCGGTACGCGGTGAGGTCCGGTACGCGGTGTGACCCGGTACGCGGTGAGGTCCAGTACGCGGTGAGGTCCGGTACGCGGTGAGGTCCGGTACGCGGTGAGGTCCGGTACGCGGTGAGGTCCGGTACGCGGTGAGGTCCGGTACGCGGTGTTGACCCGGTACGCGGTGAGGTCCGGTACGCGGTGAGGTCCGGTACGCGGTGTGGTCCGGTACGCGGTGTGGTCCGGTACGCGGTGAGGTCCGGTACGCGGTAAGGTCCGGTACGCGGTGAGGTCCGGTACGCGGTGTGGTCCGGTACGCGGTGAGGTCCGGTACGCGGTGAGGTCCGGTACGCGGTGAGGTCCGGTACGCGGTGAGACCCGGTACGCGGTGAGGTCCGGTACGCGGTGAGGTCCGGTACGCGGTGAGGTCCGGTACGCGGTGAGACCCGGTACGCGGTGAGGTCCGGTAAGCGGTGAGGTCCGGTAAGCGGTGAGGTCCGGTACGCGGTGTGACCCGGTACGCGGTGAGGTCCGGTACGCGGTGAGGTCCGGTACGCGGTGTGACCCGGTACGCGGTGAGGTCCGGTACGCGGTGTGGTCCGGTACGCGGTGTGGTCCGGTACGCGGTGAGGTCCGGTACGTGGTGAGGTCCGGTACGCGGTGAGGTCCGGTACGCGGTGTGGTCCGGTACGCGGTGATGTCCGGTACGTGGTGAGGTCCGGTACGTGCTGAGGTCCGGTTCGCGGTGAGGTCCGGTACGCGGTGAGGTCCGGTACGCGGTGATGTCCGGTACGCGGTGAGGTCCGGTACGCGGTGAGGTCCGGTACGTGGTGAGGTCCGGTACGCGGTGAGGTCCGGTACGCGGTGTGGTCCGGTACGCGGTGAGGTCCGGTACGCGGTGAGGTCCGGTACGCGTTGAGGTCCGGTACGTGGTGAGGTCCGGTACGTGGTGGGGTCCGGTACGCGGTGAGGTCCGGTACGCGGTGGGGTCCGGTACGCGGTGTGGTCCGGTACGCGGTGAGGTCCGGTACGTGGTGAGGTCCGGTACGCGGTGATGTCCGGTACGCGGTGAGGTCCGGTACGCGGTGAGGTCCTGTACGCGGTGAGGTCCGGTACGTGGTGTGGTCCGGTACGCGGTGAGGTCCGGTACGCGGTGAGGTCCGGTACGCGGTGAGGTCCGGTACGGGGTGAGACCCGGTACGCGGTGTGGTCTTGTCCGCGGTGAGGTCTGGTACGCGGTGTGGACCGGTACGCGGTGTGGTCCGGTACGCGGTGAGGTCCGGTACGCGGTGAGTTCCGGTACGTGGTGAGGTCCGGTACGCGGTGAGGTCCGGTACGCGGTGAGATCCGGTACGCGGTGAGGTCCGGTATGCGGTGAAGTCCGTTATGTGGTGAGGTCCGTTACGCGGTGAGGTCCGTTACGCGGTGAGATCCGGTACGCGGTGAGGTGCGGTACGCGGTGAGGTCCGGTACGCAGTGAGGTCCGGTACGCAGTGAGTTCCGGTACGCGGTGTGGTCCGGAACGCGGTGTGGTCCGGTGCGCGGTGTGGTCCGGTACGCGGTGTGGTCCGGTACGCGGTGAGGTCCGATACGCGGTGATGTCCGGTACGCGGTGAGGTCCGGTACGCGGTGTGACCCGGTACACGGTGAGGTGTGGTACGCGGTGGGGTCCGGTACGTGGTGGGGTCCGGTACGGGGTGAGACCCGGTACGCGGTGTGGTCTGGTCCGCGGTGAGGTCTGGTACGCGGTGTGGACCGGTACGCGGTGTGGTCCGGTACGCGGTGAGGTCCGGTACGCGGTGAGTTCCGGTACGTGGTGAGGTCCGGTACGCGGTGAGGTCCGGTACGCGGTGAGGTCCGGTACGCGGTGAGGTCCGGTATGCGGTGAAGTCCGTTATGTGGTGAGGTCCGTTACGCGGTGAGGTCCGTTACGCGGTGAGATCCGGTACGCGGTGAGGTGCGGTACGCGGTGAGGTCCGGTACGCGGTGTGGTCCGGTAGGCGGTGTGGTCCGGTACGCGGTGAGGTCCGGTACGTGGTGAGGTCCGGTACGCGGTGAAGTCCGGTACGCGGTGTGGTCCGGTACGCGGTGATGTCCGGTACGTGGTGAGGTCCGGTACGTGCTGAGGTCCGGTTCGCGGTGAGGTCCGGTACGCGGTGAGGTCCGGTACGCGGTGATGTCCGGTACGCGGTGAGGTCCGGTACATGGTGAGGTCCGGTACGCGGTGAGGTCCGGTACGTGGTGTGGTCCGGTACGCGGTGAGGTCCGGTACGTGGTGAGGTCCGGTACGCGTTGAGGTCCGGTACGTGGTGAGGTCCGGTACGCGGTGAGGTCCGGTACGGGTGAGGTCCGGTACGTGGTGGGGTCCGGTACGCAGTGAGGTCCGGTACGCGGTGGGGTCCGGTACGCGGTGTGGTCCGGTACGCGGTGAGGTCCGGTACGTGGTGAGGTCCGGTACGCGGTGATGTCCGGTACGCGGTGAGGTCCGGTACGTGGTGAGGTCCGGTACGCGGTGAGGTCCGGTACGTGGTGTGGTCCGGCACGCGGTGAGGTCCGGTACGCGATGAGGTCCGGTACGCGGTGAGGTCCGGTACGCGGTGAGGTCCGGTACGCGGTGTGGTCCGGTACGCGGTGAAGTCCGGTACGTGGTGAGGTCCGGTACGCGGTGAGGTCCGGTACGCGGTGTGGTCCGGTACGCGGTGATATCCGGTACGTGGTGAGGTCCGGTACGTGCTGAGGTCCGGTACGCGGTGAGGTCCGGTACGCGGTGATGTCCGGTACGTGGTGAGGTCCGGTACGTGGTGAGGTCCGGTACGCGGTGAGGTCCGGTACGTGGTGTGGTCCGGTACGCGGTGAGGTCCGGTACGTGGTGAGGTCCGGTACGCGGTGAGGTCCGGTACGCGGTGAGGTCCGGTACGTGGTGAGGTCCGGTACGTGGTGGGGTCCGGTACGCAGTGAGGTCCGGTACGCGGTGGGGTCCGGTACGCGGTGTGGTCCGGTACGCGGTGAGGTCCGGTACGTGGTGAGGTCCGGTACGCGGTGATGTCCGGTACGTGGTGAGGTCCGGTACGCGGTGAGGTCCGGTACGTGGTGTGGTCCGGTATGCGGTGAGGTCCGGTACGCGGTGAGGTCCGGTACACGGTGAGGTCCGGTACGTGGTGAGGTCCGGTACGCGGTGAGGTCCGGTACGTGGTGTGGCCCGGTACGTGGTGTGGTCCGGTACGTGGTGTGGTCCGGTACGCGGTGACGTCCGGTACGCTGTGAGGTCCGTTACGCGGTGTGGTCCGGTACGCGGTGAGGTCCGGTACGTGGTGAGGTCCGGTACGCGGTGAGGCCCGGTACGCGGTGAGGTCCGGTACGTGGTGAGGTCCGTTATGCGGTGAGGTACGGTACGCTGTGAGGTCCGTTACGCGGTGAGGTCCGGTACGCGGTGAGGTCCGGTACGTGGTGTGGTCCGGAATGCGGTGAGGTCAGCTACGCGGTGAGGTCCGGTACGCTGTGAGGTCCGGTACGCGGTGTGTTCCGGTACGCGGTGAGGTCCGGTACGCGGTGAGGTCCGGTATGCGGTGAGGTCCGGTACGCGGTGAGGTCCGGTACGCTGTGAGGTCCGGTACGCGGTGTGTTCCGGTACGCGGTGAGGTCCGGTACGCGGTGAGGTCCGGTACGTGGTGAGGTCCGGTACGCGGTGAGGTCCGGTACGCTGTGAGGTCCGTTACGCGGTGTGGTCCGGTACGTGGTGAGGTCCGGTACGCGGTGAGGTCCGGTACGTGGTGTGGTCCGGTACGCGGTGAGGTCCGGTACGCGATGTGACCCGGTACGCGGTGTGACCCGGTACGCGGTGAGGTCCGGTACGCGGTGAGGTCCGGTACGCGGTGTGACCCGGTACGCGGTGAGGTCCGGTACGCGGTGAGGTCCGGTACGCGGTGAGGTCCGGTACGCGGTGAGACCCGGTACGCGGTGAGGTCCGGTACGCGGAGAGGTCCGGTACGCGGTGAGACCCGGTACGCGGTGAGGTCCGGTACGCGGTGAGGTCCGGTACGCGGTGAGGTCCGGTACGCGGTGAGACCCGGTACGCGGTGAGGTCCGGTACGCGGTGAGGTCCGGTATGCGGTGTGACCCGGTACGCGGTGAGGTCCGGTACGCGGTGAGGTCCGGTACGCGGTGTGACCCGGTACGCGGTGAGGTCCGGTACGCGGTGTGGTCCGGTACGCGGTGAGGTCCGGTACGCGGTGTGACCCGGTACGCGGTGAGGTCCGGTACGCGGTGTGGTCCGGTACGCGGTGAGGTCCGGTACGCGGTGTGGTCCGGTACGCGGTGAGGTCCGGTACGCGGTGAGGTCCGGTACGCGGTGAGGTCCGGTACGCGGTGTGACCCGGTACGCGGTGAGGTCCAGTACGCGGTGAGGTCCGGTACACGGTGTGGTATGGTACGCGGTGTGGTCCGGTACGCGGTGAGGTCCGGTACGCGGTGAGGTCCGGTACGCGGTGAGACCCGGTACGCGGTGAGGTCCGGTACGCGGTGTGACCCGGTACGCGGTGAGGTCCAGTACGCGGTGAGGTCCGGTACGCGGTGAGGTCCGGTACGCGGTGAGGTCCGGTACGCGGTGAGGTCCGGTACGCGGTGAGGTCCGGTACGCGGTGTTGACCCGGTACGCGGTGAGGTCCGGTACGCGGTGAGGTCCGGTACGCGGTGTGGTCCGGTACGCGGTGTGGTCCGGTACGCGGTGAGGTCCGGTACGCGGTAAGGTCCGGTACGCGGTGAGGTCCGGTACGCGGTGTGGTCCGGTACGCGGTGAGGTCCGGTACGCGGTGAGGTCCGGTACGCGGTGAGACCCGGTACGCGGTGAGGTCCGGTACGCGGTGAGGTCCGGTACGCGGTGAGGTCCGGTACGCGGTGAGGTCCGGTACGCGGTGAGACCCGGTACGCGGTGAGGTCCGGTAAGCGGTGAGGTCCGGTAAGCGGTGAGGTCCGGTACGCGGTGTGACCCGGTACGCGGTGAGGTCCGGTACGCGGTGAGGTCCGGTACGCGGTGTGACCCGGTACGCGGTGAGGTCCGGTACGCGGTGTGGTCCGGTACGCGGTGTGGTCCGGTACGCGGTGAGGTCCGGTACGTGGTGAGGTCCGGTACGCGGTGAGGTCCGGTACGCGGTGTGGTCCGGTACGCGGTGATGTCCGGTACGTGGTGAGGTCCGGTACGTGCTGAGGTCCGGTTCGCGGTGAGGTCCGGTACGCGGTGAGGTCCGGTACGCGGTGATGTCCGGTACGCGGTGAGGTCCGGTACGCGGTGAGGTCCGGTACGTGGTGAGGTCCGGTACGCGGTGAGGTCCGGTACGCGGTGTGGTCCGGTACGCGGTGAGGTCCGGTACGCGGTGAGGTCCGGTACGCGTTGAGGTCCGGTACGTGGTGAGGTCCGGTACGTGGTGGGGTCCGGTACGCGGTGAGGTCCGGTACGCGGTGGGGTCCGGTACGCGGTGTGGTCCGGTACGCGGTGAGGTCCGGTACGTGGTGAGGTCCGGTACGCGGTGATGTCCGGTACGCGGTGAGGTCCGGTACGCGGTGAGGTCCTGTACGCGGTGAGGTCCGGTACGTGGTGTGGTCCGGTACGCGGTGAGGTCCGGTACGCGGTGAGGTCCGGTACGCGGTGAGGTCCGGTACGGGGTGAGACCCGGTACGCGGTGTGGTCTTGTCCGCGGTGAGGTCTGGTACGCGGTGTGGACCGGTACGCGGTGTGGTCCGGTACGCGGTGAGGTCCGGTACGCGGTGAGTTCCGGTACGTGGTGAGGTCCGGTACGCGGTGAGGTCCGGTACGCGGTGAGATCCGGTACGCGGTGAGGTCCGGTATGCGGTGAAGTCCGTTATGTGGTGAGGTCCGTTACGCGGTGAGGTCCGTTACGCGGTGAGATCCGGTACGCGGTGAGGTGCGGTACGCGGTGAGGTCCGGTACGCAGTGAGGTCCGGTACGCAGTGAGTTCCGGTACGCGGTGTGGTCCGGAATGCGGTGTGGTCCGGTGCGCGGTGTGGTCCGGTACGCGGTGAGGTCCGATACGCGGTGATGTCCGGTACGCGGTGAGGTCCGGTACGCGGTGTGACCCGGTACACGGTGAGGTGTGGTACGCGGTGGGGTCCGGTACGTGGTGGGGTCCGGTACGGGGTGAGACCCGGTACGCGGTGTGGTCTGGTCCGCGGTGAGGTCTGGTACGCGGTGTGGACCGGTACGCGGTGTGGTCCGGTACGCGGTGAGGTCCGGTACGCGGTGAGTTCCGGTACGTGGTGAGGTCCGGTACGCGGTGAGGTCCGGTACGCGGTGAGGTCCGGTACGCGGTGAGGTCCGGTATGCGGTGAAGTCCGTTATGTGGTGAGGTCCGTTACGCGGTGAGGTCCGTTACGCGGTGAGATCCGGTACGCGGTGAGGTGCGGTACGCGGTGAGGTCCGGTACGCGGTGTGGTCCGGTAGGCGGTGTGGTCCGGTACGCGGTGAGGTCCGGTACGTGGTGAGGTCCGGTACGCGGTGAAGTCCGGTACGCGGTGTGGTCCGGTACGCGGTGATGTCCGGTACGTGGTGAGGTCCGGTACGTGCTGAGGTCCGGTTCGCGGTGAGGTCCGGTACGCGGTGAGGTCCGGTACGCGGTGATGTCCGGTACGCGGTGAGGTCCGGTACATGGTGAGGTCCGGTACGCGGTGAGGTCCGGTACGTGGTGTGGTCCGGTACGCGGTGAGGTCCGGTACGTGGTGAGGTCCGGTACGCGTTGAGGTCCGGTACGTGGTGAGGTCCGGTACGCGGTGAGGTCCGGTACGGGTGAGGTCCGGTACGTGGTGGGGTCCGGTACGCAGTGAGGTCCGGTACGCGGTGGGGTCCGGTACGCGGTGTGGTCCGGTACGCGGTGAGGTCCGGTACGTGGTGAGGTCCGGTACGCGGTGATGTCCGGTACGCGGTGAGGTCCGGTACGTGGTGAGGTCCGGTACGCGGTGAGGTCCGGTACGTGGTGTGGTCCGGCACGCGGTGAGGTCCGGTACGCGATGAGGTCCGGTACGCGGTGAGGTCCGGTACGCGGTGAGGTCCGGTACGCGGTGAGGTCCGGTACGCGGTGTGGTCCGGTGCGCGGTGTGGTCCGGTACGCGGTGTGGTCCGGTACGCGGTGAGGTCCGGTACGTGGTGAGGTCCGGTACGCGGTGAGGTCCGGTACGCGGTGTGGTCCGGTACGCGGTGATGTCCGGTACGTGCTGAGGTCCGGTACGCGGTGAGGTCCGGTACGCGGTGAGGTCCGGTACGCGGTGATGTCCGGTACGCGGTGAGGTCCGGTACGTGGTGAGGTCCGGTATGCGGTGTGGTCCGGTGCGATGTGTGGTCCGGTACGCGGTGTGGTCCGGTACGCGGTGAGGTCCGGTACATGGTGAGGTCCGGTACGCGGTGAGGTCCGGTACGCGGTGTGGTCCGGTACGCGGTGATGTCCGGTACGTGGTGAGGTCCGGTACGTGCTGAGGTCCGGTACGCGGTGAGGTCCGGTACGCGGTGAGGTCCGGTACGCGGTGATGTCCGGTACGTGGTGAGGTCCGGTACGTGGTGAGGTCCGGTACGCGGTGAGGTCCGGTACGTGGTGTGGTCCGGTACGCGGTGAGGTCCGGTACGTGGTGAGGTCCGGTACGCGGTGAGGTCCGGTACGCGGTGAGGTCCGGTACGTGGTGAGGTCCGGTACGTGGTGGGGTCCGGTACGCAGTGAGGTCCGGTACGCGGTGGGGTCCGGTACGCGGTGTGGTCCGGTACGCGGTGAGGTCCGGTACGTGGTGAGGTCCGGTACGCGGTGATGTCCGGTACGCGGTGAGGTCCGGTACGCGGTGAGGTCCGGTACGCGGTGAGGTCCGGTACGTGGTGTGGTCCGGTATGCGGTGAGGTCCGGTACGCGGTGAGGTCCGGTACGCGGTGAGGTCCGGTACGCGGTGAGGTCCGGTACGTGGTGAGGTCCGGTACGCGGTGAGGTCCGGTACGTGGTGTGGCCCGGTACGTGGTGTGGTCCGGTACGCGGTGACGTCCGGTACGCTGTGAGGTCCGTTACGCGGTGTGGTCCGGTACGCGGTGAGGTCCGGTACGTGGTGAGGTCCGGTACGCGGTGAGGCCCGGTACGCGGTGAGGTCCGGTACGTGGTGAGGTCCGTTATGCGGTGAGGTACGGTACGCTGTGAGGTCCGTTACGCGGTGAGGTCCGGTACGCGGTGAGTTCCGGTACGTGGTGTGGTCCGGAATGCGGTGAGGTCCGGTACGCGGTGAGGTCCGGTACGCTGTGAGGTCCGGTACGCGGTGTGTTCCGGTACGCGGTGAGGTCCGGTACGCGGTGAGGTCCGGTATGCGGTGAGGTCCGGTACGCGGTGAGGTCCGGTACGCTGTGAGGTCCGGTACGCGGTGTGTTCCGGTACGCGGTGTGGTCCGGTACGCGGTGAGGTCCGGAACGCGGTGAGGTCCGGTACGCGGTGAGACCCGGTACGCGGTGAGGTCCGGTACGCGGTGTGACCCGGTACGCGGTGAGGTCCGGTACGCGGTGAGGTCCGGTACGCGGTGAGGTCCGGTACGCGGTGAGACCCGGTACGCGGTGAGGTCCGGTACGCGGTGTTGACCCGGTACGCGGTGAGGTCCGGTACGCGGTGAGGTCCGGTACGCGGTGAGGTCCGGTACGCAGTGAGGTCCGGTACGCAGTGAGTTCCGGTACGCGTTGTGGTCCGGTATGCGGTGTGGTCCGGTGCGCGGTGTGGTCCGGTACGCGGTGTGGTCCGGTACGCGGTGAGGTCCGGTACGTGGTGAGGTCCGGTACGCGGTGAGGTCCGGTACGCGGTGTGGTCCGGTACGCGGTGATGTCCGGTACGCGGTGATGTCCGGTACGTGGTGAGGTCCGGTACGTGCTGAGGTCCGGTTCGCGGTGAGGTCCGGTACGCGGTGAGGTCCGGTACGCGGTGATGTCCGGTACGCGGTGAGGTCCGGTACGTGGTGAGGTCCGGTACGTGGTGAGGTCCGGTACGCGGTGAGGTCCGGTACGTGGTGTGGTCCGGTACGCGGTGAGGTCCGGTACGTGGTGAGGTCCGGTACGCGTTGAGGTCCGGTACGTGGTGAGGTCCGGTACGTGGTGGGGTCCGGTACGCGGTGAGGTCCGGTACGCGGTGGGGTCCGGTACGCGGTGTGGTCCGGTACGCGGTGAGGTCCGGTACGTGGTGAGGTCCGGTACGCGGTGATGTCCGGTACGCGGTGAGGTCCGGTACGTGGTGAGGTCCGGTACGCGGTGAGGTCCGGTACGTGGTGTGGTCCGGTACGCGGTGAGGTCCGGTACGCGATGAGGTCCGGTACGCGGTGAGGTCCGGTACGGGGTGAGACCCGGTACGCGGTGTGGTCTTGTCCGCGGTGAGGTCTGGTACGCGGTGTGGACCGGTACGCGGTGTGGTCCGGTACGCGGTGAGGTCCGGTACGCGGTGAGTTCCGGTACGTGGTGAGGTCCGGTACGCGGTGAGGTCCGGTACGCGGTGAGATCCGGTACGCGGTGAGGTCCGGTATGCGGTGAAGTCCGTTATGTGGTGAGGTCCGTTACGCGGTGAGGTCCGTTACGCGGTGAGATCCGGTACGCGGTGAGGTGCGGTACGCGGTGAGGTCCGGTACGCAGTGAGGTCCGGTACGCAGTGAGTTCCGGTACGCGGTGTGGTCCGGAATGCGGTGTGGTCCGGTGCGCGGTGTGGTCCGGTACGCGGTGAGGTCCAATACGCGGTGATGTCCGGTACGCGGTGAGGTCCGGTACGCGGTGTGACCCGGTACACGGTGAGGTGTGGTACGCGGTGGGGTCCGGTACGTGGTGGGGTCCGGTACGGGGTGAGACCCGGTACGCGGTGTGGTCTGGTCCGCGGTGAGGTCTGGTACGCGGTGTGGACCGGTACGCGGTGTGGTCCGGTACGCGGTGAGGTCCGGTACGCGGTGAGTTCCGGTACGTGGTGAGGTCCGGTACGCGGTGAGGTCCGGTATGCGGTGAAGTCCGTTATGTGGTGAGGTCCGTTACGCGGTGAGGTCCGTTACGCGGTGAGATCCGGTACGCGGTGAGGTGCGGTACGCGGTGAGGTCCGGTACGCGGTGTGGTCCGGTACGCGGTGTGGTCCGGTACGCGGTGAGGTCCGGTACGTGGTGCGGTCCGGTACGCGGTGAAGTCCGGTACGCGGTGTGGTCCGGTACGCGGTGATGTCCGGTACGTGGTGAGGTCCGGTACGTGCTGAGGTCCGGTTCGCGGTGAGGTCCGGTACGCGGTGAGGTCCGGTACGCGGTGAGGTCCGGTACGCGGTGATGTCCGGTACGCGGTGAGGTCCGGTACATGGTGAGGTCCGGTACGCGGTGAGGTCCGGTACGTGGTGTGGTCCGGTACGCGGTGAGGTCCGGTACGTGGTGAGGTCCGGTACGCGTTGACGTCCGGTACGTGGTGAGGTCCGGTACACGGTGAGGTCCGGTACGCGGTGAGGTCCGGTACGTGGTGGGGTCCGGTACGCAGTGAGGTCCGGTACGCGGTGGGGTCCGGTACGCGGTGTGGTCCGGTACGCGGTGAGGTCCGGTACGTGGTGAGGTCCGGTACGCGGTGATGTCCGGTACGCGGTGAGGTCCGGTACGTGGTGAGGTCCGGTACGCGGTGAGGTCCGGTACGTGGTGTGGTCCGGTACGCGGTGAGGTCCGGTACGCGATGAGGTCCGGTACGCGGTGAGGTCCGGTACGCGGTGAGGTCCGGTACGCGGTGAGGTCCGGTACGCGGTGTGGTCCGGTGCGCGGTGTGGTCCGGTACGCGGTGATGTCCGGTACGTGCTGAGGTCCGGTACGCGGTGAGGTCCGGTACGCGGTGAGGTCCGGTACGCGGTGATGTCCGGTACGCGGTGAGGTCCGGTACGTGGTGAGGTCCGGTACGCGGTGAGGTCCGGTATGCGGTGTGGTCCGGTGCGATGTGTGGTCCGGTACGCGGTGTGGTCCGGTACGCGGTGAAGTCCGGTACGTGGTGAGGTCCGGTACGCGGTGAGGTCCGGTACGCGGTGTGGTCCGGTACGCGGTGATATCCGGTACGTGGTGAGGTCCGGTACGTGCTGAGGTCCGGTACGCGGTGAGGTCCGGTACGCGGTGATGTCCGGTACGTGGTGAGGTCCGGTACGTGGTGAGGTCCGGTACGCGGTGAGGTCCGGTACGTGGTGTGGTCCGGTACGCGGTGAGGTCCGGTACGCGGTGAGGTCCGGTACGCGGTGAGGTCCGGTACGTGGTGAGGTCCGGTACGTGGTGGGGTCCGGTACGCAGTGAGGTCCGGTACGCGGTGGGGTCCGGTACGCGGTGTGGTCCGGTACGCGGTGAGGTCCGGTACGTGGTGAGGTCCGGTACGCGGTGATGTCCGGTACGTGGTGAGGTCCGGTACGCGGTGAGGTCCGGTACGTGGTGTGGTCCGGTATGCGGTGAGGTCCGGTACGCGGTGAGGTCCGGTACGCGGTGAGGTCCGGTACGTGGTGAGGTCCGGTACGCGGTGAGGTCCGGTACGTGGTGTGGCCCGGTACGTGGTGTGGTCCGGTACGTGGTGTGGTCCGGTACGCGGTGAGGTCCGGTACGTGGTGAGGTCCGGTACGCGGTGAGGTCCGGTACGTGGTGTGGCCCGGTACGTGGTGTGGTCCGGTACGCGGTGTGGTCCGGTACGCGGTGAGGTCCGGTACGTGGTGAGGTCCGGTACGCGGTGAGGCCCGGTACGCGGTGAGGTCCGGTACGTGGTGAGGTCCGTTATGCGGTGAGGTACGGTACGCTGTGAGGTCCGTTACGCGGTGAGGTCCGGTACGCGGTGAGGTCCGGTACGTGGTGTGGTCCGGAATGCGGTGAGGTCAGGTACGCGGTGAGGTCCGGTACGCTGTGAGGTCCGGTACGCGGTGTGTTCCGGTACGCGGTGAGGTCCGGTACGCGGTGAGGTCCGGTATGCGGTGAGGTCCGGTACGCGGTGAGGTCCGGTACGCTGTGAGGTCCGGTACGCGGTGTGTTCCGGTACGCGGTGAGGTCCGGTACGCGGTGAGGTCCGGTACGTGGTGAGGTCCGGTACGCGGTGAGGTCCGGTACGCTGTGAGGTCCGTTACGCGGTGTGGACCGGTACGCGGTGAGGTCCGTTACGCGGTGAGGTCCGGTACGCGGTGAGGTCCGGTACGTGGTGTGGTCCGGTACGCGGTGAGGTCCGGTACGCGATGTGACCCGGTACGCGGTGTGACCCGGTACGCGGTGTGACCCGGTACGCGGTGTGACCCGGTACGCGGTGTGACCCGGTACGCGGTGTGACCCGGTACGCGGTGAGGTCCGGTACGCGGTGTGGTCCGGTACGCGGTGTGACCCGGTACGCGGTGAGGTCCGGTACGCGGTGAGGTCCGGTACGCGGTGAGGTCCGGTACGCGGTGAGGTCCGGTACGCGGTGAGACCCGGTACGCGGTGAGGTCCGGTACGCGGTGAGGTCCGGTACGCGGTGAGGTCCGGTACGCGGTGAGACCCGGTACGCGGTGAGGTCCGGTACGCGGTGAGGTCCGGTATGCGGTGTGACCCGGTACGCGGTGAGGTCCGGTACGCGGTGAGGTCCGGTACGCGGTGTGACCCGGTACGCGGTGTGACCCGGTACGCGGTGAGGTCCGGTACGCGGTGAGGTCCGGTACGCGGTGTGGTCCGGTACGCGGTGAGGTCCGGTACGCGGTGTGACCCGGTACGCGGTGAGGTCCGGTACGCGGTGTGGTGCGGTACGCGGTGAGGTCCGGTACGCGGTGTGACCCGGTACGCGGTGAGGTCCGGTACGCGGTGAGGTCCGGTACGCGGTGAGGTCCGGTACGCGGTGTGACCCGGTACGCGGTGAGGTCCAGTACGCGGTGAGGTCCGGTACACGGTGTGGTATGGTACGCGGTGTGGTCCGGTACGCGGTGAGGTCCGGTACGCGGTGAGGTCCGGTACGCGGTGAGACCCGGTACGCGGTGAGGTCCGGTACGCGGTGTGACCCGGTACGCGGTGAGGTCCAGTACGCGGTGAGGTCCAGTACGCGGTGAGGTCCGGTACGCGGTGTGACCCGGTACGCGGTGAGGTCCGGTACGCGGTGAGGTCCGGTACGCGGTGTTGACCCGGTACGCGGTGAGGTCCGGTACGCGGTGAGGTCCGGTACGCGGTGAGGTCCGGTACGCGGTGAGGTCCGGTACGCGGTGTGGTCCGGTACGCGGTGTGGTCCGGTACGCGGTGAGGTCCGGTACGCGGTAAGGTCCGGTACGCGGTGAGGTCCGGTACGCGGTGAGGTCCGGTACGCGGTGAAGTCCGTTACGCGATGAAGTCCGTTACGCGGTGAGGTCCGGTACGCGGTGTGACCCGGTACGCGGTGAGGTCCGGTACGCGGTGAGGTCCGGTACGCGGTGAGGTCCGGTACGCGGTGTGGTCCGGTACGCGGTGAAGTCCGTTACGCGGTGAAGTCCGGTACGCGGTGAGGTCCGGTACGCGGTGAGATCCGGTACTTAGTGCAGACATCCAGGTGGGAAAAGCCCGCAGCTCTCCGGGAATTGGTGATTCTGATCACCCCGGAGGACCAGTTGCCGTACCCGGGAATCACAGAATTTACAGTGTAGAAGGAGGCTATTCGGCCCATCGAGTCTGCACCGGCTCTTGGAAAGAGCCCCCTACCCAAGGTCAACACCTCCACCCTATCCTCATAACCTAGTAACCCCACCCAACACCAAGGGCAATTTTGGACACTAAGGGCAATTTATCATGGCCAATCCACCTAACCTGCACATCTTTGGACTGTGGGAGGAAACCGGAGCACCCGGAGGAAACCCACGCACACACGGGGAGGATGTGCAGACTCTGCACAGACAGTGACCCAAGCCGGAATTGAACCTGGGTCCCTGGAGCTGTGAAGCAATTGTGCTAACCACTGTGTTACTGTGCTGCCCCGAATGGACGGGATCCGACCGCGTCCAGGTGCGATGTGGGATGCGGCAACTGGCAAGGAGACGGGAAAATTCAACATAGCCACTGTATCATGTACCGTGGTGGGGGAGGGTAGAGGGGGGTTGGGGGTGACGAGGCCGTGGCTGGCAGGGGCAGCCGGCCCAACAGAGCGTTCGCCCTCTGAGCCCCTGGCCGATATCCCAGCGAACACTCACAAGCGGCGAGTAGGCTCCCGATGACGGGGATGTGCTGAGCGGGCGGGAGAATGGTGGCTCTCCTCCTGAGAGCTTGGAAAAAAGGCGCCTTAAGCCCAAAATTGCCCGCTAAAATCGGGAGAAAGCCCCCCATACCCTCCTCCAACACCACCAGGGCAAGACCTGCCAAACGGCAGTAACTCTGTGTTAATTAATGGGCTCAGAGACATTCCAATTCATTGTCTCATTTATGTTGAGCATCGAATAATTGACACTGATACGTAAAGGGGCTTCAGGTGGCCCTTGTGTCAGGCGATGTGATGCTAGAGTTTTGTGCAAAGTCTGTTGAATGAATTAAAGGTGTTTTGTGGAAAAGCAGCAGAACCTGTGACTCTTTATACAACAGCAGCTAAACGTCTAACAAATTGTAGCCGAGGATGGTTGCTGTGCAAGTGTGAAGGGTTGAAAGATACAACTTTTCTAGATCAAACCAAGGAGTGAGTGAGAAAAAAAACAAAAAACAAAGATATGGCTGAACCCAGGATAAAGATGGCTGGATATGACTATCCTCCCTTATTTTCTGAAAGGGAATCGTACGACCAATGGAGAAGTGCAGTAGTTATGTGGACTAAACTAACTGCTTTGGGAAAGAGAAAACAAGGTATGGTATTGGCTCTTTCTCTACCATATGACAGTAAAATCCGGAGCAAAGTGTTTTCTGAGCTGGAATTGGAAGAGTTCGACTCAGAAGAAGGTCTGGAGACTTTATTACATTATATGGATAAGAGTTATAAGAAAGATGACTTGTTAAGTGCGTATGAAGCATGGTCGGATTTTGATAAGTTCTGGAAAATGGAGGATATCTCCATGGAAGACTATATAATGGAATTTGGCAGACTATATAAAAGGCTGCAGAAACACAATCTGGAATTTCCACAGTCTGTGTTGGCCTTTAAATTACTTGACTGTGCTAGCGTGAGCAACATGGATAGACTCCTGGTTTTGACAGGAGTTCAGTTTACTGATAAGGATACCTTATTCGAACAGATGACAAAAGCTTTACAAAAGTTTCTGGGGAAACATTCGATTCCGATGGCTCTGATGACCCAAATAGGTCAGCCTGCAGAAGGCAGAATATGGAAGATACACTAGTAACAGGATGGCGAAATCGTATGGCTACGAACAGGGCCCAAGACTATAGAAGGAGATCGGGACCCGGAAAGTATGAAGACAGAAACCCAGTTAGAACCTACAATAGGAAGATGAACCCCAGAAATGCACGGGGCATGATAAATCGATGTTTTTGATGTGACTCTCAATGCCATTATGCTTTCAACTGTCCAACTCGTTATGACAGAGTGTTTGAAGCGACACATGACATGGAAGAGTCAGAAGAGGAAAAAGATAGTGACCAGAAAGAAGGCATTGTCCGATTGACAAGCGGTTTTACGCCGGTAATGAGGGTGTTGGTTGCAGAATCCTTCAACTGTGCTGTATTGGACAGTGGCTGCACATCTACTGTGTGTGGAATTGACTGGTTAAAATGTTCTCTGGACTCTTTGAATGCTGAAAATCGTAACAAGGTTCAGGAATTTGGAAGTTCCACAAGTTTCAGGTTTGGGGATGATAATACTCTGAATTCGCTGAAAAGAGTGGTGATCCCTTGCAATATTGCCGGAGTGAATCATTTCATTAGCACGGATGTTGTATCAAGTACCTTTGCTTCTGAGCAGACCATCGATGAAGAAAGCACACATGAAACTGGATATGGAACAGGATAAGGCAACAGTTTTTGGAAAGACGGTGGACTTACAATTTACACAGTCGGGACACTATTGTATTCCATTACTGACAAATAATATTTCAAGTAGAGTGGTTAAGGATGTGTTGATGGCAGTTGAAAATGGGACTTTAGCTGATAAAAAGCTTGTTGCATTAAAACTGCATAGACAATTTGCACATCCGTCTCCTCGGAGGCTGAAAAATGTATTAAAGGATGCAGGGGTAAGGGATGACGACTATACTAAACTGATAGAACAGGTTAGTGACCGCTGTGAAGTTTGTAGGAAGTACAGAAGGACACCAGCACGACCGATAGTAACCCTACCTTTGGCCAAGGATTTTAACGACACTGTGGCCATGGACCTTAAGATCTGGGATAAAGCAAATAATATATTTATTTTGCATTTTGTAGATTTAGCAACCAGATTAAGTCAATCAACGATTGTATGAAGTAAAGAAAAGAGCGTAATTCTGGATCAAATCGTGGAAAAATGGATAGGGACAGGAATGGGTCCACTGGCAAAATTCCTTACAGACAATGGGGGAGAATTTTCTAATGATGAGTTTAGGGATATGTGTGAAAATGTGAATATCACAGTTATGACTACGGCTGCGGAAAGCCCATTTAGTAATGGTATGTGTGAAAGAAACTACGCGGTAATAGATGACATGTTCTGGAAAATGTTGTCGGATAGACCAAACTGCAAGTTAAATTCAGCTTTAGCATGGGCTAAATGCAAATAATTCATTGCAGATGGTTGGGGGCTATAGTCCTTATCAATTAGTGTTTGGTAGAAACCCTAAAATTCCGTCCATCTTAGATGACCAGCCTCCAGCTTGGGAGGGGACTACAATTAGCTCTGGTATTGCTGAACATTTAAATGCATTACATAGCAATAGAAAAGCCTTTTTGGAAGCAGAAGTCTCTGAAAGAATTCGCAGAGCTTTAAGACATAATGTACGGCCATCAGATGCCGTTTTTCAGCAAGGAGGCATGGTATACTATGAGAGAGACAATTCTAATGAATGGAAAGGCCCAGGGAAGATCATAGGCATAGATGGCAAAACAATGATTTTGCAACATGGTAATCAAACTGTTAGGGTCCATTCATCAAGGATAATGGGAACAGATTACAAATTTTCAAATTTAGACAGAGCAGACAGACATGCCGAGGAACCACAGTCATCTGGTACGCATGTGTTACAGAACTATGAGGACCAATTAACTGATATAGCCGGGGCCGAAAGGACTGCGGCTGCTGACGTCAACCCCGCGCATGCGCAGGGGAGGGTGTCACTTCCACATCGGCCATCGCGGAGGCTGTGAGTGCCCCCATGGAACAGGCCTGATCGCGGGCCAGGCCACCGTGGGGGCACCCCCGGGGGCCAGATCGCCCCGCGCCCTCCCCAGGACCCCAGAGCCCGCTCGCGCCGCCAGTTCTGCCGGTAAGGTAGGTGGTTTGATTCAAGCCGGTGGGACTGGCATGTCAGCAGTGGGACTTCGGCCCATCGCAGGCCGGAGAAGCGCCGGGGGGGCCGCCGACCGGCGCGGCGCGATTCCCGCCCCCGCCGAATTTTCGGTGCCGGAGAATTCGGCGGCTGGCGGGGGCGGGATTCACGTCACCCCCCCCCTCCCGGCGATTCTCCGACCCGGCGGGGGGTCGGAGATTCCCGCCCAGGGTTTCTGTGGAGGAACACAACACTTCTGATGAATTAAAACAGGCCATTTTTGCGAAAGGGCGAATGCCAAAAGTTGGTACAAAAGTGACATACTTGCCTGAAGGGTCTAGTCAATGGAAGGATGCAACTGTTATTAGTAGAGCAGGAAAGGCCACTGGAAAGTATAAGCATTGGTTGAATGTACAGCATTCAAGGGACGGAGTCAAGACAATGGATTGGGAAAGCAAAGTTCAAAAATGGAGGTCACAGAAACGCAGTGCCAGTTCAGATAGTACATCGGATAGTGAACAGGTCCTGGATCGAGAACACAGCAGAAGGGAAAGATCAAGCAGGAGCAGTACAGAACGAGATACCAGGCGGGAGAGGGGACGTAGTTTATCAAGATCTCAGAACATGAGTAAGACTACGAATACTAATAGGAGTACAAGCCCACATGCACGTGAGATTTTGGTGGCTTCCAATAAATTAGATGAAAAAGTTATCAAAGAAGCTAAACAGCAAGAATGACATAGTTGGAGTGAATTTGGGGTATACACGGAAGTACCGGATAGGGGACAAAGAGCTCTATCCCACAGATGGATTTGCACAGAAATGGTTCTTCCGGATGGAACTTATAAGGCAAAGGCCAGGCTTGTGGCAAGGGGATTTGAAGAAAACTTAGCAGATCAGGATTCAAGGGTAGATTCACCTACAGCAGGAAAGGTTATTTTAAAGATCTTCTTGGCTCTATTAGCCACAAAGGCATGGGAATGCAAATCTATAGATATAAAAGCTGCCTTTTTGCAGGGGCATCAGCTCCAGAGAGACATTTCTCTCCGTCCTCCTAAAGAAGCAGCTAACGCAGAAGGGGTACTCTGGAAGTTGAACAAATGTGTATATGGATTAAATGATGCGTCTAGAGTCTGGTATTTTTCGGTAAGGTCAGTTTTGTTAAAGTTGGGCTGTTGCCAAGCAGATCCGGCAATGTTTTACTGGCACTATAAAGGAAATCTTTCTGGCATCTTTATGATGCATGTCGATGATTTTTTGTGGGATGGGACTAGTGATTTTGAAGCTATTGTAATCTCTGGTTTGAGAAAAGAATTCAGGGTTGGAAGTCAGGCTTCCGGTGCATTTAAATATATTGGACTGGAAATTGGACAGACTAAGTTAGGGGCAACTTTACGTCAGCAATCTTATTTGAAAAGCATCAGCCCAATAGCAATTAGTCATGGCCGAGTTTCACAAAAAGACGCAATGGTTTCAAAGATAGAAAAAGAGCAACTGCAAAGTTTAATTGGGCAACTGAACTGGTTAGGTGGACAGACTAGACCGGATGTGAGTTTTGATGTCTTAGAGTTAAGTACAAAAAGGAATGATCCCGAAGTGGAAGACATAATAAGAGCAAATAAAGCGTTGCTTTATTTGAAAAATGCAGGAGTGTGTTTTGAGGTTCCCGGTTTTAGGTGACCTTAGGCATAGTTTATAGAATCATAGAATCATAGAATTTACAGTGCAGAAGGAGGAAACCCATGCAGACACGGGGAGGATGTGCAGACTCCGCACAGACAGTGATCCAAGCCGGAATCGAACCTGGGACCCTGGAGCTGTGAAGCAATTGTGCTATCCACAATGCTACCGTGCTGCCCTTAAGAACAAATAAATCTACACTATATCATTTTACCGTAATCCATGCACCTATCCAATAGCTGCTTGAAGGTCCCTAATGTTTCCGACTCAACTACTTCCACAGGCAGTGCATTCCATGCCCCCACTACTCTCTGGGTAAAGAACCTACCTCTGACATCCCCCCTATATCTTCCACCTTTCACCTTAAATTTATGTCCCCTTGTAATGGTTTGTTCCACCAGGGGAAAAAGTCTCTGACTCTACTCTATCTATTCCCCATATCATCTTATAAACCTCTATCAAGTCGCCCCTCATTCTTCTCCGTTCTAATGAGAAAAGGCCTAGCACCCTCAACCTTTCCTCGTAAGACCTACTCTCCATTCCAGGCAACATCCTGGTAAATCTCCTTTGCACCTTTTCCAAAGCTTCCACATCCTCCCTAAAATGAGGCGACCAGAACTGTACACAGTACTCCAAATGTGGCCTTACCAAAGTTTTGTACAGCTGCATCATCACCTCACGGCTCTTAAATTCAATCCCTCTGTTAATGAACGCGAGCACACCATAGGCCTTCTTCACAGCTCTATCCACTTGAGTGGCAACTTTCAAAGATGTATGAACATAGACCCCAAGATCTCTCTGCTCCTCCACATTGTCAAGAACTCTGCCGTTAACCCTGTATTCCGCATTCATATTTGTCCTTCCAAAATGGACAACCTCACACTTTTCAGGGTTAAACTCCATCTGCCACTTCTCAGCCCAGCTCTGCATCCTATCTATGTCTCTTTGCAGCCGACAACAGCCCTCCTTACTATCCACAACTCCACCAATCTTCGTATCGTCTGCAAATTTACTGACCCACCCTTCAACTCCCTCATCCAAGTCATTAATGAAAATCACAAACAGCAGAGGACCCAGAACTGATCCCTGCGGTACGCCACTGGTAACTGGGATCCAGGCTGAATATTTGCCATCCACCACCACTCTCTGACTTCTATCAGTTAGCCAGTTCGTTATCCAACTGGCCAAATTTCCCACTATCCCATGGCTCCTTACTTTCTGCAGAAGCCTACCATGGGGAACCTTATCAAATGCCTTACTAAAATCCATGTACACTACATCCACTGCTTTACATTCATCCACATGATTGGTCACCTCCTCAAAGAATTCAGTAAGACTTGTAAGGCAAGACCTACCCCTCACAAATCCGTGCTGACTATCCCTAATCAAGCAGTGTCTTTCCAGATGCTCAGAAATCCTATCCTTCAGTACCCTTTCCATTACTTTGCCTCCCACCGAAGTAAGACTAACTGGCCTGTAATTCCCAGGGTTATCCCTAGTCTCTTTTTTGAACAGGGGCACGACATTCGCCACTCTCCATTCCCCTGGTACCACCCCTGTTGACAGTGAGGACGAAAAGATCATTGCCAACGGCTCTGCAATTTCATCTCTTGCTTCCCATAGAATCCTTGGATATATCCCATCAGGTCCGGGGGACTTGTCTATCCTCAAGTTTTTCAAAATGCCCAACACATCTTCCTTCCTAACAAGTATTTCCTCGAGCTTACCAATCTGTTTCACACTGTCCTCTCCAACAATATCGCCCCTCTCATTTGTAAATACAGAAGAAAAGTACTCGTTCAAGACCTCTCCTATCTCTTCAGACTCAATACACAATCTCCCGCTACTGTCCTTGATCAGACCTACCCTCGCTCTAGTCATTCTCATATTTCTCACATATGTGTAAAAGGCCTTGGGGTTTTCCTTGATCCTACCCGCCAAAGATTGTTCATGCCCTCTCTTACCTCTCCTAATCCCTTTCTTCAGTTCCCTCCTGGCTATCTTGTATCCCTTCAATGCCCTGTCTAAACCTTGTTTCCTCAGCCTTACATAAGTCTCCTTTTTCCTCTTAACAAGACATTCAACCTCTCTTGTCAACCATGGTTCCCTCACTCAACCATCTCTTCCCTGCCTGACAGGGACATACATATCAAGGACACGTAGTACCTGTTCCTTGAACAAGTTCCACATTTCACTTGTGTCCTTCCCTCACAGCCTATGTTCCCAACTTATGCACTTCAATTCTTGTCTGACAACATCGTATTTACCCTTCCCCCAATTGTAAACCTTGCCCTGTTGCACGTACCTATCCCTCTCCATTACTAAAGTGAAAGTCACAGAATTGTGTTCACTATCTCCAAAATGCTCCCCCACTAACAAATCTATCACTTGCCCTGGTTCATTACCCAGTACTAAATCCAATATTGCCCCTCCTCTGGTCGGACAATCTACATACTGTGTTAGAAAAGCTTCCTGGACACACTGCACAAACACCACCCCATCCAAGCTATTTGATCTAAAGAGTTTCCACTCAATATTTGGGAAGTTAAAGTCACCCATGACTACTACCCTGTGACTTCTACACCTTTCCAGGACAGGACCTTCATCAGGTCGGAGGTCCAACGGCCTCTGCGGGAAGGGGGTCATTGAGGCCAGCAATAGCCCCTGGAGAGCTCAAGTGATAGTAGTAAAGACTGGGGAGAAACACAGGATGGTCATTGACTACAGTCAGACCATCAACCGGTATACGCAGCTCGACGCGTACCCCCTCCCACGCATATCTGATATGGTCAATCAGATTGCGCAGTATCGAGTCTGCTCCACAGTAGACATAGGTCCGCCTACCACCAGCTCCCATCCGCCCGGAGGATGGCCAATCCAATGCCCTCGAAGCAGATGGCCGCCTTTATCATTTCCTTAGAGTTCCCTTTGGCTTCACCAATGGGGTCTCGGTCTTCCAGCGAGAGATGGACCGAATGGTTGACCAGTACGGGCTGCGGGCCACCTTCCCGTACCTAGATAACGTCACCATCTGCGGCCACGATCAGCCGGACCACGAGCAAACCTCCAAAAATGTCTCCATATCGCCAAATTCCATAACCCCACCGACAATAAGGAGAAATGCGTGTTCCGCACCAAACACTTAGCCATCCTTGGCTACGTAGTGGAAAATGGAGTCCTAGGGCCCGACTCCGATCGCATGCGCCCCCTCCTGGAACTCCCTCTCCCCCACTGCCCCAAGGCCCTGAAACGATGACTGGGGTTTTTCTCCTATTACGCCCAGTGGGTCCCTAACTATGCGGACAAGACCCGCCCACTCATCCACTCCACAGCTTTTCCCCTGACGGCTGAGGCCCGCCGGGCCTTCAACCACATCAGGGCTGACATCGCCAAGGCCACGATGCACGCGGTCGACGAGACCCTCCCCTTCCAGGGGGACAGCGATGCATCGGACGTCGCTCTGGCCGCCACCCTCAACCAGGCGAGCAGACCCGTGGCTTTCTTTTCCCGCACCCTCCATGCCTCCGAAATTCGCCACTCCTCTGTCGAAAAGGAGATCCAAGCCATAGTGGAGGCTGTGCGACATTGGAGGCATTACCTGGCCGGCAGGAGATTCACTCTCCTCACTGACCAACGGTCGGTTGTCTTCATGTTTAACAACACACAGCGGGGCAAGATCATAAACGACAAGATCTTGAGGTGGAGGATCGAGCTCTCCACCTATAACTGAGATCTTGTATCGCCCGGGGAAGATCAATGAGCCCCCAATGCCCTATCCCGCGGTACATGTGCCAGCGCACAAGTAGACCGACTCCGGGCTCTCCACTATGCCCTCTGCCACCCGGGGGTCACCCAGTTCTTCCATTTTGTCAAGGCCCGCAACCTGCCCTACTCCATTGAGGAGGTCAGGACCGTCACCAGAGACTGCCAGGTCTGCGCGGAGTGCAAGCCGCACGTCTACCGGCCAGATAGAGCGCACCTGGTGAAGGCCTCCCGCCCCTTTGAACGCCTCAGCATGGACTTCAAAGGGCCCCTCCCCTCCACCGACCGCAACGTGTACTTCCTCAACGTGATCGATGAGTACTCCCGGTTCCCTTTCGCCATCCCGTGACCCGATATGACTTCTGCCACGGTCATCAAAGCCCTCCACAGCATCTTCACTCTGTTTGGTTTCCCCACCTACGTCCACAGCGATCGGGGAGCCTCCTTCGTGAGCGATGAGCTGCGTCAGTTCCTGCTGAGCGAGGGCATCGCCTCGAGCAGGATGACCAGCTACAATCCCCGGGGAAACGGGCAGGTGGAGAGGGAGAACGGGGCGGTCTGGAAGGCCGTCCAGCTGGCCCTGCGGTCTAAAAATCTCCCGGCCACCCGCTGGCTCCTGTGCACCGCCACTAAGGAGACCCCTCGTGAACGTGTGTTTGCCTTCCCCAGGAGGTCCACCTCCGGGGTCTCACTCCCAACGTGGCTGACAGTTCCTGGACTCGTCCTCCTCCGCAAACACGTGCGGACCCATAAGTCGGACCCCTTGGTTGAGAAAGTCCACCCCCTCCATGCAAACCCGCAGTACGCCTACGTGGCACATCCCAACGGGCGACAGGACACGGTCTCCCTCCGGGACCTGGCACCCGCTGGCTACCCACCCACAACCCCCGACCTGACACCGCTCCTTCCCTCCCCTGGTTGTCTCATTCACCCCTGCGCCACCCACCCTACCCCGAGCGAACCTCACCGCAGCCCCCACCCAAGCAGGATCTGTCCCCTCACTGGACCCACTAAGGGGTGACGAAGACGAGGACAACCCGCTCCCGGAGTCACACGTGACCAAGTCGGCGCCCACATCACCACCAGGACTAAGGCGATCGCAGCGGAGGGTCAGAGCCCCCGGCAGACTCAATCTGTAATGTTTTCTTCACCTTCGCCAATCTTTTTTTTAAACAGAGGGTGAATGTGGTAAACACCACTCGTAACATTGCATGTCTCCGGTACTGCCCCTGTATTACAGGTACCACAGTAAATCCCAGCCTGCTGGCTCCGCCCAGCAGGCGGAGTATAAAAGTGTGTGCTCTCCTGCGCTGCTCCCATTCTGGTTCCAGCTGCAGGAGGCACAACATCTTGTGCAATAAAGTCTCGATTGTTTCACCATTCTCGTCTCGTGGTAATTGACGGTACATCAGGGCCGAAACCCACGCAGACACGGGGAGAATGTGCAAACTCCACACGGACAGTGACCCAGAGCCTGGATCGAACCTGGGACCTCGGCGCCGTGAGGCAGCAGTGCTAACCACTGCACACCGTGCCACTCCTCAGGTGACGATTCTGATGGGGGTTTCTGTTTCCACCGCCCCCCCCCCCCCATCCTGTGTAATCAACCATACTCACAGTGTGGATAAGCCCCAACTCTGCAGGATTTCCCTTTGTTAGGGGACCATCCAAAATGGCTGCTTGTGGCACCATTTTGTTCTTTGTTACCTCGTGTGGCCTGTTGTAGCCAGCCTGGAGCCCTTCCCCCCCCCCCCTTGTCCCTTTGTTTCCCCTGTCGTCCTGCTTCTCTCCCCTTCTCCTACCCCCTCTTCCCTAATGGTGTCCCACCCGTCTGTCCTCACCCCACCCCCCTAGCTATCAGCCTGATGGTGGTGTCCCACCTCCCCCCCCCCTTCGCCAAGCGCTCCCTTCCCAGTGGGAGATGTGCTACGGTACTCCTAGCTCCTACGGTACTCCTAGCTCCTACGGCCTCCTAGCTCCTACGGTACTCCTAGCTCCTACGGCCTCCTAGGTCCTACGGTACTCCTAGCTCCTACGGTACTCCTAGCTCCTACGGCCTCCTAGGTCCTACGGTACTCCTAGCTCCTATGGTACTCCTAGCTCCGACGGCCTCCTAGGTCCTACGGTACTCCTAGCTCCTACGGTACTCCTAGCTCCTACGGCCTCCTAGCTCCTACGGTACTCCTAGCTCCTACGGCCTCCTAGGTCCTATGGTACTCCTAGCTCCTACGGTACTCCTAGCTCCTACGGCCTCCTAGGTCCTACGGTACTCCTAGCTCCTATGGTACTCCTAGCTCCTACGGCCTCCTAGGTCCTACGGTACTCCTAGCTCCTACGGTACTCCTAGCTCCTACGGCCTCCTAGCTCCTACGGTACTCCTAGCTCCTACGGCCTCCTAGGTCCTACGGTACTCCTAGCTCCTACGGTACTCCTAGCTCCTACGGTACTCCTAGCTCCTACGGCCTCCTAGCTCCTACGGTACTCCTAGCTCCTACGGCCTCCTAGGTCCTACGGTACTCCTAGCTCCTACGGTACTCCTAGCTCCTACGGCCTCCTAGGTCCTACGGTACTCCTAGCTCCTACGGCCACCTAGCTCCTACGGCCCCTAGCTCCTACGGCCTCCTAGCTCCTACGGCCTCCTAGCTCCTACGGTACTCCTAGCTCCTACGGCCTCCTAGGTCCTACGGTACTCCTAGCTCCTATGGTACTCCTAGCTCCGACGGCCTCCTAGGTCCTACGGCCTCCTAGCTCCTACGGTACTCCTAGCTCCTACGGCCTCCTAGGTCCTACGGTACTCCTAGCTCCTACAGTACTCCTAGCTCCTACGGTACTCCTAGCTCCTACGGCCTCCTAGCTCCTACGGTACTCCTAGCTCCTACGGCCTCCTAGGTCCTACGGTACTCCTAGCTCCTACGGTACTCCTCGCTCCTACGGCCTCCTAGGTCCTACGGTACTCCTAGCTCCTACGGCCTCCTAGCTCCTACGGCCCCTAGCTCCTACGGCCTCCTAGCTCCTACGGCCTCCTAGCTCCTACGGTACTCCTAGCTCCTACGGCCTCCTAGGTCCTACGGTACTCCTAGCTCCTATGGTACTCCTAGCTCCGACGGCCTCCTAGGTCCTACGGTACTCCTAGCTCCTACGGTACTCCTAGCTCCTATGGCCTCCTAGCTCCTACGGTACTCCTAGCTCCTACGGCCTCCTAGGTCCTACGGTACTCCTAGCTCCTACGGTACTCCTAGCTCCTACGGCCTCCTAGCTCCTACGGCCTCCTAGCTCCAATGGTACTCCTAGCTCCTACGGCCTCCTAGGTCCTACGGTACTCCTAGCTCCTATGGTACTCCTAGCTCCTACGGCCTCCTAGCTCCTACGGTACTCCTAGCTCCTACGGCCTCCTAGGTCCTACGGTACTCCTAGCTCCTACGGTACTCCTAGCTCCTACGGCCTCCTAGGTCCTACGGTACTCCTAGCTCCTATGGTACTCCTAGCTCCTACGGCCTCCTAGGTCCTACGGTACTCCTAGCTCCTACGGTACTCCTAGCTCCTACGGCCTCCTAGCTCCTACGGTACTCCTAGCTCCTACGGCCTCCTAGGTCCTACGGTACTCCTAGCTCCTACGGTACTCCTAGCTCCTACGGTACTCCTAGCTCCTACGGCCTCCTAGCTCCTACGGCCTCCTAGCTCCTACGGTACTCCTAGCTCCTACGGCCTCCTAGGTCCTACGGTACTCCTAGCTCCTATGGTACTCCTAGCTCCTACGGCCTCCTAGGTCCTACGGTACTCCTAGCTCCTATGGTACTCCTAGCTCCTACGGCCTCCTAGGTCCTACGGTACTCCTAGCTCCTAGCTCCTATGGCCTCCTAGCTCCTACGGCCTCCTAGCTCCTACGGCCTCCTAGCGCCTACGGTACTCCTAGCTCCTACGGCCTCCTAGCTCCTACGGCCTCCTAGCTCCTACGGTACTCCTAGCTCCTACGGCCTCCTAGCTCCTACGGTGCTCCTAGCTCTTACGGCCTCCTAGGTCCTATGGTACTCCTAGCTCCTACGGTACTCCTAGCTCCTACGGTACTCCTAGCTCCTACGGCCTCCTAGGTCCTACGGTACTCCTAGCTCCTATGGCACTCCTAGCTCCTATGGCCTCCTAGGTCCTATGGTACTCCTAGCTCCCACGGTACTCCTAGCTCCTACGGCCTCCTAGCTCCTACGGTACTCCTAGCTCCTACGGCCTCCTAGGTCCTACGGTACTCCTAGCTCCTACGGTACTCCTAGCTCCTACGGCCTCCTAGCTCCTACGGCCTCCTAGCTCCTACGGTACTCCTAGCTCCTACGGCCTCCTAGGTCCTACGGTACTCCTAGCTCCTACGGTACTCCTAGCTCCTACGGCCTCCTAGGTCCTACGGTACTCCTAGCTCCTACGGCCTCCTAGCTCCTACGGCCTCCTAGCTCCTACGGCCTCCTAGCTCCTACGGTACTCCTAGCTCCTACGGCCTCCTAGGTCCTACGGTACTCCTAGCTCCTATGGTACTCCTAGCTCCTACGGCCTCCTAGGTCCTACGGTACTCCTAGCTCCTATGGTACTCCTAGCTCCTACGGCCTCCTAGGTCCTACGGTACTCCTAGCTCCTAGCTCCTATGGCCTCCTAGCTCCTACGGCCTCCTAGCTCCTACGGCCTCCTAGCTCCTACGGTACTCCTAGCTCCTACGGCCTCCTAGCTCCTACGGTACTCCTAGCTCCTACGGCCTCCTAGCTCCTACGGTGCTCCTAGCTCCTACGGCCTCCTAGGTCCTACGGTACTCCTAGCTCCTACGGTACTCCTAGCTCCTACGGTACTCCTAGCTCCTACGGCCTCCTAGGTCCTACGGTACTCCTAGCTCCTATGGCACTCCTAGCTCCTATGGCCTCCTAGGTCCTATGGTACTCCTAGCTCCCACGGTACTCCTAGCTCCTACGGCCTCCTAGCTCCTACGGTACTCCTAGCTCCTACGGCCTCCTAGGTCCTACGGTACTCCTAGCTCCTACGGTACTCCTAGCTCCTACGGCCTCCTAGCTCCTACGGCCTCCTAGCTCCTACGGTACTCCTAGCTCCTACGGCCTCCTAGGTCCTACGGTACTCCTAGCTCCTACGGTACTCCTAGCTCCTATGGCCTCCTAGGTCCTACGGCCTCCTAGCTCCTACGGCCTCCTAGCTCCTACGGCCTCCTAGCTCCTACGGCCTCCTAGCTCCTACGATACTCCTAGCTCCTACGGCCTCCTCGGTCCTACGGTACTCCTAGCTCCTATGGTACTCCTAGCTCCTACGGCCTCCTAGCTCCTACGGTACTCCTAGCTCCTACGGCCTCCTAGCTCCTACGGTATTCCTAGCTCCTACGGCCTCCTAGCTCCTACGGCCTCCTAGCTCCTACGGCCTCCTAGGTCCTACGGTACTCCTAGCTCCTACGGTACTCCTAGCTCCTACGGCCTCCTAGGTCCTACGGTACTCCTAGCTCCTATGGTACTCCTAGCTCCTACGGCCTCCTAGCTCCTACGGTACTCCTAGCTCCTACGGCCTCCTAGCTCCTACGGTACTCCTAGCTCCTACGGCCTCCTAGCTCCTACGGCCTCCTAGCTCCTACGGCCTCCTAGGTCCTACGGTACTCCTAGCTCCTACGGTACTCCTAGCTCCTACGGCCTCCTAGGTCCTACGGTACTCCTAGCTCCTATGGTACTCCTAGCTCCTACGGCCTCCTAGCTCCTACGGTACTCCTAGCTCCTACGGCCTCCTAGCTCCTACGGCCTCCTAGCTCCTACGGCCTCCTAGCTCCTACGGCCTCCTAGCTCCTACGGCCTCCTAGGTCCTACGGTACTCCTAGCTCCTACGGCCTCCTAGCTCCTACGGCCTCCTAGCTCCTACGGCCTCCTAGCTCCTACGGCCTCCTAGCTTTCACACGAGTGTGATGGCCGCCACCCCCACCATTTCTGTGGTTCCCAGGATCATGCGGAACAATCCGCGTTTGTTTGTATCATTCTCGTTCTTCTTTGGCCGCCTGTCATTTGTAACTTTTACATTTCTAACGTTTCGTTGGTGGCTTTGACCCACACTAAGTGTGGTGATGAAGCTTGTAAAATCAAATTACAAACTGCAATGTGCGACATAACAATGTGAAAACCAACAAAAACATTTTTAAAAACACGAGCGGTGATTAGCAGGGCTCCCGGTCGGATGTGCACCGGCACTGTGGGCAGAATCGCCCTGTCCTCGCACAGAAGACCCAGGAGGGGATTGTGGTCCGTAACCACAGTAAAATGGCGACCAGAGACATATTGGCAGAAACTCTTCATTCCAAAGACAAACGGCAAACCCTCCTGCTCTGTCTGTCCGGACGTCAGCTGGGCGGGGCTCAGCGTCCTGGGTGCGAATACGATTGGTCGCTCACTACCATCCGCCATCCAATGGGCCAGGACGGCCCCGATTCCGTAGGGCGGCGCGTTGCGAGTGGCGACGAGGGGCTGACCCTGGTCAGATGGGTCAACACGTGGGATGAGGATAGTCGCTGTTTGACACGTGGGAAACTGACTTCCCGAGCGCCGGCCCCAAAGCCAGTCCTGGTGCTTCTTCAGCACGAGGGGCAGAGGCGGCAGCGCCGTTGCCGGGTTCGGGAGGGGGCAGCACCATTGCCGGGTTCGGGAGGGGGCAGCACCATTGCCGGGTTCGGGAGGGTGCAGCACCATTGACGGGTTCGGAAGGGGGCAGCACCATTGACGGGTTCGGAAGGGGGCAGCACCATTGACGGGTTCGGAAGGGGGCAGCACCATTGACGGGTTCGGAAGGGGGCAGCACCATTGCCGGGTTCGGGAGGGGGCAGCACCATTGCCGGGTTCGGGAGGGGGCAGCACCATTGACGGGTTCGGAAGGGGGCAGCACCATTGACGGGTTCGGAAGGGTGCAGCACCATTGACGGGTTCGGAAGGGGGCAGCACCATTGCCGGGTTCGGGAGGGGGCAGCACCATTGCCGGGTTTCGGGAGGGGGCAGCACCATTGCCGGGTTCGGGAGGGGGCAGCACCATTGCCGGGTTTCGGGAGGCGGCAGCACCATTGCCGGGTTCGGGAGGGGGCAGCACCATTGACGGGTTCGGAAGGGGGCAGCACCATTGCCGGGTTCGGAAGGGGGCAGCACCATTGACGGGTTCGGAAGGGGGCAGCACCATTGACGGGTTCGGAAGGGGGCAGCACCATTGCCGGGTTCGGGAGGGTGCAGCACCATTGACGGGTTCGGAAGGGGGCAGCACCATTGACGGGTTCGGGAGGCGGCAGCACCATTGACGGGTTCGGAAGGGGGCAGCACCATTGACGGGTTCGGAAGGGGGCAGCACCATTGCCGGGTTCGGAAGGGGGCAGCACCATTGCCGGGTTCGGGAGGCGGCAGCACCATTGACGGGTTCGGAAGGGGGCAGCACCATTGACGGGTTCGGAAGGGGGCAGCACCATTGACGGGTTCAGTAATTGACCAGATCAAGAAAGGAGCAAAGTTCCGTTGTGCCCGTTCACCGGTCAAATGATGCCCATCTTCTCCAAGCAGTCGGGTTCCACATTTGCCCTGTCCACAACGCAGAGGGCATGGACCCTACACTAAAAGAAAGATATTCAGCCTCCAGATCGAAATGGATCTTTGCCATATCCCCGTAGACGGTGCCCAAACCAGGCTGAAAAGAATTTGGGGAACTTCCCGAGCACCTCGCCAAGTCTGCCGGACCCAAGCTGCAGAATGTGGTGCCAGTCCAATTGAAGGTGGTGTAGCCAATCGTGCCCAAGAGACTGGTGGCATCGTCCTGAACCACAATCAGGGGGAGCTGGAGCGCCTAATACCATGGACGATGGGTGTGTGCACCGTCCCTCGATCATCAACCGTCCCCTCGTATACGTCACCAGGTGAGTCGAGGTGGGGGCCAATGTCGAGGGCCGGCCCCCTTGCTGGATATGGTCGAAATTGCTCAGGCCTATGATCAACACTGCCGCCCCAGTGTCCAGCTCCATACGTAGCCAGTGTCCATTCACCTGTACGGGGTTGCGGATGGGGGCTACGTGGGTCATCTCTAAGAAATGGTGTTGCACCACAGCCTCCTCTTCATCCGGAGTATCCAAGTAGTAAGGTCACTCTCTGGGCCGGTGCCAACCCCGGCCAGGGTGTCGGAACCTCGGTGCCACCGTGACACTGGCTGCCACATCACACATGACGGCATGTCACTCCTCCGGCTGAGGAGGGTGAAGTGGCAACCACTGCCCGTGACCCCTCAGCTGGCTCGATTGGGGCAGAGGGGTTGCCGTGCAGTGCCCCGCGTCCCAGGGCATTGACCTACGTGCCCTGGACCTGCTGAATGCCACGTTCTGCGCTCGCCAGGCAGAAGGCAATCTGAAAGTGGGCATGTCCAGGAGCCGTCGCTGGGTCTCAGCATCGCCGATGCCCCAGACAAACCGATCCCAAAAAGTGTCATCGAGCGAGGCCCCAACTGCAAAGAACTCAACAAGGCGACATAATCGGGTCATGAAGTCTGCCACCGAATCCCCAGGGGAGCACTCTGCTATATTCAGACGGTACCGTGGGACGGAGGGAGGGAGGGGGGGGGCTGAATATCATCCAACGATTTCCACCAATTGTTCGAAAGTGTCTGGCACAACCGGATATGTGAGGTGGCGGGTCTGCTCGGACACTTGAGCCCCGCACGTCGTTCGTAATATCTCAGTGTGGAAGGGAAATTATTGCTCCATTGGTGCCGGACACAAATGTCATTCTGTCTTCTTACCACCAACAACGGATACTTTCTCAGCCTTTTCCTCCATACCATTGCACCCGGAAATACAACATCTATTTGCTTTACATATCGGAATTAACAGTATTAAAAGAGACTTGGATGAGTGACAGTTGTCTTCAGCTCAACATTCCCTCAATATGATGACGATTTATTGATAGCCTCAGAGGGAGGGTTGTCAACAGAATACCCTTTTGTTATTATCACATCTGGCAGAAAGAGGGCATAGGGTCTCGATGGACAAGCTGCAATTCTGTCAGGAGACAGCAGTATTTGGGATTTCAGCTGCAGCAAGGACAGCGGAGTCTTGGGCCTGAAAGAATACAGGCTGTAGCAAGGGTACCAACTCCGTGCACGGAAAAGGAAACCCTTACCGTCCTCGGCATGGTGGGCTATTGCAGGCAGTGGATACCGGACTATAGAGAGATGGACGCAGTACTGCGCAAGGCTACCCTACAGGATGCCCCTTCAGTTGTTACCTGGACCCCAGAGAGGGAGCAAGCATTTCGGAATTTGACACAAGCCATGATTAGCGCCCCTGCCTTGGGACTCCCTAATTTCAACAAGCCCTTTACTCTTTATGTGAATGAAGCAGGGGGATTTGCAACAGGGGTCCTGGTGCAAGAGCATTGAGGAGGGGACAGACCCCTTGCCTATTACTCGGAGGCCCCATGTGTTGTGGTAAAGGGTGTGCCAAGTTGCTTAAGAGCAGTGGCAGCCACGGCGGCACAAGTGATTAGCACCGTGGCTTCACAGCGCCAGGGTCCCAGGTTCGATTCCCCGCTGGGTCACTGTCTGTGCGGAGTCTGCACTTCCTCCCCGTGTGTGCGTGGGTTTCCTCCGGGTGCTCCGGTTTCCTCCCACAGTCCAAAGACGTGCAGGGTAGGTGGATTGGCCGTGATAAATTGCCCTTAGTGACCAAAAAGGTTAGGTGGGGTTACTGGGTGTAGCACCATCGATCACACACGAGGCGAGACGGAAAGAACTTCAATCGAGGCTTTATTGAGCAGACTTGTTCAGACTCGTTCCCCAGCAGCTCAGGCACAGAATGCAGCTGTGGGGAGTAAACCCAGGTTCTTATACCCCGCCTATCTGGGTGGAGCCCAGTAGGTGGAGGATCCAATCGGGATCCAGCATCTGTCCTCCAATAGCTCCTCGGCATTCCTGGTGTACCGTATTACCCCTAATACATACCACCACACTGGGTTACGGGGATAGGGTGGAAGTGAGGGTTTAGGTGGGCCGTGCAGACTCGATGGGCCGAATGGCCTCCTTCTGCACGGTATGTTCTATGTTCTATGTAATCCTCTCTAAAACCAACTTTACCTACAAGCTAGCGCCAGCTGGCAACCCTGCTACACTCTTACCCGCGCCCTCGGAAGCAGAACATATGTATGATCATGACTGTTTACAATTGGTTGAAGCCACCTCGATCTGATTTATTGAGTCACCGACGAGACAATCCAGACATCATCTTTTTCACCAATGGGTCAGCAAACCGACCAAATGATATGACCCTCCCTGCCGGCTCTGCAATAGTAACTCCATTCGAGATAGTGGAAGCTTTTGCTCTGCCTTCGGGAACGTCTGCTCAAGCGGCCGAATAGTTTGCCCTCACTAAAGCATGTATTCTAGCTAAAAATAAAACAGTCAATATTGATACTGATTCCCGATCCGCTTTGGGGTAGTCCATGATTTTGGCCAATTATGGAAAAACAGGGGATTCGTATCTTCCTCCGGCCAACCTATTAAACATGCGAAATTGGTTTTAAATTTACTAGATGCTGTTCAGCTGCCGAGCAAGATAGCCGTTTCACAGTGTGAAGCGCATACTGCCGCAGACGGTGAAGTCTCCAGTGGCTCTCAAACAGCAGCCACAACTACAAGCTGCTGCAGTTGAACCTCCGTCCACCATAACAGAATCAAAGTCAAAACAGGCACAGGAGCACTCCTCTCTACAGGAGCATCGCTCTTGGCTAAAAGCGGGTTGCTATCAAGACAATCATCAAATCTGGATCCACCCAGATACCCGTGCAGTATGCCCTAGAAGTCTGTTTTTGCCACAATGTCGCGTTGCCCATGGGCAGGGTCATGTGGGCAAAGGAGGAATGACACATGGCATATGTCAACAATGGTATGCTCGCGGTATTATGGTAACAATTAAAAAGTAGCCCGTGCATGTATGATTTGTCAGAGGAATAATCAGTGATAGTGGACATGTTTTCCCGGTGGGGAGAGGCTTTTCCAACCAAAAGAGATGATGCTGGAACAGTGGTAAATATTCTGCTAAAGGAAGTAATACCTAGGTTTGGGATACCAATGGGTATTAACAGTGACAGGGGAACTCATTTCACCAGCAAATTGACCAAAGCCCGAACAGAAGCCATGGGATTTGATTGGAAATTGCAGATCCCATGTCAGCCGCAATCCTCAGGAATGGTGGAAAGGGCGGATGGAATAATTAAAACTGCAGTTACAGAAGTGTGTCAACAAAATGGGCTGCTCTGGCCAGATGCCATATCCATAGTCATGTATGCCCTGAGAAATCAGAGAAATCGCAATACAGGCGTAACCCCATATGAGTTATTAATGGGATGTCCCATGACAACTGGGACTAAACCCCCAATGACCCCAGCGGCAGTAGCCTTAATATAGACAGATGAGGCATCACTAAAATATGCCCAGGCCATGTGTGAAACCGCTGAAAAAAAAATACATGAAAAGGTGCAAAAGGCTTAGATGCATCCAAAAGAGGGAAGTACACTCCCTTTAAACCTGGAGATCAAGTGTATGTGAAAGCACTAAACAAAGATTATTTTTCTCCTCGGTGGAATGGACCAAGTGCTGCTAACAACCCGAACAGCCGTTAAAGTAAAAGAAAAGCCAGATGGGATCCACGCAACTCGTGTAAACTACATCATACGGAACTTGGAGAGTACTAGCGAAACGCTAACCTGAAGAGAATGACGGAGTTGATGTTTTATATTATCATATTAATCCAACATCATGTAGAGGGTAAACTGCATACTAACACCATAATATACATGTCTCACTCATACGCAGAGAGAGTCAATAAATCCAGTTGTTGGGTTTGTGCACAAATTCCCAGATGCTTGGGAGAGGGCTTCCCTGTGCGACCTATCGCATTCGGCAGTAAAGAGATAGCAGAATGGGCCCTAAGACGGAATAATACAGGGCATGCGGAAGATACACAGGATATGTTCGATTGGAGATTAGCTGGATACGATATGAATAGGTTTGAGGAATGGTGGGGGCCTAGGTTTAATGTAACAAGTCAACCGCCCTGGTTGATCCTTCCCAATGATACTGGAGTCCCAAAAGGAAGTATATGCTTTAAGAATCATGAAACATATGGGACCCACTCAGTAGGCATGAGTCAGTGTGATCAGACCTTGAATTGGCAACCCCCTATGTTCCACCTTATAGCTCTTTGATCGGTCAGGGGTCGAAAATCGAACTAGTGGAGGCTCCTGGGAAGGGGATCCAATTAGACGTATGATGACTGATAGTAAAGGAGACCTGACCGCACATAACGGCACGTATTTTATCTGTGGCCATACCAGAAAATTGGGAAGGCTCCTGTTATTTGCGATAGGTAGTCCCTTATGTACATCACGTCCAGCAATTGCAGGACCATCCCCATCACAGGACGACACAAAGTATTCTGACATGGGCCCTGTAGCACACAAAGACTCCGAGAGACGAATAGAGTGAAGTCGATGAGGCTTTATTAAGCGTGACTGTTCCCCCGCAGTTCAGTAGTAGACTGCCTGCGGGGGAGGACTCCAGGTACTTATACTCCGCCTTCAGGGCGGAGCTAGAGGTCAACGTCCAACCAGGACCCGGGATCTGTCAGCCAATGACATCATGGCTTCACAGTCCCACATGACCCCTAATGCATACTACCACATTCACCCCTTGTTAAAAATGAACCCGGCGGGGTGATGCTTCGCATGGTGGTAAGGGTTTACAAGGCTGGTCCTGGGAGGAAAGCTTTCACATGTTATAACAGTATGTACAAGGTTTTTTTTTTTTGTTTCAAACTATTTACAGTAATCTTCAGGAATAGACAAAATGTTCTCGTTAAAAGTCCACATTGTACTGTTAGATCGACGCCACGAGTCGGTCGGGCGGTCTGGTCGTCCGTGTCGATCGCCTCGGCCCCGGTGGTGGTGGTGGTGCTTGTTCCGGTGTTGTCTTCTCCGGGAGCCTTACGGTTTCAGCTTGGGCTTCATTCCTGGTCGGGCCTGGGAGGAAGACTGATCCTCCTGGGAAGGGGGCGGTCACGGGGTGCGGCGGTGGCAGGAAGGGGGGGGTTGGGTGATTGGTGTCGGGGGGGGTGTGTGTGTTGCCGGCGGGCGCCAGATCTCGCAGAGAGACCGTGTCCTGTCGGCCGGCGGGGTACTCCACGTAGGCGTACTGCGAGTTCGCGTGAAGGAGGTGAACCCTTTCGACCAACGGGTCCGACTTGTGCGCCCGCACGTGCTTTTGGAGCAAGATGGGTCCTGGGGCCGCCAGCCAGGTCGGCAGCGACGTTCCAGAGGAGGACTTCCTGGGGATGACAAGGAGGCGCTCATGAGGCGTTTGGTTAGTGCTAGTACACAGTAGTGACCGGATGGAGTGGAGGGCGTCCGGAAGGACCTCCTGCCACCGTGAAACTGGGAGGTCCCTGGACCGTAGGGCCAGTAGGACGGTCTTCCAGACCGTGCCGTTCTCCCTCTCTACTTGCCCGTTCCCCGGGGGTTGTAGCTGGTCGTCCTGCTCGAGGCTATCCCGTTGCTGAGCAGGAACTGGCGCAGCTCGTCACTCATAAAGGAGGACCCCCTGTCGCTGTGGACGTATGCGGGGCAACCGAACAGTGTGAATATGGTGTTCAGGGCTTTAATGACTGTGGCCGCGGTCATGTCAGAACAGGGGATGGCGAATGGGAAGCGGGAGTACTCGTCCACCACATTAAGGAAGTATATGTTGCGGTCGGTGGAGGGGAGGGGTCCTTTGAAATCCAGACTAAGGCGTTCAAAGGGGCGGGAAGCCTTAATCAGGTGCGCACCATCCGGCCTGAAAAAATGCGGTTTGCACTCTGCGCAGATGTGGCAGTTCCTTGTGACTGTACGGACCTCCTCTAAGGAGTATGGGAGATTGCGGGACTTGATGAAGTGGTAAAACCGAGTGACCCCCGGGTGGCAGAGGTCCTCGTGGAGGGTTTGGAGGCGGTTAATTTGTGCGTTGGCACATGTGCCGCGGGATAGGGCATCGGACGGCTCGTTCAGCTTTCCGGGACGATACAAGATCTCGTAGTTGAAGGTGGAGAGCTCGATCCTCCACCTTAAGATCTTGTCGTTTTTGATTTTGCCCCGCTGTGCATTATCGAACATGAAGGCTACCGACCGTTGGTCGGTGAGGAGAGTGAATCTCCTGCCGGCCAGGTAATGCCTCCAATGTCGTACAGCTTCCACTATGGCTTGGGCTTCCTTTTCCACTGAGGAGTGGCGGATTTCTGAAGCGTGGAGGGTTCGAGAGAAAAAGGCCACGGGTCTGCCCGCTTGGTTAAGGGTGGCCGCTAGAGCTACGTCGGAGGCGTCGCTCTCGACCTGGAAGGGGAGGGACTCGTCTATGGCGCGCATCGTGGCCTTTGCGATATCCGCTTTGATGCGGCTGAAGGCCTGGCAAGCCTCTGTCGACAGAGGGAAGGTCGTGGTCTGTATTAGGGGGCGGGCCTTGTCTGCGTACTGGGGGACCCACTGGGCGTAGCATGAAAAAAACCCAGGCAGCGTTTCAGGGCTTTTGGGCAGTGCGGGAGGGGGAATTCCATGAGGGCGCGCATACGTTCGGGGTCGGGGCCTATTATCCCATTGCGCACTACGTAGCCCAGGATGGCTAGCCGATTGGTGCTAAAAATGCACTTGTCCTCGTTGTACGTGAGGTTCAAGGCTTTAGCGGTCTGGAGGAATTTTTGGAGGTTGGCGTTGTGGTCCTGCTGGTCGTGGCCGCAGATGGTTACATTGTCGAGATACGGGAACGTGGCCCGCAACCCGTGTTGATCAACCATTCGGTCCATCTCTCGTTGGAAGACCGAGACCCCGTTTGTGACGCCAAATGGGACCCTTAGGAAATGGTATAATCGCCCGTCTGCGTCAAAGGCTGTGTACTTGCGGTCACTTGGGCGGATGGGGAGCTGATGGTAGGCGGACTTGAGGTCCACGGTGGAGAAGACTTTATATTGGGCAATCCGATTGACCATGTCGGATATGCGGGGGAGAGGGTACGCGTCTAGTTGTGTGTACCTGTTGATGGTCTGGCTATAGTCTATGACCATCCTTTGCTTCTCCGCTGTCTTTACTACTACCACCTGTGCTCTCCAGGGACTATTGCTGGCCTGGATTATGCCTTCCTTTAGTAGCCGCTGGACTTCGGACCGAATGAAGATCCGGTCCTGGGCGCTGTACCGTCTGCTCCTAGTGGCGACGGGTTTGCAATCCGGGGTGATGGTTGCAAACAAGGACGGGGGTTGCATCTTGAGGGTTGCGAGGCCGCAGATAGTGAGTGGGGGTATTGGGCCGCCGAATTTGAAGGTAAGGCTCTGTGGATTGCACTGGAAGTCTAATCCCAGTAATGTGGGGGCGCAGAGTTGGGGAAGGACGTGTAGTTTGTAGTTTTTGAACTCCCTCCCCTGCACCGTTAGGGTAACTATGCAGAAACCTTTGATCTGTACGGAGTGGGATCCTGCAGCTAGGGAAATCGTTTGTGCGCTGGGATGGGTGGTCAAGGAACAGTGTCTTACCGTGTCGGGGTGGATAAAGCTCTCTGTGCTCCCGGAGTCGACTAGGCATGGTGTCTCGTGCCCGTTTATCAGCACCGTTGTCGTCGTCGTCTGGAGTGTCCGGTGCCGAGCTTGGTCCAGCGTTATTGAAGCGAGACGTGGTTGTAATAGTTGAGCGTCTTCTTCGAACCCCATGGAGCCGTCGACACTGGGGTCCGTTGTTGCCGTCCAAGATGGCGTCGGGGTGAACAAAATGGCTGCCCCCATGCATCGCACATGGCTGGGGGTCACAAGATGGCGGCGTGGGTGGACAAAATGGCCGCCCCCATGCGTCGTACAGGTCTGGGGTGGTCCACGATGGCGGCGCCCTTCCTCCCCTCGTGGTGGCCGGGACCCAAAATGGCTGCGCCTGCGGGTCGCACATGGGGCGCTGGGGGGGTTGGGGAGCGTTAGGAACGCGCGGGGCTCCCTCATCTCTAGGGACAGCGGTGGTCGGGACCCAAATTGGTAGCGCTGGCGGGTCATACGTGGGGCGCGGGGGGGGGTTTGGGGGGCGTTAGAGCCGCGCAGAACTCCCTCTTCTCCGGGGAGAGCGGTGGTCGGGACCCAAAGTGGTAGCGCCGGCGGGTCATACATGGGGCGCGGGGGGGGGTTGGGGAGCGTAAGCGGCGTGCAGGGCTCCCTGTTCTCCCGGGACCGCGGTGGTCGGGACCCAGAGTGGCTGTGCCTGCGGGTCCTACATGGGACGCAGGGGGGGTTGGGGAGCGTAAGCGGCGTGCAGGGCTCCCTGTTCTCCCGGGACAGCGGTGACCTCGCGGGACCGGCACACAACCGCGAAATGGCCCTTTTTCCCGCCGCTCTTGCAGATCGCTGCGCGGGCCGGGCAGCGCTGCCGGGGGTGTTTCGCCTGGCCGCAGAAATAGCAGCGGGCGCCCCCGGTGCGACTTGGCATTTGGACCGCGCAAGCCAGTGGGGTGTCCGAGGGGGGTGGGTTTGTCGCGACGGGTACGTACGGAGCCCAATGGGCTGCTGCGCAGTCGGGGCCGTAGGCGCGGGTATTTCGCGCGGCCACGTCCAGGGAGGCTGCTAGGGCCCGTGCCTCTGAGAGTCCTAGCGACTCTTTTTCTAGAAGTCTTTGGCGGATTTGGGAGGAGTTCATACCTGCCACAAAAGCATCGCGCATTAACATGTCCATGTGTTCATTTGCGTTCACCGACGGGCAGCTGCAGGCTCGTCCCAAAATTAGTAGCACGGCGTAGAATTCATCTATCGATTCTCCGGGACTTTGCCGTCTCGTTGCGAGTTGATAGCGAGCGTAGATCTGGTTTACTGGGCGAACATAGAGACTTTTTAGTGCTGCGAACGCCGTCTGGAAATCCTCTGCGTCTTCGATGAAAGAGAAAATCTCCGTGCTTAACCTCGAGTGCAGGACGTGTAGTTTTTGGTCTTCTGTGACCCGGCCGGTGGCCGTTCTGAGGTAGGCCTCAAAACAAGTCTGCCAGTGCTTGAAAGCTGCTGCCGCTTTCACTGCGTGGGGGCTGATCCTCAGGCATTCCGGGATGAACCTGAGCTCCATAGTCCTTTTTAGTCACGCTTAATAAATTGTAGCATACAAAGACTCCGAGAGACGAATAGAGTGAAGTCGATGAGGCTTTATTAAGCGTGACTGTTTCCCCCGCAGTTCAGTAGTAGACTGCCTGCGGGGGAGGACTCCAGGTACTTATACTCCACTTTCAGGGCGGAGCTAGAGGTCAACGTCCAACCAGGACCCGGGATCTGTCAGCCAATGACATCATGGCTTCACAGTCCCACATGACCCCTAATGCATACTACCACAGGCACAAATGCTGGGAATAATGATACCACCATTAGGAATAGCCACTAATGCATACGAACTACGCGAACTACGAGACATCCTTGAGCAGGGAGCTAATGACACCGCAGAAGCTGTTAACCAGATAGAGACTGAGATGGTTGCTATAAGAGCAGTTGTCCTGCAGAATAGAATGGCTATTAGACCATAGAACATAAGACATAGGAGCGGAAGTAAGGCCATTCGGCCCATCGAGTCCACTCCGCCATTCAATCATGGCTGATTCCAACTCCATTTACCCGCTCTCTCTCCATAGCCCTTAATTCCTCGAGAAATCAAGAATTTATCAACTTCTGTCTTAAAGACACTCAACATCCCGGCTTCCACCGCCCTCTGTGGCAATGAATTCCACAGACCCACCACTCTCTGGCTGAAGAAAGTTCTCCTCATCTCTGTTCTAAAGTGACTCCCTTTTATTCTAAGGCTGTGCCCCCGGGTCCTAGTCTCCCCTGCTAATGGAAACAACTTCCCTACATCCACCCTATCTAAGCCATTCATTATCTTGTAAGTTTCTATTAGATCTCCCCTCAACCTCCTAAACTCCAATGAATATAATCCCAGGATCCTCAGACGTTCATCGTATGTTAGGCCTACCATTCCTGGGATCATCCGTGTGAATCTCCACTGGACCCGCTCCAGTGCCAGTATGTCCTTCCTGAGGTGTGGGGCCCAAAATTGCTCACAGTATTCTAAATGGGGCCGAACTAGTGCTTTATAAAGCTTCAGAAGTATATCCCTGCTTTTATATTCCAAGCCTCTTGAGATGAATGACAACATTGCATTTGCTTTCTTAATTACGGACTCAACCTGCAAGTTTACCTTTAGAGAATCCTGGACTAGGACTCCCAAGTCCCTTTGCACTTCAGCATTATGAATTTTGTCACCGTTTAGAAAATAGTCCATGCCTCTATTCTTTTTTCCAAAGTGCAAGACCTCGCACTTGCCCACGTTGAATTTCATCAAGTCCCTGAGAGAGAGGGGGGACTGAGAGACACCAGTCAGTCTACAGATATCTCCCTGGGAGAGAGAGGACCGAGAGACACCAGTCAGTGTACAGATATCTCCCTGAGAGAGAGAGGGGAGTGAGAGACACCAGTCAGTGTACAGATATCTCCCTGAGAGAGAGAGGGGACTGAGAGACACCAGTCAGTGTACAGATATCTCCCTGAGAGAGAGAGGGGACTGAGAGACACCAGTCAGTGTACAGATATCTCCTTGAGAGAGAGGGGACTGAGAGACACCAGTCAGTGTACAGATATCTCCTTGAGAGAGAGAGGGGACTGAGAGACAGCAGTCAGTGTACAGATATCTCCCTGAGAGGGAGAGGGGTCTGAGAGACACCAGTCAGTGTACAGATATCTCCTTGAGGGAGAGGGGACTGAGAGACACCAGTCAGTGTACAGATATCTCCCTGAGAGAGAGAGGGGGGACTGAGAGACACCAGTCAGTGTACAGATATCTCCCTGAGAGAGAGAGGGGACTGAGAGACACCAGTCAGTGTACAGATATCTCCCTGAGAGAGAGAGGGGACTGAGAGATACCAGTCAGTGTACAGATATCTCCCTGAGAGAGAGGGGACTGACGGACACCAGTCAGTGTACAGATATCTCCCTGAGAGAGAGGGGACTGAGAGACACCAGTCAGTGTACAGATATCTCCCTGAGAGAGAGGGGACAGAGAGACACCAGTCAGTGTACAGATATCTCCCTGAGAGAGAGAGGGGGAACTTAGCGACAGCAGTCAGTGTACAGATATCTCCCTGAGAGAGAGAGGGGACTGAGAGACACCAGTCAGTGTACAGATATCTCCCTGAGAGAGAGAGGGGACTGAGAGACACCAGTCAGTGTACAGATATCTCCTTGAGAGAGAGGGGACTGAGAGACACCAGTCAGAGTACAGATATCTCCTTGAGAGAGAGGGGACTGACGGACACCAGCCAGTGTGCAGATATCTCCCTGAGAGAGAGAGGGGGGGACTGAAAGACACCAGTCAGTGTACAGGTATCTCCCTGAGAGAGAGAGGGGACTGAGAGACACCAGTCAGTGTACAGATATCTCCCTGCGATAGTGGGGACTGACGGACACCAGTCAGTGTGCAAATATCTCCCTGAGCGAGAGAGGGGGGACTGAAAGACACCAGTCAGTGTACAGATATCTCCCTGAGAGAGGGAGGTGGGACTGAGAGACAGCAGTCAGTGTACAGATATCTCCCTGAGAGAGAGAGGACTGAGAGACACCAGTCAGTGTACAGATATCTCCCTGAGAGAGGGAGAGGACTGAGAGACACCAGTCAGTGTACAGATATCTCCCTGAGAGAGAGGGGACTGAGAGACACCAGTCAGTGTACAGATATCTCCCTGAGAGAGAGGGGACTGAGAGACACCAGTCAGTGTACAGATATCTCCCTGAGAGAGAGGGGACTGAGAGACACCAGTCAGTGTACAGATATCTCCCTGAGAGAGAGAGGACTGAGAGACACCAGTCAGTGTACAGATATCTCCCTGAGAGAGAGAGGGGACTGAGAGACATCAGTCAGTGCAGTCGATTTCAGCGGGAACGGTGCGCAAGTGATTTCAGGGAGGTAAGTGTATCCTTTAACAATACCTTCACAGGAGCAGGCCAGTCGATTTCAGCGGGAACGGTGCGCAAGTGATTTCAGGGAGGTAAGTGTATCCTTTAAAAACACTTACCTTCACAGGAGCAGGCCAGTCGATTTCAGCGGGAACGGTGCGCAAGTGATTTCTGGGAGGTAAGTGTATCCTTTAAAAACACTTACCTTCACAGGAGCAGGCCAGTCGATTTCAGCGGGAGCGGAGCACAAGTGATTTCTGGGAGGTAAGTGTATCCTTTTAAAAAAAACACTTCTTTTCTGTTTTATTTTTTTTCGACCCGCGGACTTCTGGGAAGACCCCCCCCCCGCCCAACCAATAAATTCTGGTGGAGAGGAAACCCGAGACACTACACGTGTAGTGTCTCCCACCCGCCCTCCTCCTCTAACCTAATAATAAGACCCATTGGTGTGAGGTAAGTGCCATATTATATTATTATTATATTATATTATTAGCATTGTGCAGGTCAAGGTTCGGAGGAGGAGGAGCAGTCTCTGTCAGCGAGAGAACCTGAGAACATCTAAGACACTCAGAAGGTAAGAAGGTAAGTAAGTGATTTTTACTCATTTTTACTTTTATACCTTTTTCAAATTGTGTGTGTCGGGGGAAACTGAAGTGACATCACAGAAAAGCTGTGACCTGAGTGGCTGGTTGGGAATCTACACTAAATTAAAAAAATTAAGCATTGGTAACTAATTAAACATAATTACTTAATTATAATTTAGAGGGGTATCTAAGCCAGAGGTCGGAGAGTACTATATTTAGCTTTCGCATTTCTATTAGAAATCTAGTGCTAGGAAACAGATAATTAACAGTAACTTTGAAATTAAAAAAAATATATATATATTTTTTTTTTTTAATTTTAATTTTCATTAATTGATGCAATGTCAGTTAGAGGGGTGCAGTGCTCTGACTGTGAGATGTGGCAGGTCCGGGAGGCTTCCAGCGTCCCGGATGGCTTCATCTGCAGAAAGTGCACCCAACTGGAGCTCCTCACAGACCGCATGGTTCGGTTGGAGCAGCAATTGGATGCACTTAGGAGCATGCAGGTGGCGGAAAGCGTCATAGATCGCAGTTCTGTAAATGTGGTCACACCCAAGGTGCAGGCAGAGAAATGGGTGACCACCAGAAAGGGCAGGCAGTCAGTGCAGGAATCCCCTGTTGTTATCCCCCTCTTGAACAGGTATACCCCTTTGGATACTGTCGGGGGGGATAGCCTATCAGGGGAAAACAGCAGCAGCCAGAGCAGTAGCACCACGGCTGGCTCTGATGTTCAGAAGGGAGGGTCAAAGCGCAGAAGAGCAATAGTAATAGGGGACTCTATAGTCAGGGGCACAGATAGGCGCTTCTGTGGACGTGAAAGAGACTCCAGGATGATGTTGCCTCCCTGGTTCCAGGGTCCAGGATGTCTCCGAACGGGTAGAGGGCATCCTGAAGGGGGAGGGCAAACAGGCAGAGGTCGTTGTACATATTGGTACTAACGACATAGGCAGGAAGGGGCATGAGGTCCTGCAGCAGGAGTTCAGGGAGCTAGGCAGAAAGTTAAAAGACAGGACCTCTAGGGTTGTAATCTCGGGATTACTCCCTGTGCCACGTGCCAGTGAGGCTAGAAATAGGAAGATAGAGCAGCTAAACACGTGGCTAAACAGCTGGTGCAGGAGGGAGGGTTTCCGTTATCTGGACCACTGGGAGCTCTTCCGGGGCGGGTGTGACCTATATAAGAAGGACGGGTTGCATCTAAACTGGAGAGGCATAAATATCCTGGCCGCGAGGTTTGCTAGTGTCACACGGGAGGGTTTAAACTAGTATGGCAGGGGGGTGGGCTCAGGAGCAATAGGTCAGAAGGTGAGAGCATTGAGGGAGAACTAGGGAATAGGGACAGTGGGGCTCTGAGGCAGAGCAGACAGGGAGAAGTTGCTGAACACAGCGGGTCTGGTGGCCTGAAGTGCATATGTTTTAATGCAAGAAGTATTACGGGTAAGGCAGATGAACTGAGAGCTTGGATTAGTACTTGGAACTATGATGTTGTTGCCATTACAGAGACCTGGTTGAGGGAAGGGCAGGATTGGCAGCTAAACGTTCCAGGATTTAGATGTTTCAGGCGGGATAGAGGGGGATGTAAAAGGGGAGGCGGAGTTGCGCTACTTGTTCAGGAGAATATCACAGCTGTACTGCGGGAGGACACCTCAGAGGGCAGTGAGGCTATATGGGTAGAGATCAGGAATAGGAAGGGTGCAGTCACAACGTTGGGGCTTTGCTACAGGCCTCCCAACAGCCAGCGGGAGATAGAGGAGCAGATAGGTAGACAGATTTTGGAAAAGAGTAAAAACAACAGGGTTGTGGTGATGGGAGACTTCAACTTCCCCAATATTGACTGGGACTCGCTTAGTGCCAGGGGCTTAGACGGGGCGGAGTTTGTAAGGAGCATCCAGGAGGGCTTCTTAAAACAATATGTAGACAGTCCAACTAGGGAAGGGGCGGTACTGGACCTGGTATTGGGGAATGAGCCCGGCCAGGTGGTAGATGTTTCAGTAGGGGAGCATTTCGGTAACAGTGACCACAATTCAGTAAGTTTTAAAGTACTGGTGGACAAGGATAAGAGTGGTCCTAGGATGAATGTGCTAAATTGGGGGAAGGCTAATTATAACAATATTAGGTGGGAACTGAAGAACATAGATTGGGGGCGGATGTTTGAGGGCAAATCAACATCTGACATGTGGGAGGCTTTCAAGTGTCAGTTGAAAGGAATTCAGGACCGGCATGTTCCTGTGAGGAAGAAGGATAAATACGGCAATTTTCGGGAACCTTGGATGACGAGTGATATTGTAGGCCTCGTCAAAAAGAAAAAGGAGGCATTTGTCAGGGCTAAAAGGCTGGGAACAGACGAAGCCTGCGTGGAATATAAGGAAAGTAGGAAGGAACTTAAGCAAGGAGTCAGGAGGGCTAGAAGGGGTCACGAAAAGTCATTGGCAAATAGGGTTAAGGAAAATCCCAAGGCTTTTTACACGTACATAAAAAGCAAGAGGGTAGCCAGGGAAAGGGTTGGCCCACTGAAGGATAGGCAAGGGAATCGATGTGTGGAGCCAGAGGAAATGGGCGAGGTACTCAATGAATACTTTGCATCAGTATTCACCAAAGAGAAGAAATTGGTAGATGTTGAGTCTGGAGAAGGGTGTGTAGATAGCCTGGGTCACATTGAGATCCAAAAAGACGAGGTGTTGGGTGTCTTAAAAAAATTAAGGTAGATAAGTCCCCAGGGCCTGATGGGATCTACCCCAGAATACTGAAGGAGGCTGGAGAGGAAATTGCTGAGGCCTTGACAGAAATCTTTGGATCCTCGTTGTCTTCAGGGGATGTCCCAGAGGACTGGAGAATAGCCAATGTTGTTCCTCTGTTTAAGAAGGGTAGCAAGGATAATCCAGGGAACTACAGGCCGGTGAGCCTTACTTCAGTGGTAGGGAAATAACTGGAGAGAATTCTTCGAGACAGGATCTACTCCCATTTGGAAGCAAATGGACGTATTAGTGAGAGGCAGCATGGTTTTGTGAAGGGGAGGTCGTGTCTCACTAACTTGATAGAGTTTTTCGAGGAGGTCACTAAGATGATTGATGCAGGTAGGGCAGTGGATGTTGTCTATATGGACTTCAGTAAGGCCTTTGACAAGGACCCTCATGGTAGACTAGTACAAAAGGTGAAGTCACACGGGATCAGGGGTGAGCTGGCAAGGTGGATACAGAACTGGCTAGGTCATAGAAGGCAGAGAGTAGCAATGGAAGGATGCTTTTCTAATTGGAGGGCTGTGACCAGTGGTGTTCCACAGGGATCAGTGCTGGGACCTTTGCTCTTTGTAGTATATATAAATGATTTGGAGGAAAATGTAACTGGTCTGATTAGTGAGTTTCCAGACGACACAAAGGTTGGTGGAATTGCGGATAGCGATGAGGACTGTCAGAGGATACAGCAGGATTTAGATTGTTCGGAGACTTGGGCGGAGAGATGGCAGATGGAGTTTAATCCGGACAAATGTGAGGTAATGCATTTTGGAAGTCTAATGCAGGTAGGGAATATACAGTGAATGGTAGAACCCTCAAGAGTATTGAAAATCAAAGAGATCTAGGAGTACAGGTCCACAGGTCATTGAAAGGGGCAACACAGGTGGAGAAGGTAGTCAAGAAGGCATACGGCATGCTTGCCTTCATTGGCCGGGGCATTGAGTATAAGAATTGGCAAGTCATGTTGCAGCTGTATAGAACCTTAGTTGGGCTACACTTGGAGTACAGTGTTCAATTCTGGTCGCCACACTACCAGAAGGATGTGGAGGCTTTAGAGAGGGTGCAGAAGAGATTTACCAGAATGTTGCCTGGTATGGAGGGCATTAGCTATGAGGAGCGTTTGAATAAACTCGGTTTGTTCTCACTGGAACGAAGGAGGTTGAGGGGAGACCTGATAGAGGTCTACAAAATTATGAGGGGCATGCACAGACAGAGTGGATAGTCAGAGGCTTTTCCCCAGGGTAGAGGGGTCAATTACTAGGGGGCATAGGTTTAAGGTGAGAGCGGCAAGGTTTAGAGTAGATGTACGAGGCAAGTTTTTTACGCAGAGGATAGTGGGTGCCTGGAACTCGCTACCGGAGGAGGTGATGGAAGCAGGGACGATAGTGACATTTAAGGGGCATCTTGAGAAATACATGAATAGGATGGGAATAGAGGGATACAGACCCAGGAAGTGTAGAAGATTGTAGTTTAGTCTTGCAGCATGGTCGGCACGGGCTTGGAGGGCCGAAGGGCCTGTTCCTGTGCTGTACATTTCTTTGTTTGTTGTTCTTTGTGTACAGATATCTCCCTAAGAAAGAGAGAGAGGGGACTGAGAGACACCAGTCAGTGTACAGATATCTCCCTGAGAGAGAGAGGGGACTGCGAGACACCAGTCAGTGTACAGATATCTCCCAAAGAAAGAGAGAGAGGGGACTGAGAGACACCAGTTAGTGTACAGATATCTCCCTGAGAGAGAGAGGGGACTGAGAGACACCAGTCTGTGTACAGATATCTCCCTAAGAAAGAGAGAGAGGGGACTGAGAGACACCTGTCAGTGTACAGATATCTCCCTGAGCGAGAGAGGCGACTGAGAGACACCAGTCAGTGTACAGATATCTCCCTAAGAAAGAGAGAGAGGGGACAGAGAGACACCAGTCAGTGTACAGATATCTCCCTGAGAGAGAGAGGGGACTGAGAGACACCAGTCAGTGTACAGATATCTTCCTGAGAGAGAGAGGGGACTGAGAGACACCAGTCAGTGTACAGATATCTCCCTGAGAGAGAGAGGGGACAGCGAGACACCAGTCTGTGTACAGATATCTCCCGAAGAAAGAGAGAGAGAGGACTGAGAGACACCGGTCAGTGTACAGATATCTCCCTGAGAGAGAGAGGGGACTGCGAGACACCAGTCTGTGTACAGATATCTCCCTAAGAGAGAGAGAGGACTGAGAGACACCAGTCAGTGTACAGATATCTCCCTGAGCGAGAGAGGGGACTGAGAGACACCAGTCAGTGTACAGATATCTCCCTAAGAAAGAGAGAGAGGGGTCTGAGAGACACCAGTCAGTGTACAGATATCTCCCTGAGAGAGAGAGGGGGGACTGAGAGACACCAGTCAGTGTACAGATATCTCCCTGAGCGAGAGAGGGGACTGAGAGACACCAGTCAGTGCACAGATATCTCCCTGAGAGAGAGAGGACTGAGAGACACCAGTCAGTGTACAGATATCTCCCTGAGAGGGAGGGGACTGAGAGCCACCAGTCAGTGTACAGATATCTCCTTGAGAGAGAGAGGGGACTGAGAGACACCAGTCAGTGTACAGATATCTCCCGAAGAAAGAGAGAGAGGGGACTGAGAGACACCAGTCAGTGTACAGATATCTCGCTGAGAGAGAGAGGGACTGAGAGACACCAATCTGTGTACAGATATCTCCCTGAGTGAGAGGGGACTGAGAGATACCAGTCAGTGTACCCATATCTCCCTGAGAGAGATAGGGGACTGAGTGACACCAGTCAGTGTACAGATATCTCCCTGAGAGAGAAAGGGGACTGAGAGACACCAGTCAGTGTACATATATCTCCCTGAGAGATAGAGGACTGAGAGACACCAGTCAGTGTACAGATATCTCCCTAAGAAAGAGAGAGAGGGGACTGAGAGACACCAGTTAGTGTACAGATATCTCACTGAGAGAGAGAGGGGACTGAGAGACACCAGTCAGTGTACAGATATCTCCCTAAGAAAGAGAGAGAGGGGACTGAGAGACACCAGTCAGTGTACAGATACCTCCCTGAGAGACAGGGGACTGAGAGACACCAGTCAGTGTACAGATATCTCCCTGATAGAGAGGAGACTGAGAGAAAGCAGTCAGTGTACAGATATCTCCCTGAGAGAGAGAGGGGACTGAGAGACACCAGTCAGTGTACAGATATCTCCCTGAGCGAGAGAGAGGGGAGTGAGAGATACCAGTCAGTGTACCGATATCTCCCTGAGAGAGAGGGGACTGAGAGACACCAGTCAGTGTATAGATATCTCCCTGAGAGAGAGAGGAGTGAGAGACACCAGTCAGTGTCCAGATATCCCCCTAAGAAAGAGAGAGAGGGGACTGAGAGACACCAGTCAGTGTACAGATATCTCCCTGAGAGAGAGAGGGGATTGAGAGACACCAGTCAGTGTACAGATATCTCCCTGTGAGAGAGAGGGGACGGAGAGACACCAGTCAGTGTCCAGATATCTCCCTAAGAAAGAGAGAGAGGGGACTGAGAGACACCAGTCAGTGTACAGATATCTCCCTAAGAAAGAGAGGGGACTGAGAGACACCAGTTAGTGTACAGATATCTCCCTCAGAAAAAGAGAGAGGGGACTGAGAGACACCAGTCAGTGTACAGATATCTCCCTGAGAGAGAGAGGGGACTGAGAGACACCAGTCAGTGTACAGATATCTCCCTAAGAAAGAGAGAGAGGGGACTGAGAGACACCAGTTAGTGTACAGATATCTCCCTAAGAAAGAGAGAGAGGGGGCTGAGAGACACCAGTCAGTGTACAGATATCTCACTGAGAGAGAGAGGGGACTGAGAGACACCAGTCAGTGTACAGGTATCTCCCTGAGAGAGAGGGGACTGAGAGACACCAGTCAGTGTACAGATATCACCCTGCGAGAGAGAGGGGGGACTGAGAGACACCAGTCAGTGTACAGATATCTCCCTGAGAGAGAGAGGGGACTGAGAGACACCAGTCAGTGTACAGATATCTCCCTGAGAGAGAGAGGGGACTGAGAGACACCAGTCAGTGTACAGATATCTCGCTGAGAGAGTGAGGGGACTGAGAGACACCAGTCAGTGTACAGATATCTCCCTAAGAAAGAGAGAGAGGGGACTGAGAGACACCAGTCAGTGTGCAGATATCTCCCTGAGAGAGAGGGGACTGAGAGACACCAGTCAGTGTACAGATATCTCCCTAAGAAAGAGAGAGAGGGGACTGAGAGACACCAGTCAGTGTACAGATACCTCCCTGAGAGAGAGGGGACTGAGAGACACCAATCAATGTACAGATATCTCCCTGAGAGAGAGGGGAATGAGAGACACCGGTCAGTGTACAGATATCTCCCTGAGAGAGAGAGGGGACTGAGAGACACCAGTCACTGTACAGATATCTGCCTGAGAGAGAGAGGGGACTGCGAGACACCAGTAAGTGTACAGATATCTCCCTGAGAGAGAGAGGGGACTGCGAGACACCAGTCTGTGTACAGATATCTCCCTAAGAGAGAGAGAGGACTGAGAGACACCAGTCAGTGTACAGATATCTCCCTGAGCGAGAGAGGGGACTGAGAGACACCAGTCAGTGTACAGATATCTCCCTAAGAAAGAGAGAGAGGGGTCTGAGAGACACCAGTCAGTGTACAGATATCTCCCTGAGAGAGAGAGGGGGGACTGAGAGACACCAGTCAGTGTACAGATATCTCCCTGAGCGAGAGAGGGGACTGAGAGACACCAGTCAGTGCACAGATATCTCCCTGAGAGAGAGAGGACTGAGAGACACCAGTCAGTGTACAGATATCTCGCTGAGAGGGAGGGGACTGAGAGCCACCAGTCAGTGTACAGATATCTCCTTGAGAGAGAGAGGGGACTGAGAGACACCAGTCAGTGTACAGATATCTCGCGAAGAAAGAGAGAGAGGGGACTGAGAGACACCAGTCAGTGTACAGATATCTCGCTGAGAGAGAGAGGGACTGAGAGACACCAATCTGTGTACAGATATCTCCCTGAGTGAGAGGGGACTGAGAGATACCAGTCAGTGTACCCATATCTCCCTGAGAGAGATAGGGGACTGAGTGACACCAGTCAGTGTACAGATATCTCCCTGAGAGAGAGAGGGGACTGAGAGACACAAGTCAGTGTACATATATCTCCCTGAGAGATAGAGGACTGAGAGACACCAGTCAGTGTACAGATATCTCCCTAAGAAAGAGAGAGAGGGGACTGAGAGACACCAGTTAGTGTACAGATATCTCCCTGAGAGAGAGAGGGGACTGAGAGACACCAGTCAGTGTACAGATATCTCCCTAAGAAAGAGAGAGAGGGGACTGAGAGACACCAGTCAGTGTACAGATACCTCCCTGAGAGACAGGGGACTGAGAGACACCAGTCAGTGTACAGATATCTCCCTGAGAGAGAGGAGACTGAGAGACACCAGTCAGTGTACAGATATCTCCCTGAGAGAGAGAGGGGGGACTGAGAGATACCAGTCAGTGTACCGATATCTCCCTGAGAGAGAGGGGACTGAGAGACACCAGTCAGTGTATAGATATCTCCCTGAGAGAGAGAGGAGTGAGAGACACCAGTCAGTGTCCAGATATCCCCCTAAGAAAGAGAGAGAGGGGACTGAGAGACACCAGTCAGTGTACAGATATCTCCCTGAGAGAGAGAGGGGATTGAGAGACACCAGTCAGTGTACAGATATCTCCCTGTGAGAGAGAGGGGACGGAGAGACACCAGTCAGTGTCCAGATATCTCCCTAAGAAAGAGAGAGAGGGGACTGAGAGACACCAGTCAGTGTACAGATATCTCCCTAAGAAAGAGAGGGGACTGAGAGACACCAGTTAGTGTACAGATATCTCCCTCAGAAAAAGAGAGAGGGGACTGAGAGACACCAGTCAGTGTACAGATATCTCCCTGAGAGAGAGAGGGGACTGAGAGACACCAGTCAGTGTACAGATATCTCCCTAAGAAAGAGAGAGAGGGGACTGAGAGACACCAGTTAGTGTACAGATATCTCCCTAAGAAAGAGAGAGAGGGGGCTGAGAGACACCAGTCAGTGTACAGATATCTCCCTGAGAGAGAGAGGGGACTGAGAGACACCAGTCAGTGTACAGGTATCTCCCTGAGAGAGAGGGGACTGAGAGACACCAGTCAGTGTACAGATATCACCCTGCGAGAGAGAGGGCGGACTGAGAGACACCAGTCAGTGTACAGATATCTCCCTGAGAGAGAGAGGGGACTGAGAGACACCAGTCAGTGTACAGATATCTCCCTGAGAGAGAGAGGGGACTGAGAGACACCAGTCAGTGTACAGATATCTCGCTGAGAGAGTGAGGGGACTGAGAGACACCAGTCAGTGTACAGATATCTCCCTAAGAAAGAGAGAGAGGGGACTGAGAGACACCAGTCAGTGTGCAGATATCTCCCTGAGAGAGAGGGGACTGAGAGACACCAGTCAGTGTACAGATATCTCCCTAAGAAAGAGAGAGAGGGGACTGAGAGACACCAGTCAGTGTACAGATACCTCCCTGAGAGAGAGGGGACTGAGAGACACCAATCAATGTACAGATATCTCCCTGAGAGAGAGGGGAATGAGAGACACCGGTCAGTGTACAGATATCTCCCTGAGAGAGAGAGGGGACTGAGAGACACCAATCAGTGTACAGATATCTGCCTGAGAGAGAGAGGGGACTGAGAGACACCAGTCAGTGTACAGATATCTCCCTGAGTGACATGGGGGATGATAGATGCCAGTCAGTGTACTGATATCTCCCTGAGAGAGAGAGGGGACTGAGAGACATCAGTCAGTGTACAGATATCTCCCTGAGAGAGCGGGGACTGAGAGACAGCAGTCAGTGTACAGATATCTCCCTGAGAGAGAGAGGGGACTGAGAGACAGCAGTCAGTGTACAGATATCTCCCTGAGAGAGAGGGGACTGAGAGACACCAGTCAGTGTACAGATATCTCCCTGAGAGAGAGAGAGGACTGAGAGACACCAGTCAAGTGTACAGATATCTCCCTGAGAGAGAGAGGGGACTGAGAGACACCAGTCAGTGTACAGATATCTCCCTGAGAGAGAGAGGGGACTGAGAGACACCAGTCAGTGTACAGATATCTCCCAGAGAAAGAAGGGACTGAGAGACACCAGTCAGTGTACAGATATCTCCCTGAGAGAGAGAGGGGACTGAGAGACACCAGTCAGTGTACAGATATCTCCCAGAGAAAGAGGGGACTGAGAGACACCAGTCAGTGTACAGATATCTCCCTGAGAGAGAGGGGACTGAGAGACACCAGTCAGTGTACAGATATCTCCCTGTGAGAGAGAGAGGGGACTGAGAGACACCAGTCAGTGTACAGATATCTCCCTGAGAGAGAGAGAGGGGACTGAGAGACACAAGTCAGTGTACAGATATCTCCCTGAGAGAGAGAGGGGACTGAGAGACACCAGTCAGTGTACAGATATCTCCCTGAGAGAGAGGGGACTGAGAGACACCAGTCAGTGTCCAGATATCTCCCTGAGAGAGAGTGAGGACTGAGAGACACCAGTCAGTGTACAGATATCTCCCTGAGAGAGGGAGGGGACTGAGAGACACCAGTCAGTGTACAGGTATCTCCCTGAGAGAGAGCGGGGACTGAGAGACACCAGTCAGTGTATAGATATCTCCCTCAGAGAGAGAGGGGACTGAGAGACAGCAGTCAGTGTACAGATATCTCCCTGAGAGAGAGGGGACTGAGAGACAGCAGTTAGTGTAGATATCTCCCCGAGAGAGAGTGGACTGAGAGACACCAGTCAGTGTACAGATATCTCCCTGAGAGAGAGAGGGGAGTGAGAGACACCAGTCAGTGCACAGATATCTCCCTGAGAGAGAGAGGGGACTGAGAGACACCAGTCAGTGTACAGATATCTCCCAGAGAAAGAGGGGACTGAGAGACACTAGTGAGTGTACAGATATCTCCCTGAGAGAGAGAGGGGACTGAGAGACACCAGTCAGTGTACAGATATCTCCCTGAGAGAGAGAGGGGACTGAGAGACACCAGTCAGTGTACAGATATCTCCCTGAGAGAGAGAGGGAACTGAGAGACACCAGTCAGTTAACGGATATCTCCCTGAGAGAGAGAGGGGACTGAGAGACACCAGTCTGTGCACAGATATCTCCCTGAGAGAGAGAGGGGACTGAGAGACACCAGTCAGTGAACGGATATCTCCCTGAGAGAGAGAGGGGACTGAGAGACACCAGTCAGTGTACAGATATCTCCCTGAGAGAGAGAGGACTGAGAGACACCAGTCAGTGTACAGATGGCTCACTTAGACAGCGAGTGGGGTACTGGAGACATTATGTGTTGTGATGTGCGAAGTGCTTTGGTCAGGAGCATCCAAACACTTCTGCATTCTAGTCCACTATGATTAGTTGTTTAGCTTGTTATATTTCACCGTTGAAGATACCGATCTCGCAACATTACCACCAGCCTGTTACCAACAATTCACATAGATTCTCAGACCAAAGACTCTATTTTTATATTCTTATTAGATGTGCATTGCAAAGAGCAACTTACCCTTGAGAAATCTACACAATACAGAGTGACTCTAACCAAACTGCTCCCACGGGTACGGGTTTAAATCCATTGGGATTGTGTACAGTGGGAGAGAATGGGAAGGGGTTTGTGTCCATTGGGATTGTGTACAGTGAGAGTGAATGGGGAGGGTTTTGGGTCCATTGGGATTGAGTACAGTGGGGATGAACAGGAAGGGGTTTGTGTCCATTGGGATTGGGTACAGTGGGAAAGAATGGGAAGGGGTTTGTGTCCATTAGGATTGTGTACCGTGGGAGTGAACGGGAAGGGATTTGGGTCCATTGGGATTGTGTACATTGAGAGTGAATGGGGAGGGTTTTGGGTCCATTGGGATTGTGTACAGTGGGAGTGAACGGGAAGGGGTTTGGGTCCATTGGGATTGTGTACAGTGGGAGTGAACCAGAAGGGGTTTGGGTCCATTGGAATTGTGCACAGTGGGAGTGACCGGGAAGGGGTTTGGGTCCATTGGGATTGTGTACATTGGGAGTGAACGGGAAGGGGTTTGGGTCCATTGGGATTGTGTACATTGGGAGTGAATGGGAAGGGTTTTGGATCCATTGGAATTGTGTACAGTGGGAGTGAATAGGAAGGGGTTTGGGTCCATTGGGATTGTGTTCATTGGGAGTGAATGGGAAGGGATTTGGATCCATTGGAATTGTGTACAGTGGGAGTGAATGGGAAGGGGTTTGGGTCCATTGGGATTGTGTACAGTGGGGGTGAACGAGAAGGGGTTTGGATCCATTGGGATTGTGTACAGTGGGAGTGAATGGGAAGGGGTTTGTGTCCATTGGGATTGTGTACTGTGGGAGTGAATGGGAAGGGGTTTGTGTTCATTGGGGTTGTGTACAGTGGGAGTGAATGGGAAGGGTTTTGGGTCCATTGGGATTGTGTATAGTGGGAGTGAATGGGAAGGGGTTTGGGTCCATTGGGATTGTGTACAGTGGGAGTGAACGGGAAGGGGTTTGGGTCCATTGGGATTGTGTACAGTGGGAGTGAATGGGAAGGGTTTTGGGTCCATTGGGATTGTGTACAGTGGGAGTGAACGGGAAGGGGTTTGGGTCCATTGGGATTGTGTACAGTGGGAGTGAAGGGAAAGGGGTTTGGGTCCATTGGGATTGTGTACAGTGGGAGTGAACGGGAAGGGGTTTGGGTCCATTGGGATTGTGTACAGTGGGAGTGAACGGGAAGGGGTTTGGGTCCATTGGGATTATGTACAGTGGGAGTGAACGGGAAGGTGTTTGGGTCCATTGGGATTGTGTACAGTGGGAGTGAACGGGAAGGGGTTTGGGTCCATTGGGATTGTGTACAGTGGGAGTGAACGGGAAGGGGTTTGGGTCCATTGGGATTGTGTACAGTGGGAGTGAACGGGAAGGGGTTTGGGTCCATTCGGATTGTGCACAGTGGGGGTGAACGGGAAGGGGTTTGGGTCCATTCGGATTGTGCACAGTGGGGGTGAACGGGAAGGGGTTTGGGTCCATTGGGATTGTGTACAGTGGGAGTGAACGGGAAGGGGTTTGGGTCCATTGGGATTGTGTACCGTGGGAGTGAACGGGAAGGGGTTTGGGTCCATTGGGATTGTGTACAGTGGGAGTGAACGGGAAGGGGTTTGGGTCCATTGGGATTGTGTACAGTGGGAGTGAGCGTGAAGGGGTTTGGGTCCATTGGGATTGTGTACAGTGGGAGTGAGCGTGAAGGGGTTTGGGTCCATTGGGATTGTGCACAGTGGGGGTGAACGGGAAGGGGTTTGAATTGACTTGGTTTCTTTGCCTTTGTCCCTTGATCAGTTTCGTATCTTCACACGAAGCTGAGTGAGGACTCTCACTAAACTAACAGGATGTTGGAGGGAGATGGGCGACGGTACATCACAGGACAGTGGTTGACACGTCACTGTGGCCTACTGCCTTAGGCTGGCTCGCACTCGATGGCGATGCAGATCATGTTCCTCACTTTGTTTACTAGCCTGTCATAGTTTTATATCTCATCTGTGATGAGTCACCATGCCTCTGACCTATCTTCAGACAGTCACCTTCGCCCCTCTTGTTACTGAATGAGACCCTCCTTAAGAGGGGTCCCTGACGGAGAGACTCCCTCTTTAACAGGGGTCCCTGACGGAGAGACTCCCTCTTTAACAGGGGTCCATGACAGAGAGACTCCCTCTTTAACAGGGGTCCCTGACGGAGAGACTCCCTCTTTAACAGGGGTCCCTGAGGGAGTGACTCCCTCTTTAACAGTGGTCCCTGACGGAGAGACTCCCTCTTTAACAGGGGTCCCTGACGGAGAGACTCCCTCTTTAACAGGGGTCCCTGACGGAGAGACTCCCTCTTTAACAGGGGTCCCTGAAGGAGAGACTCCCTCTTTAACAGGGGTCCCTGGCGGAGAGACTCCCTCTTTAACAGGGGTCCCTGACGGAGAGACTCCCTCTTTAACAGGGGTACCTGACGGAGAGTCTCCCTCTTTAACAGGGGTCCCTGATGTAGAGACTCCCTCTTTAACAGGGATCCCTGACGGGGAGACTCCCTCTTTAACAGGGGTCCCTGATGGAGAGACTCCCTCTTTAATAGGGGTCCCTGACGGAGAGACTCCCTTTTAACAGGGGTCCCTGACGGAGAGACTCCCTCTTTAACAGGGGTCCCTGATGGAGAGACTCCCTCTTTAACAGGGTCCCTGACGGAGAGACTCCCTCTTTAACAGGGGTCCCTGATGGAGAGACTCCCTCTTTAACAGGGTCCCTGATGGAGAGACTCCCTCTTTAACAGGGATCCCTGACGGAGAGACTCCCTTTTTAACAAGGGTCCCTGACGGAGAGACTCCCTCTTTAACACGGGTCCCTGACGGAGAGACTCCCTCTTTAACAGAGGTCCCTGACGGAGAGACTCCCTCTTTAACAGGGGTCCCTGACGGAGAGACTCTGTCTTTAACAGGGTCCCTGACGGAGAGACTCCCTCTTTAACAGGGGTCCCTGACGGAGAGACTCCCTCTTTAACAGGGATCCCTGACGTAGAGACTCCCTCTTTAACAGGGATCCCTGACGTAGAGACTCCCTCTTTAACTAGGGTCCCTGACGGAGAGACTCCCTCTTTAACAGGGTCCCTGACGGAGAGACTCCCTCTTTAACAGGGATCCCTGACGTAGAGACTCCCTCTTTAACAGGAGTCCCTGACGGAGAGACTCCCTCTTTAACAGGGGTCCCTGACAGAGAGACTCCCTCTTTAAAAGGGGTCCCTGACGGAGATACTCCCTCTTTAACAGGGGACCCTGACGGAGAGACTCCCTCTTTAACAGGGGTCCCTGACAGAGAGACTCCCTCTTTAACCGGGGTCCCTGACGGAGAGACTCCCTCTTAAACAGGGGTCCCTGATGGAGAGACTCCCTCTTTAACAGGGATCCCTGACGTAGAGACTCCCTCTTTAACAGGGGTCCCTGACGGAGAGACTCCCTCTTTAACAGGGGTCCCTGACGGAGAGACTCCCTCTTCAACAGGGTCCCTGACGGAGAGACTCCCTCTTTAACAGGGGTCCCTGACGGAGGGACTCCCTCTTTAACAAGGTCCCTGACGGAGAGGCTCCCTCTTTAACAGGGGTCCTGACGTAGAGACTCCCTCTTTAACAGGGGTCCCTGACGGAGAGACTCCCTCTTTAACAGGGGTCCCTGACGTAGAGATTCCCTCTTTAACAGGGGTCCCTGATGGAGAGACTCCCTCTTTAACAGGGGTCCCTGACGGAGAGACTCCCTCTTTAACAGGGGTCCCTGACGGAGAGACTCCCTCTTTAAAAGGGGTCCCTGACGGAGAGACTCCCTCTTTAACAGGGGTACCTGACGGAGAGACTCCCTCTTTCACAGGGATCCCTGACGTAGAGACTCCCTCTTTAACAGGGGTCCCTGATGGAGAGACTCCCTCTTTAACAGGGGTCCCTGACGGAGAGACTCCCTCTTTAACAGGGGTCCCTGACGGAGAGACTCCCTCTTTAACAGGGATCCCTGACGTAGAGACTCCTTCTTTAACAAGGGTCCCTGACGGAGAGACTCCCTCTTTAACAGGGGTCCCTGACGGAAAGACTCCCTCTTTAACAGGGGTCCCTGACGGAGAGACTCCCTCTTTAACAGGGGTCCCTGACGGAGAGACTCCCTCTTTAACAGGGTCCCTGACGGAGAGACACCCTCTTTAACAGGGTCCCTGACGGAGAGACTCCCTCTTTAACAGGGGTCCCTGACGGAGAGACTCCCTCTTTAACAGGGGTCCCTGACGGAGAGACTCCCTCTTTAACATGGGTCCCTGACAGAGAGACTCCCTCATTAACAGGGGTCCCTGACGGAGAGACTCCCTCTTTAACAGGGGTCCCTGACGTAGAGACTCCCTCTTTAACAGGGGTCCCTGACGGAGAGACTCCCTCTTTAACAGAGGTCCCTGACAGAGAGACTCCCTCTTTAACAGGGGTCCCTGACGGAGAGACTCCCTCTTTAACAGGAGTAACTGACGTAGAGATTCCCTCTTTAACAGGGGTCCCTGACGGAGAGACTCCCTCTTTAACAGGGGTCCTGGACGGAGAGATTCCCTCTTTAACTGGGATCCCTGACGTAGAGTCTCCCTCTTTAACAAGGGACCCTGACGGAGAGACTCCCTCTTTAACAGGGGTCCCTGACGGAGAGTCTCCCTCTTTAACAGGGGTCCCTGACAGAGAGACTCCCTCTTCAACAGGGGTCCCTGACGGAGAGACTCCCTCTTTAACAGGGGTAACTGACGTAGAGATTCCCTCTTTAACAGGGGTCCCTGACGGAGAGACACCCTCTTTAACAGAGGTCCCTGAGGGAGAGACTCCCTCTTTAACAGGGGTCCCTGACTGAGAGACTCCCTCTTTAACAGGGGTCCCTGACGGAGAGACTCCCTCTTTAACAGGGTTCCCTGACGTAGAGACTCCCTCTTTAACAGGGGTCCTGACAGAGAGACTCCCTCTTTAACAGGGGTCCCAGACGGAGAGACTCCCTCTTTAACAGGGGTCCCTGACAGAGAGTCTCCCTCTTTAACAGGGGTCCCTGATGGAGAGACTCCCTCTTTAACAGGGTCCCTGACGTAGAGACTCACTCTTTAACAGGGGTCCCTGACGGAGAGACTCCCTCTTTAACAGGGTTCCCTGACGTAGAGACTCCCTCTTTAACAGGGGTCCTGACAGAGAGACTCCCTCTTTAACAGGGGTCCCAGACGGAGAGACTCCCTCTTTAACAGGGGTCCCTGACAGAGAGTCTCCCTCTTTAACAGGGGTCCCTGATGGAGAGACTCCCTCTTTAACAGGGTCCCTGACGTAGAGACTCACTCTTTAACAGGGATCCCTGACGGAGAGACTCCCTCTTTAACAGTGGTCCCTGACGTAGAGACTCCCTCTTTAACAGGGGTCCCTGACGTAGAGACTCCCTCTTTAACAGGGGTCCCTGACGGAGAGACTCCCTCTTTAACAGGGGTCGCTGACGGAGTGATTCCCTCTTTAACAGGGGTCCCTAACAGAGAGACTCCCTCTTTAACAGGGGTCCCTGACGTAGAGACTCCCTCTTTAACAGGGTCCCTGACGGAGAGGCTCCCTCTTTAACAGGGGTCCTGACGTAGAGACTCCCTCTTTAACAGGAGTAACTGACGTAGAGATTCCCTCTTTAACAAGGGACCCTGACGGAGAGACTCCCTCTTTAACAGGGGTCCCTGACGGAGAGTCTCCCTCTTTAACAGGGGTCCCTGACAGAGAGACTCCCTCTTCAACAGGGGTCCCTGACGGAGAGACTCCCTCTTTAACAGGGGTAACTGACGTAGAGATTCCCTCTTTAACAGGGGTCCCTGACGGAGAGACACCCTCTTTAACAGAGGTCCCTGAGGGAGAGACTCCCTCTTTAACAGGGGTCCCTGACTGAGAGACTCCCTCTTTAACAGGGGTCCCTGACGGAGAGACTCCCTCTTTAACAGGGTTCCCTGACGTAGAGACTCCCTCTTTAACAGGGGTCCTGACAGAGAGACTCCCTCTTTAACAGGGGTCCCAGACGGAGAGACTCCCTCTTTAACAGGGGTCCCTGACAGAGAGTCTCCCTCTTTAACAGGGGTCCCTGATGGAGAGACTCCCTCTTTAACAGGGTCCCTGACGTAGAGACTCACTCTTTAACAGGGGTCCCTGACGGAGAGACTCCCTCTTTAACAGGGTTCCCTGACGTAGAGACTCCCTCTTTAACAGGGGTCCTGACAGAGAGACTCCCTCTTTAACAGGGGTCCCAGACGGAGAGACTCCCTCTTTAACAGGGGTCCCTGACAGAGAGTCTCCCTCTTTAACAGGGGTCCCTGATGGAGAGACTCCCTCTTTAACAGGGTCCCTGACGTAGAGACTCACTCTTTAACAGGGATCCCTGACGGAGAGACTCCCTCTTTAACAGTGGTCCCTGACGTAGAGACTCCCTCTTTAACAGGGGTCCCTGACGTAGAGACTCCCTCTTTAACAGGGGTCCCTGACGGAGAGACTCCCTCTTTAACAGGGGTCGCTGACGGAGTGATTCCCTCTTTAACAGGGGTCCCTAACAGAGAGACTCCCTCTTTAACAGGGGTCCCTGACGTAGAGACTCCCTCTTTAACAGGGTCCCTGACGGAGAGGCTCCCTCTTTAACAGGGGTCCTGACGTAGAGACTCCCTCTTTAACAGGGGTCCCTGACGGAGAGACTCCCTCTTTAACAGGGGTCCCTGACGTAGAGATTCCCTCTTTAACAGGGGTCCCTGATGGAGAGACTCCCTCTTTAACAGGGGTCCCTGACGGAGAGACTCCTTCTTTAACAGGGGTCCCTGACGGAGAGACTCCCTCTTTAAAAGGGGTCCCTGACGGAGAGACTCCCTCTTTAACAGGGGTACCTGACGGAGAGACTCCCTCTTTCACAGGGATCCCTGACGTAGAGACTCCCTCTTTAACAGGGGTCCCTGATGGAGAGACTCCCTCTTTAACAGGGGTCCCTGACGGAGAGACTCCCTCTTTAACAGGGGTCCCTGACGGAGAGACTCCCTCTTTAACAGGGATCCCTGACGTAGAGACTCCTTCTTTAACAAGGGTCCCTGACGGAGAGACTCCCTCTTTAACAGGGGTCCCTGACGGAAAGACTCCCTCTTTAACAGGGGTCCCTGACGGAGAGACTCCCTCTTTAACAGGGGTCCCTGACGGAGAGACTCCCTCTTTAACAGGGTCCCTGACGGAGAGACACCCTCTTTAACAGGGTCCCTGACGGAGAGACTCCCTCTTTAACAGGGGTCCCTGACGGAGAGACTCCCTCTTTAACAGGGGTCCCTGACGGAGAGACTCCCTCTTTAACATGGGTCCCTGACAGAGAGACTACCTCATTAACAGGGGTCCCTGACGGAGAGACTCCCTCTTTAACAGGGGTCCCTGACGTAGAGACTCCCTCTTTAACAGGGGTCCCTGACGGAGAGACTCCCTCTTTAACAGAGGTCCCTGACAGAGAGACTCCCTCTTTAACAGGGGTCCCTGACGGAGAGACTCCCTCTTTAACAGGGGTAACTGACGTAGAGATTCCCTCTTTAACAGGGGTCCCTGACGGAGAGACTCCCTCTTTAACAGGGGTCCTGGACGGAGAGATTCCCTCTTTAACTGGGATCCCTGACGTAGAGTCTCCCTCTTTAACAAGGGACCCTGACGGAGAGACTCCCTCTTTAACAGGGGTCCCTGACGGAGAGTCTCCCTCTTTAACAGGGGTCCCTGACAGAGAGACTCCCTCTTCAACAGGGGTCCCTGACGGAGAGACTCCCTCTTTAACAGGGGTAACTGACGTAGAGATTCCCTCTTTAACAGGGGTCCCTGACGGAGAGACACCCTCTTTAACAGAGGTCCCTGACGGAGAGACTCCCTCTTTAACAGGGGTCCCTGACTGAGAGACTCCCTCTTTAACAGGGGTCCCTGACGGAGAGACTCCCTCTTTAACAGGGTTCCCTGACGTAGAGACTCCCTCTTTAACAGGGGTCCTGACAGAGAGACTCCCACTTTAACAGGGGTCCCAGACGGAGAGACTCCCTCTTTAACAGGGGTCCCTGACAGAGAGTCTCCCTCTTTAACAGGGGTCCCTGATGGAGAGACTCCCTCTTTAACAGGGTCCCTGACGTAGAGACTCACTCTTTAACAGGGATCCCTGACGGAGAGACTCCCTCTTTAACAGTGGTCCCTGACGTAGAGACTCCCTCTTTAACAGGGGTCCCTGACGTAGAGACTCCCTCTTTAACAGGGGTCCCTGACGGAGAGACTCCCTCTTTAACAGGGGTCCCTGACGGAGTGATTCCCTCTTTAACAGGGGTCCCTAACAGAGAGACTCCCTCTTTAACAGGGTCCCTGTCGGAGAGACTCCCTCTTTAACAGGGGTGCTTGACGGAGAGACTCCCTCTTTAACAGGGGTCCCTGATGGAGAGACTCCCTCTTTAACAGGGGTCCCTGACGTAGAGACTCCCTCTTTAACAGGGTCCCTGATGGAGAGACTCCCTCTTTAACAGGGGTCCCTGATGGAGAGACTCCCTCTTTAACAGGGGTCCCTGATGGAGAGACTCCCTCTTTAACAGGGGTCCCTGACGGAGAGACTCCCTCTTTAACAGGGGTCCCTGACGGAGAGACACCCTCTTTAACAGAGGTCCCTGACGGAGAGACTCCCTCTTTAACAGGGGTCCCTGACTGAGAGACTCCCCCTTTAACAGGGGTCCCTGACGGAGAGACTCCCTCTTTAACAGGGTTCCCTGACGTAGAGACTCCCTCTTTAACAGGGGTCCTGACAGAGAGACTCCCTCTTTAACAGGGGTCCCAGACGGAGAGACTCCCTCTTTAACAGGGGTCCCTGACGGAGAGACTCCCTCTTTAACAGGGGTCCCTGATGGAGAGACTCCCTCTTTAACAGGGTCCCTGACGTAGAGACTCCCTCTTTAATAGGGATCCCTGACGGAGAGACTCCCTCTTTAACAGTGGTCCCTGACGTAGAGACTCCCTCTTTAACAGGGGTCCCTGACGTAGAGACTCCCTCTTTAACAGGGGTCCCTGACGGAGAGACTCCCTCTTTAACAGGGGTCCCTGACGGAGTGATTCCCTCTTTAACAGGGGTCCCTAACAGAGAGACTCCCTCTTTAACAGGGGACCCTGACGGAGAGACTCCCTCTGTAACAGGGGTCCCTGACGTAGAGACTCCCTCTTTAACAGGGATCCCTGACGGAGAGACTCCCTCTTTAACAGGGGTCCCTGACGTAGAGACTCCCTCTTTAACAGGGGTCCCTGATGTAGAGACTCCCTCTTTAACAGGGGTCCCTGACGGAGAGACTCCCTCTTTAACAGGGGTCCCTGAGGGAGTGACTCCCTCTTTAACAGGGGTCCCTAACAGAGAGACTCCCTCTTTAACAGGTTCCCTGATGGAGAGACTCCCCCTTTAACAGGGTCCCTGACGGAGAGACTCCCTCTTTAACAGGGGTCCCTGACAGAGAGACTCCCTCTTTAACCGGGGTCCCTGACGGAGAGACTCCCTCTTAAACAGGGGTCCCTGATGGAGAGACTCCCTCTTTAACAGGGATCCCTGACGTAGAGACTCCCTCTTTAACAGGGGTCCCTGACGGAGAGACTCCCTCTTTAACAGGGGTCCCTGACGGAGAGACTCCCTCTTTAACAGGGTCCCTGACGGAGAGACTCCCTCTTTAACAGGGGTCCCTGACGGAGGGACTCCCTCTTTAACAAGGTCCCTGACGGAGAGGCTCCCTCTTTAACAGGGGTCCTGACGTAGAGACTCCCTCTTTAACAGGGGTCCCTGACGGAGAGACTCCCTCTTTAACAGGGGTAACTGACGTAGAGATTCCCTCTTTAACAGGGGTCCCTGACGGAGAGACTCCCTCTTTAACAGGGGTCCTGGACGGAGAGACTCCCTCTTTAACTGGGATCCCTGACGTAGAGTCTCCCTCTTTAACAAGGGACCCTGACGGAGAGACTCCCTCTTTAACAGGGGTCCCTGACGGAGAGTCTCCCTCTTTAACAGGGGTCCCTGACAGAGAGATTCCCTCTTCAACAGGGGTCCCTGACGGAGAGACTCCCTCTTTAACAGGGGTAACTGACGTAGAGATTCCCTCTTTAACAGGGGTCCCTGACGGAGAGACACCCTCTTTAACAGAGGTCCCTGACGGAGAGACTCCCTCTTTAACAGGGGTCCCTGACTGAGAGACTCCCTCTTTAACAGGGGTCCCTGACGGAGAGACTCCCTCTTTAACAGGGTTCCCTGACGTAGAGACTCCCTCTTTAACAGGGGTCCTGACAGAGAGACTCCCTCTTTAACAGGGGTCCCAGACGGAGAGACTCCCTCTTTAACAGGGGTCCCTGACAGAGAGTCTCCCTCTTTAACAGGGGTCCCTGATGGAGAGACTCCCTCTTTAACAGGGTCCCTGACGTAGAGACTCACTCTTTAACAGGGATCCCTGACGGAGAGACTCCCTCTTTAACAGTGGTCCCTGACGTAGAGACTCCCTCTTTAACAGGGGTCCCTGACGTAGAGACTCCCTCTTTAACAGGGGTCCCTGACGGAGAGACTCCCTCTTTAACAGGGGTCCCTGACGGAGTGATTCCCTCTTTAACAGGGGTCCCTAACAGAGAGACTCCCTCTTTAACAGGGTGCCTGTCGGAGAGACTCCCTCTTTAACAGGGGTGCTTGACGGAGAGACTCCCTCTTTAACAGGGGTCCCTGATGGAGAGACTCCCTCTTTAACAGGGGTCCCTGACGTAGAGACTCCCTCTTTAACAGGGTCCCTGATGGAGAGACTCCCTCTTTAACAGGGGTCCCTGATGGAGAGACTCCCTCTTTAACAGGGGTCCCTGATGGAGAGACTCCCTCTTTAACAGGGGTCCCTGACGGAGAGACTCCCTCTTTAACAGGGGTCCCTGACGGAGAGACACCCTCTTTAACAGAGGTCCCTGACGGAGAGACTCCCTCTTTAACAGGGGTCCCTGACTGAGAGACTCCCCCTTTAACAGGGGTCCCTGACGGAGAGACTCCCTCTTTAACAGGGTTCCCTGACGTAGAGACTCCCTCTTTAACAGGGGTCCTGACAGAGAGACTCCCTCTTTAACAGGGGTCCCAGACGGAGAGACTCCCTCTTTAACAGGGGTCCCTGACGGAGAGACTCCCTCTTTAACAGGGGTCCCTGATGGAGAGACTCCCTCTTTAACAGGGTCCCTGACGTAGAGACTCCCTCTTTAATAGGGATCCCTGACGGAGAGACTCCCTCTTTAACAGTGGTCCCTGACGTAGAGACTCCCTCTTTAACAGGGGTCCCTGACGTAGAGACTCCCTCTTTAACAGGGGTCCCTGACGGAGAGACTCCCTCTTTAACAGGGGTCCCTGACGGAGTGATTCCCTCTTTAACAGGGGTCCCTAACAGAGAGACTCCCTCTTTAACAGGGGACCCTGACGGAGAGACTCCCTCTGTAACAGGGGTCCCTGACGTAGAGACTCCCTCTTTAACAGGGATCCCTGACGGAGAGACTCCCTCTTTAACAGGGGTCCCTGACGTAGAGACTCCCTCTTTAACAGGGGTCCCTGATGTAGAGACTCCCTCTTTAACAGGGGTCCCTGACGGAGAGACTCCCTCTTTAACAGGGGTCCCTGAGGGAGTGACTCCCTCTTTAACAGGGGTCCCTAACAGAGAGACTCCCTCTTTAACAGGTTCCCTGATGGAGAGACTCCCCCTTTAACAGGGTCCCTGACGGAGAGACTCCCTCTTTAACAGGGGTCCCTGACAGAGAGACTCCCTCTTTAACCGGGGTCCCTGACGGAGAGACTCCCTCTTAAACAGGGGTCCCTGATGGAGAGACTCCCTCTTTAACAGGGATCCCTGACGTAGAGACTCCCTCTTTAACAGGGTCCCTGACGGAGAGACTCCCTCTTTAACAGGGGTCCCTGACGGAGGGACTCCCTCTTTAACAAGGCCCCTGACGGAGAGGCTCCCTCTTTAACAGGGGTCCTGACGTAGAGACTCCCTCTTTAACAGGGGTCCCTGACGGAGAGACTCCCTCTTTAACAGGGGTCCCTGACGTAGAGATTCCCTCTTTAACAGGGGTCCCTGATGGAGAGACTCCCTCTTTAACAGGGGTCCCTGACGGAGAGACGCCCTCTTTAACAGGGGTCCCTGACGGAGGGACTCCCTCTTTAACAGGGGTCCCTGACCCAGAGACTCCCTCTTTAAAAGGGGTCCCTGACGGAGAGACTCCCTCTTTAACAGGGGTACCTGACGGAGAGACTCCCTCTTTCACAGGAATCCCTGACGTAGAGACTCCCTCTTTAACAGGGGTCCCTGATGGAGAGACTCCCTCTTTAACAGGGGTCCCTGACGGAGAGACTCCCTCTTTAACAGGGGTCCCTGACGGAGAGACTCACTCTTTAACAGGGGTCCCTGACGTAGAGACTCCCTCTTTAACAGGGATCCCTGACGTAGAGACTCCCTCTTTAACAAGGGTCCCTGACGGAGAGACTCCCTCTTTAACAGGGGTCCCTGACGGAAAGACTCCCTCTTTAACAGGGGTCCCTGACGGAGAGACTCCCTCTTTAACAGGGGTCCCTGACGGAGAGACTCCCTCTTTAACAGGGTCCCTGACGGAGAGACACCCTCTTTAACAGGGTCCCTGACGGAGAGACTCCCTCTTTAACAGGGGTTCCTGACTGAGAGACTCCCTCTTTAACAGGGGTCCCTGACGGAGAGACTCCCTCTTTAACAGGGGTCCCTGACAGAGAGACTCCCTCATTAACAGGGGTCTCTGACGGAGAGACTCCCTCTTTAACAGGGGTCCCTGACGTAGAGACTCCCTCTTTAACAGGGGTCCCTGACGGAGAGACTCCCTCTTTAACAGAGGTCCCTGACAGAGAGACTCCCTCTTTAACAGGGGTCCCTGACGGAGAGACTCCCTCTTTAACAGGGGTAACTGACGTAGAGATTCCCTCTTTAACAGGGGTCCCTGACGGAGAGACTCCCTCTTTAACAGGGGTCCTGGACGGAGAGATTACCTCTTTAACTGGGATCCCTAACGTAGAGTCTCCCTCTTTAACAAGGGACCCTGACGGAGAGACTCCCTCTTTAACAGGGGTCCCTGACGGAGAGACTCCTTCTTTAACAGGGGTCCCTGACGGAGAGACTCCCTCTTTAACAGGGATCCCTGACGGAGAGACTCCCTCTTTAACAGGGGTCCCTGACGGAGAGACTCCCTCTTTAACAGAGGTCCCTGACGGAGAGACTCCCTCTTTAACAGGGGTCCCTGACGGAGAGACTCCCTCTTTAACACGGTCCCTGACAGAGAGACTCCCTCTTTAACAGGGGTCCCTGACGTAGAGACTCACTCTTTAACAGGGATCCCTGACGGAGAGACTCCCTCTTTAACAGTTGTCCCTGACGTACAGACTCCCTCTTTAACAGGGGTCCCTGACGTAGAGACTCCCTCTTTAACAGGAGTCCCTGACGGAGAGACTCCCTCTTTAACAGGGGTCCCTGACGGAGTGATTCCCTCTTTAATAGGGGTCCCTAACAGAGAGACTCCCTCTTTAACAGGGTCCCTGTCGGAGAGACTCCCTCTTTAACAGGGGTGCCTGACGGAGAGACTCCCTCTTTAACAGGGGTCCCTGATGGAGAGACTCCCTCTTTAACAGGGGTCCCTGACGTAGAGACTCCCTCTTTAACAGGGTCCCTGATGGAGAGACTCCCTCTTTAACAGGGGTCCCTGATGGAGAGACTCCCTCTTTAACAGGGGTCCCTGATGGAGAGACTCCCTCTTTAACAGGGGTCCCTGACGGAGAGACTCCCTCTTTAACATGGGTCCCTGACGGAGAGACACCCTCTTTAACAGAGGTCCCTGACGGAGAGACTCCCTCTTTAACAGGGGTCCCTGACTGAGAGACTCCCTCTTTAACAGGGGTCCCTGACGGAGAGACTCCCTCTTTAACAGGGTTCCCTGACGTAGAGACTCCCTCTTTAACAGGGGTCCTGACAGAGAGACTCCCTCTTTAACAGGGGTCCCAGACGGAGAGACTCCCTCTTTAACAGGGGTCCCTGACGGAGAGACTCCCTCTTTAACAGGGGTCCCTGATGGAGAGACTCCCTCTTTAACAGGGTCCCTGACGTAGAGACTCCCTCTTTAACAGGGATCCCTGACGGAGAGACTCCCTCTTTAACAGTGGTCCCTGACGTAGAGACTCCCTCTTTAACAGGGGTCCCTGACGTAGAGACTCCCTCTTTAACAGGGGTCCCTGACGGAGAGACTCCCTCTTTGACAGGGGTCCCTGACGGAGTGATTCCCTCTTTAACAGGGGTCCCTAACAGAGAGACTCCCTCTTTAACAGGGTCCCTGTCGGAGAGACTCCCTCTTTAACAGGGGTGCCTGACGGAGAGACTCCGTCTTTAACAGGGGTCCCTGATGGAGAGACTCCCTCTTTAACAGGGGTCCCTGACGTAGAGACTCCCTCTTTAACAGGGTCCCTGATGGAGAGACTCCCTCTTTAACAGGGTCCCTGACGGATAGACTCCCTCTTTAACAGTGGTCCCTGACGTAGAGACTCCCTCTTTAACAGGGGTCCCTGACGTAGAGACTCCCTCTTTAACAGGGGTCCCTGACGGAGAGACTCCCTCTTTGACAGGGGTCCCTGACGGAGTGATTCCCTCTTTAACAGGGGTCCCTAACAGAGAGACTCCCTCTTTAACAGGGGTGCCTGACGGAGAGACTCCGTCTTTAACAGGGGTCCCTGATGGAGAGACTCCCTCTTTAACAGGGGTCCCTGACGTAGAGACTCCCTCTTTAACAGGGTCCCTGATGGAGAGACTCCCTCTTTAACAGGGTCCCTGACGGAGAGACTCCCTCTTTAACAGGGGTCCCTGATGGAGAGACTCCCTCTTTAACAGGGGTCCCTGACGTAGAGACTCCCTCTTTAACAGGGTCCCTGACGGAGAGACTCCCTCTTTAGCAGGGGTCCCTGACAGAGAGACTTCCTCTTTAACAAGGGTCCCTGACGGAGAGACTCCCTCTTTAACAGGGTCCCTGATGGAGAGACTCCCTCTTTAACAGGGGTCCCTGACGTAGAGACTCCCTCTTTAACAGGGGTCCCTGATGGAGAGACTCCCTCTTTAACAGGGGTCCCTGATGGAGAGACTCCCTCTTTAACAGGGGTCCCTGACGGAGACTCTCCCTCTTTAACAAGGGGCCCTGACGGAGAGACTCCCTCTTTAACAGGGGTCCCTGACAGAGAGACTCCCTCATTAACAGGGGTAACTGACGTAGAGATTCCCTCTTTAACAGGGGTCCCTGACGGAGAGACACCCTCTTTAACAGTGGTCCCTGACGGAGAGACTCCCTCTTTAACAGGGGTCCCTGACTGAGAGACTCCCTCTTTAACAGGGGTCCCTGACGGAGAGACTCCCTCTTTAACAGGGGTCCCTGACGTAGAGACTCCCTCTTTAACAGGGGTCCTGACAGAGAGACTCCCTCTTTAACAGGGGTCCCTGACGGAGAGACTCCCTCTTTAACAGGGGTCCCTGACGGAGAGACTCCCTCTTTAACAGGGGTCCCTGACGGAGAGACTCCCTCTTTAACAGGGTCCCTGACGTAGAGACTCCCTCTTTAACAGGGATCCCTGACGGAGAGACTCCCTCTTTAACAGCGGTCCCTGACGTAGAGACTCCCTCTTTAACAGGGGTCCCTGACGTAGAGACTCCCTCTTTAACAGGGGTCCCTAACGGAGAGACTCCCTCTTTAACAGGGGTCCCTGACGGAGTGACTCCCTCTTTAACAGGGGTCCCTAACAGAGAGACTCCCTCTTTAACAGGGTCCCTGACGGAGAGACTCCCTCTTTAACAGGGGTCCCTGACGGAGAGACTCCCTCTTTAACAGAGTCCCTGATGGAGAGACTCCCTCTTTAACAGGGATCCCTGACGGAGAGACTCCCTCTTTAACAGGGGTCCCTGACGGAGAGACTCCCTCTTTAACAGGGGTCCCTAACAGAGAGACTCCCTCTTTAAGAGGGTCCCGGACGGAGAGACTCCCTCTTTAACAGGGGTCCCTGATGGAGAGTCTCCCTCTTTAACAGGGTTCCCTGATGGAGAGACTCCCTCTTTAACAGGGGTCCCTGATGGGGAGGCTCCCTCTTTAACAGGAGTCCCTGATGGAGAGACTCCCTCTTTAACAGGGGTCCCTAATGGAGAGACTCCCTCTTTAACAGGGGTCCCTGACGGAGAGACCCCCCCTTTACCAGGGGTCCCTGACAGAGAGACTCCCTCTTTAACAAGGGTCCCTGACAGAGAGACTCCCTCTTTAACAGTGGTCCCTGAATGAGCGACTCCCTCTTTAACAGGGGTTCCTGATGGAGAGACTCCCTCTTTAACAGGGTCCCTGACAGAGAGACTCCCTCTTTAACAGGGGTCACTGACGGAGAGACTCCCTCTTTAACAGGGGTCCCTGACGGAGAGACTCCCCCTTTAACAGGGGTCCCAGACGGAGAGACTCCCTCTTTAACAAGGGTCCCTGACAGAGAGACTCCCTCTTTAACAGGGGTCACTGACGGAGAGACTCCCTCTTTAACAGGGGTCCCTGACGAAGAGACTCCCCCTTTAACAGGGGTCCCAGACGGAGAGACTCCCTCTTTAACAAGGATCCCTGACAGAGAGAGTCCCTCTTTAACAGGGTCCCTGACAAAGAGACTCCCTCTTTAACAGGGTCCCTGACGGAGAGACTCCCCCTTTAACAGGGGTCCCTGACAGAGAGACTCCCTCTTTAACAGGGGTCCCTGACGGAGAGACTCCCTCTTTAACAGGGGTCCCTGACGGAGAGACACCCTCTTTAACAGAGGTCCCTGACGGAGAGACTCCCTCTTTAACAGGGGTCCCTGACTGAGAGACTCCCCCTTTAACAGGGGTCCCTGACGGAGAGACTCCCTCTTTAACAGGGTTCCCTGACGTAGAGACTCCCTCTTTAACAGGGGTCCTGACAGAGAGACTCCCTCTTTAACAGGGGTCCCAGACGGAGAGACTCCCTCTTTAACAGGGGTCCCTGACGGAGAGACTCCCTCTTTAACAGGGGTCCCTGATGGAGAGACTCCCTCTTTAACAGGGTCCCTGACGTAGAGACTCCCTCTTTAATAGGGATCCCTGACGGAGAGACTCCCTCTTTAACAGTGGTCCCTGACGTAGAGACTCCCTCTTTAACAGGGGTCCCTGACGTAGAGACTCCCTCTTTAACAGGGGTCCCTGACGGAGAGACTCCCTCTTTAACAGGGGTCCCTGACGGAGTGATTCCCTCTTTAACAGGGGTCCCTAACAGAGAGACTCCCTCTTTAACAGGGGACCCTGACGGAGAGACTCCCTCTGTAACAGGGGTCCCTGACGTAGAGACTCCCTCTTTAACAGGGATCCCTGACGGAGAGACTCCCTCTTTAACAGGGGTCCCTGACGTAGAGACTCCCTCTTTAACAGGGGTCCCTGATGTAGAGACTCCCTCTTTAACAGGGGTCCCTGACGGAGAGACTCCCTCTTTAACAGGGGTCCCTGAGGGAGTGACTCCCTCTTTAACAGGGGTCCCTAACAGAGAGACTCCCTCTTTAACAGGTTCCCTGATGGAGAGACTCCCCCTTTAACAGGGTCCCTGACGGAGAGACTCCCTCTTTAACAGGGGTCCCTGACAGAGAGACTCCCTCTTTAACCGGGGTCCCTGACGGAGAGACTCCCTCTTAAACAGGGGTCCCTGATGGAGAGACTCCCTCTTTAACAGGGATCCCTGACGTAGAGACTCCCTCTTTAACAGGGTCCCTGACGGAGAGACTCCCTCTTTAACAGGGGTCCCTGACGGAGGGACTCCCTCTTTAACAAGGCCCCTGACGGAGAGGCTCCCTCTTTAACAGGGGTCCTGACGTAGAGACTCCCTCTTTAACAGGGGTCCCTGACGGAGAGACTCCCTCTTTAACAGGGGTCCCTGACGTAGAGATTCCCTCTTTAACAGGGGTCCCTGATGGAGAGACTCCCTCTTTAACAGGGGTCCCTGACGGAGAGACGCCCTCTTTAACAGGGGTCCCTGACGGAGGGACTCCCTCTTTAACAGGGGTCCCTGACCCAGAGACTCCCTCTTTAAAAGGGGTCCCTGACGGAGAGACTCCCTCTTTAACAGGGGTACCTGACGGAGAGACTCCCTCTTTCACAGGAATCCCTGACGTAGAGACTCCCTCTTTAACAGGGGTCCCTGATGGAGAGACTCCCTCTTTAACAGGGGTCCCTGACGGAGAGACTCCCTCTTTAACAGGGGTCCCTGACGGAGAGACTCACTCTTTAACAGGGGTCCCTGACGTAGAGACTCCCTCTTTAACAGGGATCCCTGACGTAGAGACTCCCTCTTTAACAAGGGTCCCTGACGGAGAGACTCCCTCTTTAACAGGGGTCCCTGACGGAAAGACTCCCTCTTTAACAGGGGTCCCTGACGGAGAGACTCCCTCTTTAACAGGGGTCCCTGACGGAGAGACTCCCTCTTTAACAGGGTCCCTGACGGAGAGACACCCTCTTTAACAGGGTCCCTGACGGAGAGACTCCCTCTTTAACAGGGGTTCCTGACTGAGAGACTCCCTCTTTAACAGGGGTCCCTGACGGAGAGACTCCCTCTTTAACAGGGGTCCCTGACAGAGAGACTCCCTCATTAACAGGGGTCTCTGACGGAGAGACTCCCTCTTTAACAGGGGTCCCTGACGTAGAGACTCCCTCTTTAACAGGGGTCCCTGACGGAGAGACTCCCTCTTTAACAGAGGTCCCTGACAGAGAGACTCCCTCTTTAACAGGGGTCCCTGACGGAGAGACTCCCTCTTTAACAGGGGTAACTGACGTAGAGATTCCCTCTTTAACAGGGGTCCCTGACGGAGAGACTCCCTCTTTAACAGGGGTCCTGGACGGAGAGATTACCTCTTTAACTGGGATCCCTAACGTAGAGTCTCCCTCTTTAACAAGGGACCCTGACGGAGAGACTCCCTCTTTAACAGGGGTCCCTGACGGAGAGACTCCTTCTTTAACAGGGGTCCCTGACGGAGAGACTCCCTCTTTAACAGGGATCCCTGACGGAGAGACTCCCTCTTTAACAGGGGTCCCTGACGGAGAGACTCCCTCTTTAACAGAGGTCCCTGACGGAGAGACTCCCTCTTTAACAGGGGTCCCTGACGGAGAGACTCCCTCTTTAACACGGTCCCTGACAGAGAGACTCCCTCTTTAACAGGGGTCCCTGACGTAGAGACTCACTCTTTAACAGGGATCCCTGACGGAGAGACTCCCTCTTTAACAGTTGTCCCTGACGTACAGACTCCCTCTTTAACAGGGGTCCCTGACGTAGAGACTCCCTCTTTAACAGGAGTCCCTGACGGAGAGACTCCCTCTTTAACAGGGGTCCCTGACGGAGTGATTCCCTCTTTAATAGGGGTCCCTAACAGAGAGACTCCCTCTTTAACAGGGTCCCTGTCGGAGAGACTCCCTCTTTAACAGGGGTGCCTGACGGAGAGACTCCCTCTTTAACAGGGGTCCCTGATGGAGAGACTCCCTCTTTAACAGGGGTCCCTGACGTAGAGACTCCCTCTTTAACAGGGTCCCTGATGGAGAGACTCCCTCTTTAACAGGGGTCCCTGATGGAGAGACTCCCTCTTTAACAGGGGTCCCTGATGGAGAGACTCCCTCTTTAACAGGGGTCCCTGACGGAGAGACTCCCTCTTTAACATGGGTCCCTGACGGAGAGACACCCTCTTTAACAGAGGTCCCTGACGGAGAGACTCCCTCTTTAACAGGGGTCCCTGACTGAGAGACTCCCTCTTTAACAGGGGTCCCTGACGGAGAGACTCCCTCTTTAACAGGGTTCCCTGACGTAGAGACTCCCTCTTTAACAGGGGTCCTGACAGAGAGACTCCCTCTTTAACAGGGGTCCCAGACGGAGAGACTCCCTCTTTAACAGGGGTCCCTGACGGAGAGACTCCCTCTTTAACAGGGGTCCCTGATGGAGAGACTCCCTCTTTAACAGGGTCCCTGACGTAGAGACTCCCTCTTTAACAGGGATCCCTGACGGAGAGACTCCCTCTTTAACAGTGGTCCCTGACGTAGAGACTCCCTCTTTAACAGGGGTCCCTGACGTAGAGACTCCCTCTTTAACAGGGGTCCCTGACGGAGAGACTCCCTCTTTGACAGGGGTCCCTGACGGAGTGATTCCCTCTTTAACAGGGGTCCCTAACAGAGAGACTCCCTCTTTAACAGGGTCCCTGTCGGAGAGACTCCCTCTTTAACAGGGGTGCCTGACGGAGAGACTCCGTCTTTAACAGGGGTCCCTGATGGAGAGACTCCCTCTTTAACAGGGGTCCCTGACGTAGAGACTCCCTCTTTAACAGGGTCCCTGATGGAGAGACTCCCTCTTTAACAGGGTCCCTGACGGATAGACTCCCTCTTTAACAGTGGTCCCTGACGTAGAGACTCCCTCTTTAACAGGGGTCCCTGACGTAGAGACTCCCTCTTTAACAGGGGTCCCTGACGGAGAGACTCCCTCTTTGACAGGGGTCCCTGACGGAGTGATTCCCTCTTTAACAGGGGTCCCTAACAGAGAGACTCCCTCTTTAACAGGGGTGCCTGACGGAGAGACTCCGTCTTTAACAGGGGTCCCTGATGGAGAGACTCCCTCTTTAACAGGGGTCCCTGACGTAGAGACTCCCTCTTTAACAGGGTCCCTGATGGAGAGACTCCCTCTTTAACAGGGTCCCTGACGGAGAGACTCCCTCTTTAACAGGGGTCCCTGATGGAGAGACTCCCTCTTTAACAGGGGTCCCTGACGTAGAGACTCCCTCTTTAACAGGGTCCCTGACGGAGAGACTCCCTCTTTAGCAGGGGTCCCTGACAGAGAGACTTCCTCTTTAACAAGGGTCCCTGACGGAGAGACTCCCTCTTTAACAGGGTCCCTGATGGAGAGACTCCCTCTTTAACAGGGGTCCCTGACGTAGAGACTCCCTCTTTAACAGGGGTCCCTGATGGAGAGACTCCCTCTTTAACAGGGGTCCCTGATGGAGAGACTCCCTCTTTAACAGGGGTCCCTGACGGAGACTCTCCCTCTTTAACAAGGGGCCCTGACGGAGAGACTCCCTCTTTAACAGGGGTCCCTGACAGAGAGACTCCCTCATTAACAGGGGTAACTGACGTAGAGATTCCCTCTTTAACAGGGGTCCCTGACGGAGAGACACCCTCTTTAACAGTGGTCCCTGACGGAGAGACTCCCTCTTTAACAGGGGTCCCTGACTGAGAGACTCCCTCTTTAACAGGGGTCCCTGACGGAGAGACTCCCTCTTTAACAGGGGTCCCTGACGTAGAGACTCCCTCTTTAACAGGGGTCCTGACAGAGAGACTCCCTCTTTAACAGGGGTCCCTGACGGAGAGACTCCCTCTTTAACAGGGGTCCCTGACGGAGAGACTCCCTCTTTAACAGGGGTCCCTGACGGAGAGACTCCCTCTTTAACAGGGTCCCTGACGTAGAGACTCCCTCTTTAACAGGGATCCCTGACGGAGAGACTCCCTCTTTAACAGCGGTCCCTGACGTAGAGACTCCCTCTTTAACAGGGGTCCCTGACGTAGAGACTCCCTCTTTAACAGGGGTCCCTAACGGAGAGACTCCCTCTTTAACAGGGGTCCCTGACGGAGTGACTCCCTCTTTAACAGGGGTCCCTAACAGAGAGACTCCCTCTTTAACAGGGTCCCTGACGGAGAGACTCCCTCTTTAACAGGGGTCCCTGACGGAGAGACTCCCTCTTTAACAGAGTCCCTGATGGAGAGACTCCCTCTTTAACAGGGATCCCTGACGGAGAGACTCCCTCTTTAACAGGGGTCCCTGACGGAGAGACTCCCTCTTTAACAGGGGTCCCTAACAGAGAGACTCCCTCTTTAAGAGGGTCCCGGACGGAGAGACTCCCTCTTTAACAGGGGTCCCTGATGGAGAGTCTCCCTCTTTAACAGGGTTCCCTGATGGAGAGACTCCCTCTTTAACAGGGGTCCCTGATGGGGAGGCTCCCTCTTTAACAGGAGTCCCTGATGGAGAGACTCCCTCTTTAACAGGGGTCCCTAATGGAGAGACTCCCTCTTTAACAGGGGTCCCTGACGGAGAGACCCCCCCTTTACCAGGGGTCCCTGACAGAGAGACTCCCTCTTTAACAAGGGTCCCTGACAGAGAGACTCCCTCTTTAACAGTGGTCCCTGAATGAGCGACTCCCTCTTTAACAGGGGTTCCTGATGGAGAGACTCCCTCTTTAACAGGGTCCCTGACAGAGAGACTCCCTCTTTAACAGGGGTCACTGACGGAGAGACTCCCTCTTTAACAGGGGTCCCTGACGGAGAGACTCCCCCTTTAACAGGGGTCCCAGACGGAGAGACTCCCTCTTTAACAAGGGTCCCTGACAGAGAGACTCCCTCTTTAACAGGGGTCACTGACGGAGAGACTCCCTCTTTAACAGGGGTCCCTGACGAAGAGACTCCCCCTTTAACAGGGGTCCCAGACGGAGAGACTCCCTCTTTAACAAGGATCCCTGACAGAGAGAGTCCCTCTTTAACAGGGTCCCTGACAAAGAGACTCCCTCTTTAACAGGGTCCCTGACGGAGAGACTCCCCCTTTAACAGGGGTCCCTGACAGAGAGACTCCCTCTTTAACAGGGGTCCCTGACAGAGAGACTCCCTCTTTAACACGGTCCCTGACAGAGTGACTCCCTCTTTAACAGGGGCCCCTGACGGAGAGACTCCCTCTTTAACAGGGGTCCCTGACAGAGAGACTCCCTCTTTAAGAGGAGTCCATGACGGAGAGACTCCCTCTTTAACAGGGGTCCCTGACAGAGAGACTCCCTCATTAACAGGATCCCTGACAGAGAGACTCCCTCTTTAACAGGGGTCCCTGGCAGAGAGACTCCCTCTTTAACAGGGATCCCTGACAGAGAGACTCCCTCTTTAACAGGGGTCTATGACGGAGAGACTCCCTCTTTAATAGGGGTCCGCGATGGGGAGACTACGTGACCTATTGCTTTATGTATCCCCTCACCTCGCATACCCCTTACTCAATAGGTCAGAAGGTGAGAGCATTGAGGGAGAACTAGGGAATAGGGACAGTGGGACTCTGAGGCTGTAAGGAGCATCCAGGAGGGCTTCTTAAAACAATATGTAGACTGTCCAACTAGGAAGGGGTGGTACTGGACCTGGTATTGGGGAATGAGCCCGGCCAGGTGGTAGATGTTTCAGTAGGGGAGCATTTCAGTAACAGTGACCACAATTCAGTAAGTTTTAAAGTACTGGTGGACAAGGATAAGAGTGGTCCTAGGATGAATTTGCTAAATTGGGGGAAGGCTAATTATAACAATATTAGGCGGGAACTGAAAAACATAGATTGGGGGCGGATGTTTGAGGGCAAATCAACATCTGACATGTGGGAGGCATTCAAGTGTCAGTTGAAAGGAATTCAGGACCGGCATGTTCCTGTGAGGAAGAAGGATAAATACGGCAATTTTCAGGAACCGTGGATAACGAGAGATATTGTAGGCCTCGTCAAAAAGAAAAAGGAGGCATTTGTCAGGGCTAAAAGGCTGGGAACAGACGAAGCCTGCGTGGAATATAAGGAAAGTAGGAAGGAACTTAAGCAAGGAGTCAGGAGGGCTAGAAGGGGTCACGAAAAGTCATTGGCAAATAGGGTTAAGGAAAATCCCAAGGCTTTTTACACGTACATAAAACGCAAGAGGGTAGCCAGGGAAAGGGTTGGCCCACTGAAGGATAGACAAGGGAATCTATGTGTGGAGCCAGAGGAAATGGGCGAGGTACTAAATGAATGCTTTGCATCAGTATTCACCAAAGAGTAGAAATTGGTAGATGTTGAGTCTGGAGAAGGGTGTGTAGATAGCTTGGGTCACATTGAGATCCAAAAAGACGAGGTGTTGGGTGTCTTAAAAAAATTAAGGTAGGTAAGTCCCCAGGGCCGGATGGGATCTATCCCAGAATACTGAAGGAGGCTGGAGAGGAAATTGCTGAGGCCTTGACAGAAATCTTTGGATCCTCACTGTCTTCAGGGGATGTCCCGGAGGACTGGAGAATAGCCAATGTTGTTCCTCTGTTTAAGAAGGGTAGCAAGGATAATCCCGGGAACTACAAGCCGGTGAGCCTTACTTCAGTGGTAGGGAAATTACTGGAGAGAATTCTTCGAGACAGGATCTACTCCCATTTGGAAGCAAATGGACGTATTAGTGAGAGGCAGCACGGTTTTGTGAAGGGAAGGTCGTGTCTCACTAACTTGATAGAGTTTTTCGAGGAGGTCACTAAGATGATTGATGCAGGTAGGGCAGTGGATGTTGTCTATATGGACTTCAGTAAGGCCTTTGACAAGGTCCCTCATGGTAGACTAGTACAAAAGGTGAAGTCACACGGGATCAGGGGTGAGCTGGCAAGGTGGATATAGAACTGGCTAGTTCATAGAAGGCAGAGAGTAGCAATGGAAGGATGCTTTTCTAATTGGAGGGCTGTGACCAGTGGTGTTCCACAGGGATCAGTGCTGGGACCTTTGCTCTTTGTAGTATATATAAATGATTTGGAGGAAAATGTAACTGGTCTGATTAGTAAGTTTGCAGACGACACAAATGTTGGTGGAATTGCGGATAGCGATGAGGACTGTCAGAGGATACAGCAGGATTTAGATTGTTTGGAGACTTGGGCGGAGAGATGACAGATGGAGTTCAATCCGGACAAATGTGAGGTAATGCATTTTGGAAGCCTAATGCAGGTAGGGAATATACAGTGAATGGTAGAACCCTCAAGAGTATTGAAAGTCAAAGAGATCTAGGAGTACAGGTCCACAGGTCATTGAAAGGGGCAACACAGGTGGAGAAGGTAGTCAAGAAGGCATACGGCATGCTTGCCTTCATTGGCCGGGGCATTGAGTATAAGAATTGGCAAGTCATGTTGCAGCTGTATAGAATCTTAGTTAGGCCACACTTGGAGTATAGTGTTCAATTCTGGTCGCCACACTACCAGAAGGATGTGGAGGCTTTAGAGAGGGTGCAGAAGAGATTTACCAGAATGTTGCCTGGTATGGAGGACATTAGCTATGAGGAGCGGTTGAATAAACTCAGTTTGTTCTCACTGGAACGAAGGAGGTTGAGGGGAGACCTGATAGAGGTGTACAAAATTATGAGGGGCATAGACAGAGTGGATAGTCAGAGGCTTTTCCCCGGGGTAGAGGGGTCAATTACTCGGGGGCATAGGTTTAAGGTGAGAGGGGCAAGGTTTAGAGGAGATGTACGAGGCAGGTTTTTTACGCAGAGGGTAGTGGGTGCCTGGAACCCGCTACCGGAGGAGGTGGTGGAAGCAGGGATGATAGTGACGTTTAAGGGGCATCTTGACAAATACATGAATAGGATGGAAATAGAGGGATACGGACCCAGGAAGTGTAGAAGATTGTAGTTTAGTCGGGCAGCATGGTCGGCACGGGCTTGGAGGGCCGAAGGGCCTGTTCCTGTGCTGTACATTTCTTTGTTCTTTGTTGTTCTTTGAGAGATTGAATAAACTGGGATTGTTCCGCCTGGAGAAATGGAGGCTGAGGAGCGACCTGATAGAAGTTTATAAAATTATTACGGGTATGGATGGGGTGAACAGTTGGAGGCTTTTTCCCAGGGCGGAAATGACAATTACAAAGGGGGAACAAGTTCAAGGTGAGGGGGGAAGGGTCAGTGGAGATGTGCGGGGGGAGGTTTTTACGCAGAGGGTGGCCTGGACTGCGCTGCCAAGTGAGGTGATTGAGGCAGATACGTCAGTGACCTTTAAGACTTACCTGGATAGGCACATGAACAGACAGGGTAGAGAAGGATACAGGCGGTTGGTCGAGATAGGACACGCGGTCGGCGCAGGTTTGGAGGGCCGAAGGGCTTGTTCCTGTGCTGTTTTGTTCTTTGTTCTTTGAGCGGAGGGAAAGGCCACGAAGAGCGGGTGAACGTGCTAGCGGACCCACGAGGCGAGGGGTCCTTGGCCACCCTGGAGAGAGGGAGACTGACAACCCGAAAAATGGCCTCCACCCCCCCCCCCCCCCCCCTCCACCCCTCTCACAAGATGGAGATGGATGGAAGAAGTTTGTGACAAAGGAACTGATGGCGATGAGGGAGGTGATAAAAGTGGAAACCCAGGTGGCGGCCAAGGTGTCAGTAACTGAGGTGTTGGCCGCCACGCAGGCGCCGATCCATGGATTGGGGACAAAGGTGAGAGGCTCAGGGGAAGATGATCCTCGAGAAGGAAAAGGGGTCGACCGACCAGAGTGACAGGATTGCCGTTCTGGAGGCCGACATAAAGAGGCTGAAGGTAACCCAGGGGAACCTGAAGGGGAAAGTGGAGGACCAGGAGAATAGGGCCCGACGCCAGAATATCCGGCTAGAGGGGAGTGAGGGCAGAGGCCCAGTGGAATATTTGGCCCACATGCAGGGCAGGCGAGGGAGGGACAGCTTCCCAAATCCGCCGGAGATCGACCGAGCACACAGGTCACTCCAACCGAAACCCAAAGCAGGGGGAGCAACTAAGGGCGATAATCGCAAAACTGCATCACTACCAGGATCGGAGAGGATCCTGCAGGGGGCAAGACGGACGAAGGCGAGCAGCTGGGAAGGACATGGAATCTACCTGGACACTGGGGCAGACCTGGCAAAGCGCAGGGCCGAGTTCAACCAGGCGAAACCGGCCTTTTGTAGGAGCAGAGTGAGATTTGGAATGCTGTTCCCAGCCAGGCTCTGGGTCAAAATAAGGCACATTACTTCAACCGCCCGGCAGAGGTGGGTGAGTTTGTACGGACAAACGGACCGGGCAAGGGCGGACGGGGCAGCGCTGAGGATGAAGCAGATGAGGAAAAAGGGTCTATGATGGACTGACACTCTGCTTGCGCGGGACAGTGCTGCCTCGCTCGGAACAGAAAGGTCAAACCACAGGGAAGGGCGAGGGCAGTGGAGCGCAGCAGAGGGTGAAGAGGAGAAAGAGGGAAACACTATCTGGCGGGCATAGCAAAGGGGTAAGATCAGCTCCGGGAGGGGGGTGCCACCACACAAGCGGGGAAAGATAGGATTATGAAGCACGAAAGCAATGGGGCCACGGCGCACCTCCCGGCAGAGGAGGCGGGTCTAGTAGGGGGCGGGGATTACATGGGCAGGGATGGCGACGGTAAGGGGGGAGATGGAGAGCGGGGGGGAACACAGTGTGGGGGGTGGGGGGGGAGAAGAACACAAGGGAAATACCAGGATAAGAAAGGGATGGTTTCAGAAGGTAAGGTGCAGGTTGATGGAACAACATCGGACTGCAAACAGCCACTTTGGAGGGTCCCTGGGCACAGGGAGACCCCGGAGCGCAGGTGCCTGACCTCAAGGTGAGAATGGCGACGGCGGCCATTTTGGACGGCCCCCTGACAAAAGGGAAACCCCGGAGTGCAGGGCGTCCACCAGGTAAGTATGGTTGATCCCGCAAGACTGGGAGGCCAGAAGCCCTCCAACAGGATACTAACCTGGAACGTGAGGGGACTTAACGGCCCAGTGAAAAGATCCAGAGTCTTCGCCCATTTGAGGAATATGAAAGCCAACATAGTCTTCCTCCATGAGACACACCTGAGGGAGAAGGACCGACTGCGGGTCAGGAAGGGCTGGGTGGGACAGATCCACCATTGCTGTCATGGGACGAGAGCCAGGGGGAGTGACAATACTGATTGAAAATGAAAATCGCTTATTGTCACAAGTAGGCTTCAAATGAAGTTACTGTGAAAAGCCCCTAGTCGCCACATTCCGGTGCCTGTTCGGGGAGGCTGGTAGGAGAATTGAACCGTGCTGCTGGCCTGCCTTGGTCTGCTTTAAAAGCCAGCGATTTAGCCCTGTGCTAAACCAGCCCCTGATTAGCAAGAGGACGGTGTTTACAGCGACGAGGGCAGTTACGGGCCAAGGAGGACGGTATGTCAAGGTCAGAGGTGCCCTAGACGGGGCAACAGTAGTTCTGGTCAATTGGCAACAGTACATTTTAGGTGACCGTGACATATCACAATACCCTAGTTGGAGTCTAACCAGTGTTTTATAAGAGGGTCAGAATAACAACTGCTTTTATACTCAATGATCAAGCCCGGGATCCTGTATGCTTTGCTAACTCTCATTATGCCTGTCTTCAATGATCGATGTCCATGTACATTTCGGGACCCTCTATGCCTGAAAACTCTTTGGAACTGACCATTAAGTTGATGGTGCCTCTCCCTATCCCTTCTCCCAATGCACCTCACCTCACACTTCTCAACATTGAATGGAGACCATTAGTTTTTGGACAGCAATTCACATCCCTAATTATGAACTGCAAGAACAAAGGCACACGAGTTAACAGGTGCAACTAACTTAGCTGTATTTCATAAATGTTTATTCTCCAAGGCAAAGAGTGCAAGAGGGAGCACAGGGCATCTGTTCCACTTCAATGCCCACCCAAGACGTCCCCTTTAATTTTCAGGGCTTTAAGCACTCCATCATTTCTCCGCCAACCAACTGATGGTGTGCCACAGTTCTCAGGAATTCTCCTCAGAGGGCCCAACTGTAGTATCTTGGAAGAGTGGTGTACGCCAAGTAGAGGATCGGAAAAGCAGTTTGTTGATATATGTAACTACATACAGAGAGTCAGACAAAGAGAACCATTCACCATGACTCCAGTCACCAAACCGGCAAGAAAAGCCCACGCACAGCCCCAAGGTTCAACCCACTCTGGCCCGATTGGCTGAGCGCGTCACATGACCCTCTGATTATCCACCGCCTTAAAGGGCCATGCTCCCACATCCCTCCCCCTTTAAGTCCCTGATTAACACATTTCAGGAACAATTTGCAATATGATACAACAAATGGATCCCCTTATGAGATCCCCAGTTGCCCCTGAAACATTATTGGGTTCTTCCTCGCGAGTAGCGCAATGCAGCATTGTTTTCATCCGTGCGACATCGCTGATAGGTATACGGGGGGGGCGGGCTGCCCCACTTGCTCTGCGTGCGATTCTCTCCTTCTCAAATGGCCTGGGTGTTTATTCCTTGGACAGAGATTGAAAGGATTGGGGTTATTTTCCTCGGAACAATGAAGTCTGATGGATGACTTCATTGAGGTGTACAAACTACTGAGGGGGAAGAGGTAAAGTGGACAGGATCAAATTGGTTCCCTTGATGGGGAATTCTAGAACCAGGGGACACAGATTCAAAATAAGTGGCAGAAGGCGTCGAGGGGACGTGAGGAGAAACTTTATTACGCAGAGGGTGGTGAGAGTCTGTAATTTGAGGCCTGAGTTTGTGGTGGAGGCAGAGGTGTAAGACACAACACATAGGAGCAGAATTAGGCCACTCGGCCCATCGAGTCTGCTCCGCCCTTCAATCATTGCTGATATTTTTCTCATCCCCATTCTCCTGCCTTCTCCCCATAACCCGTGATCCCCTTATTGATCAAAACTCTACCTATCTCTGTTTTCACGACACTCCACAGCCTTCTGCGGCAAAGAGTTCCACAGATTCACCACCCTCTGGCTGAAGAAATTCCTCCTCATCTCAGTTTTAAAGGATCGTCCCTTTAGTCTGAGATGGTGTCCTCTGGTTCTAGTTTTTCCTACAAGTGGAAACATCCTCTCCACGTCCACTCTGTCCAGGCCTCACAGTATCCTGTACGTTTCAATAAGATCCCCCCTCATCCTTCTAAACTCCAACGAGTACAGACCCAGAGTCCTCAACTGTTCCCCATACGACAAGCTCTTCATTCCAGGGATCATTCTTGTGAACCTCCTCTGGCCCCTTTCCAAGGCCCCAGCACATCCTTCCTTAGATACGGGGCCCAAAACTGCTCACAATACTCCAAATGGGGTCTGACCAGAGCCTTATACAGCCTCAGAAGTACCTCCCTGGTCTTGTATTCTAGCGCTCTCAACATGAATGCTAACATTGCATTTGCCTTCCTAACTGCCTCCTGAGCCTGTACATTAACCTTAAGAGAATATTGAACTCGGACTTCTTAAACAGCCGTGTTACATTAGCCATTTCCAGTCCTCTAGGGCCCTTCCTGCCTCCAGATATTCCTGAAAGATCACCACTAATGTCTCCACAATCTCCTCAGCTATCTCTTTTGGAATCCTGGGGTGTAGTCCATCCGGTCCAGGTGACTTATCCACCTTCAGACCTTTCAGTTTCCCCAAAACCTTCTCCTTAGTGATGGCCACTATACTCATCTCTGCCCCCTGGTTCTCCTGGAGCTCTGGCATCCCACTGGTGTCTTCCACCGTGAAGACTGATGCAAAGTAACTATTCAGTTCCTCTACCATTTCTTTGTTTCCTATTACTACTTCTCCAGCCACATTTTCTAGTGGCCCAATGTCTATTTTTGCCTCTCTCTTACCTTTTATATATTGAAAAAAACTCTTCCTATCTCCCTTTATATTACTAGCTAGCTTGCACTCCTACTTCATCTTCTCCCCCCTTATTGCTTTTTTAGTTGTCCTCTGCTCGCTTTTAAAGGCTTCCCAATCCTCTGGTTTCCCACTAAACCTCGCCACTTTGTATGCTTTTTCCTTTAGCTTTTATGCTGTCCTTGACTTCCTCGTCAGCCATGGATGCCTTGTCCTCCCCTTAGCATGTTTCCTCCTCCTTGGGATGAATTTCTGTTGTGCCTCCCTAATAACCCCCCAAAACTCCTGCCGTTGCTGTTCCACTGTCTTCCCTGCTCGGCTCCTTCTCCAATAAACTCTGGCCAGCTCCTCCCTCATGTCTTTGTAATTACCCTTATTTAATTGTCATACTGTTACATCTGATTGCAGCTTCTCCCTCTCAAACTGCAGGGTAAATTCTATCATATTGTGGTCACTGCTCCCGAAGGGTTCCTTCACCTTAAGTTCCCTAATCAAGTCTGCCTCATTACACATCACCAAATCCAGAATTGCCTGTTCCCTACCTGCCTCCTGCCCTTCCGTTCCACTGGTCTCCCTGCGTCACGTTTTCGGGAAGAGGAAGATCCCACGGCCGAGGTTTCAAACACGAGTCAGGAGGGGTGAAGGCCGATATTTATCCCTCCATCATCATCGCAAATAAATGCCTGTCTGGGTTGCTGCTGCATTTTCTGTTTACGGGATCGGGCTGTGCACGCAATGTCGCTTTACTCTTTTACCGATCAAAAAGATAATGAAACCACACAATCGAATCATTGTTTTAAAAAAATGTTTTTATTCTCCATTTTCACATTTTCCTTCAAAATGTACACCCCACCAACAGGCAACAAACGGTAACAAATGCAAAGTCAATACCCTTAACATCAACAACGATCCCATCCTCCCACCACCCCACCCAACTGTCAATATAGGCCTCAAATAAAACAAACCCTCCCACGGTGGGAAAAATAAACAAAAGTGAAAAAGAAAATGGAGTCCGGAATCGCCCATGGCCACCATTAACCGATAGAGTCGCCCCCCCACGACAACAGTCAATGCCATCCAACCTCCAAAAGAGTACCGTAAATGACACCCAAGAGTTGTAAACCCCCCCTCCCCAACTCATCCCCCTCCACTTCCTCTTGTAAAACTCCTCCCCCAACAACCTCGGTTCCTTCCCCCAACTTTCCACCCCGGCTAGACCACTTGGACCCTGTTCTACCAGGCTCTGATGGCCACTCCCCCCACCTCACTCCCGTCACACAATCGAATCATTAACTGTGAATACCCGTCCTGCTACTTTCTGTGGTCAAGAATCTGTCTCTATAAATGTCACACATCTCCTTCGCTGCAGTCTCAGAGTCCTCAGTCAAGACCCTCGGTGTCTCAGGCTACCTCAGGTGAGGAGGGAGGGTGCTGTGGGGGGAGGGGGGGGGGGATTCTGAACCGGCTTCAACTCTGGGAGGAATTCCCCACACTCTCCAGGGAGGTGAAGTGGACAGGCAGCTACCAATTGAGGATGGACAAGGTGAGGGGGTTTCGGAAGGTCAGCGCAGTCCGAGAAATAGAGGGCGGTGGGAGGCTTGTCTCAGTATGGCAGAGATCGGGAGAGGGGCGCTGTGCATCAGAGCAGAGGAAAGAGAAGGGGAGAGTTGGAGAGACAAGGGAGAGAGTGAGAGAGGTCCCCGGAGAGAGAGATGGAGGGAGGGAGGAGGTATGAGGGGAACAGTGAGTAACAGAGAGAGAGATAAAGAGAGAGACAAAGAGACAGAGAGAGAGTGAGAGAGAGAGGGTTGGACAGAGACAGAGAGTGAGAGAGAGAGGGTTAGACAGAGACAGAGAGTGAGAGAGAGAGAGTGATAGACAGACAGAGAGACAGAGAGTGAGAGAGAGAGGGTTAGACAGAGACAGAGAGTGAGAGAGAGAGAGTGAGAGACAGACAGAGAGTGAGAGAGAGAGAGGGTTAGACAGAGACAGACAGAGTGAGAGAGAGCGGGACAGACAGAGACAGACAGACAGAGAGTGAGAGAGAGAGGGATAGACAGAGACAGACCGACAGAGAGTGAGAGAGAGAGGATAGACAGACAGAGAGACAGAGAGTGAGAGAGAGAGGGTTAGACAGAGATAGACAGACAGAGAGAGAGAGAGAGAGGGCTAGACAGAGACAGACCGACAGAGAGGGAGAGAGAGAGGATAGACAGAGAGAGAGAGACAGAGAGTGAGAGAGAGAGGGATAGACAGAGACAGACCGACAGAGAGGGAGAGAGAGAGGATAGACAGAGAGAGAGACAGAGAGTGAGAGAGAGAGGGATAGACAGAGACAGACCGACAGAGAGTGAGAGAGAGGGATAAACAGAGACAGACAGACAGAGAGTGAGAGAGAGAGGATAGACAGACAGAGAGACAGAGAGTGAGAGAGAGAGGGTTAGACAGAGATAGACAGACAGAGAGAGAGAGAGAGAGGGCTAGACAGAGACAGAGTGACAGAGAGGGAGAGAGAGAGGATAGACAGAGAGAGAGACAGAGATTGAGAGAGAGAGGGATAGACAGAGACAGACCGACAGAGAGTGAGAGAGAGGGATAAACAGAGACAGACAGACAGAGAGTGAGAGAGAGCGGGACAGACAGAGACAGACAGACAGAGTGAGAGAGAGAGGGTTAGACAGAGACAGAGAGAGACAGAGAGTGAGAGAGAGAGAGAGAGGGATAGACAGAGATAGACAGACAGAGAGTGAGAGAGAGTCACAGAGAGAGAGACAGAGAATGACAGAGAGAGACAGAGAATGAGAGCGAGAGAGACAGATAGAGAGACAGAGTTAGAATCGGCAAGAGAGATAGAGTGGAAGGAGATGTAAGAGAGATTAAGAGAGAGAATGAGAGACACAGAGAGTGTGAAAGAGAGAGAGAGACAAAGTGAGACAGGCAATGAGAGAGAGAATCAGAGAGAGAACGAGACAGAAAGTGTGAGACAGAGAATGAGAGAGAGGGAGAGACAGAGAGAGACAGACAGAATGAGAGAGAGAAGGTTAGACAGAGACAGAGAGAGAGAGAGAGGGATAGGCAGAGATAGACAGACAGAGAGTGAGAGAGAGTCACAGAGAGAGAGACAGAGAATGAGAGCGAGAGAGACAGATAGAGAGACAGAGTTAGAATCGGCAAGAGAGATAGAGTAGAAGGAGATGTAAGAGAGATTAAGAGAGAGAATGAGAGACACAGAGAGTGTGAAAGAGAGAGAGAGACAAAGTGAGACAGGCAATGAGAGAGAATCAGAGAGAGAACGAGACAGAAAGTGTGAGACAGAGAATGAGAGAGAGGGAGAGACAGAGAGAGACAGACAGACTGAGAGAGGGTTAGACAGAGACAGAGAGAGACAGAGAGAGAGAGAGGGATAGGCAGAGATAGACAGACAGAGAGTGAGAGAGAGTCACAGAGAGAGAGACAGAGAATGACAGAGAGAGACAGAGAATGAGAGCGAGAGAGACAGATAGAGAGACAGAGTTAGAATCGGCAAGAGAGATAGAGTAGAAGGAGATGTAAGAGAGATTAAGAGAGAGAATGAGAGACACAGAGAGTGTGAAAGAGAGAGAGAGACAAAGTGAGACAGGCAATGAGAGAGAATCAGAGAGAGAACGAGACAGAAAGTGTGAGACAGAGAATGAGAGAGAGGGAGAGACAGAGAGAGACAGACAGACTGAGAGAGAGAGGGTTAGACAGAGACAGAGAGAGACAGAGAGAGAGAGAGGGATAGGCAGAGATAGACAGACAGAGAGTGAGAGAGAGTCACAGAGAGAGAGACAGAGAATGACAGAGAGAGACAGAGAATGAGAGCGAGAGAGACAGATAGAGAGACAGAGTTAGAATCGGCAAGAGAGATAGAGTAGAAGGAGATGTAAGAGAGATTAAGAGAGAATGAGAGACACAGAGAGTGTGAAAGAGAGAGAGAGACAAAGTGAGACAGGCAATGAGAGAGAGAATCAGAGAGAGAACGAGACAGAAAGTGTGAGACAGAGAATGAGAGAGAGGGAGAGACAGAGAGAGACACAAAGAGAGACAAAGAGAGTAATAGAGATAGAGTGTGCTAGACAGAGAGAGACTGAGAGAGAGACAGAGAGGCAAAGAGAGAGAAACAGAGACAAACAGACACAGGGAGAGACAGAGTGAGAGAGAGAATGATAGATGGAGAATGCAGGAAAGTGAGATAAAGAGAGACAGATGAATGGTGATAAGGGACATTGAAAGAGAGAGGGTGAGACAGAGCGAAGGAGAGTTGAAGACAAAGAGAGAGACAGTGTATGAGAAAGAGAGACACAGTGTGAGAGAGAGCGAGTCAGAAAGAGAGACAGAGAGACGTAGAGAGTGCAAGAGAGTCAGAGAGTATTGAGAGAGACAGAGGAAGAGAGAGAGAGTCAGAGGCAGACAGAGGGAGATAGAGAGCATGAGAGAGAGGGAGAAACACAGACAGGGACAAAGAGAGAGGTAGAGAGAGAGATAGGGACAGAGTCAGGGACAAAGAGAGAGAGAGACAGAGAGGGAAAGAGAGAGACAGAAGGAGGGGTTAACAAGAGGGAAGAGCGAGCGAACTGGGGAGTGAGCCAGCAGAGTCAGAGAGAGAGTGGAGAGAGAAAGAGAGAGACAGACGGAGACATCACTGTGCAATGGAAGAGGGAGAGACAAGAACAAAGAGAGGGCAGGTACAACAAGAAAGAGGTAGAGAGATAGAAAGAAAAGGAAAGAGAGGGAAGGTGGGAGAGGGAGGACAGGAGGAAATAAAGAGTCAGGAAGAGAAAAGCACAGAAAGAAATTAAGAGAGCCATCAACAAAGTAAAGAGAGAGGGAGAAAGAACTGTGGAGATGGGAGACAGAGAGAGAGAGAAGGCAAAAGAGAATTAGAGGAAGATACAGCGAGTGACAAAGAGACAGAAAGAGATGGGAGGGAGAGAAACACAGTAGAGGGAAAGAAGAGAGCAAAGGAATAACAGATACCTGGGAGTGAGTTACAGACTGGAATCTAATCGAAGGGTTCGGGGTGGTTTATATATAGAATAACAGATACCCGGGAGTGAGTTACAGACTGGAATCTAATCGAGGGGTTCGGGGTGGTTTATATATAGAATAACAGATACCCGGGAGTGAGTTACAGACTGGAATCTAATCGAGGGGTTCGGGGTGGTTTATATATAGAATAACAGATACCCGGGAGTGAGTTACAGACTGGAATCTAATCGAGGGGTTCTGGGTGGTTTATATATAGAATAACAGATACCCGGGAGTGAGTTACAGACTGGAATCTAATCGAGGGGTTCAGGATGGTTCATATATAGAATAACAGATACCAGGGAGTGAGTTACAGACTGGAATCTAATCGAGGGGTTCAGGGTGGTTTTTATATAGAATAACAGATACCCGGGAGTGAGTTACAGACTGGAATCTAATCGAGGGGTTCGGGGTGGTTTATATATAGAATAACAGATACCCGGGAGTGAGTTCCAGACTGGAATCTAATCGAGGGGTTCGGGGTGGTTTATATATAGATTAACAGATACCCGGGAGTGAGTTACAGACTGGAATCTAATTGAGGGGTTCAGGGTGGTTTAGATATAGAATAACAGATACCCGGGAGTGAGTTACAGACTGGAATCTAATCGAGGGCTTCAGGGTGGTTTATATATAGAATAACAGATACCCAGGAGTGAGTTACAGACTGGAATCTAATCGAAGGGTTCAGTCTGCTTTATCTAGAACAACAGATACTCGGGAGTGAGTTACTGACTGGAATCTAATCGAGGGGTTCGGGGTGGTTTATATATAGAATAACAGATACCCGGGAGTGAGTTACAGACTGGAATCTAATCGAGGGGTTCAGGGTGGTTTCTCTATAGAAATACAGATACCTGGGAGTGAGTTACAGACTGGAATCTAATCGAGGGGTTCGGAGTGATTATATATAGAATAACAGATACCTGGGAGTGAGTTACAGACTGGAATCTAATCGAGGGGTTTGGGGTGGTTTATATATAGAATAACAGATACCCGGGATGAGTTACAGACTCGAATCTAATCGAGGGATTCAGGCTGGTTTATATATAGAATAACAGGTACCCGGGAGTGAGTTACAGACTGGATCAAATCAAAGGGTTCGGTGTGTTTTATCTACAGAATAACAGATACCCGGGAGTGAGTTACAGACTGGAATCTATTCAAAGGGTTCGGGGTGGTTTATATACAGAATAAGAGACATCCGGGAGTGAGTTACAGACTGGAATCTAATCGAGGGGTTTGAGGTGGTTTATATATAGAATAACAGATACCTGGGAGTGAGTTACAGACTGGAATCTAATCGAGGGGTTCAGGCTGGTTTATATATAGAATAACAGATACCCGGGAGTGAGTTACAGACTGGATTCAAATCGAGGGGTTCAGGCTGGTTTATATATAGAATAACAGACACCTGGGAGTGAGTTACAGACTGGAATCTAATCGAGGGGTTCAGGCTGGTTTATATATAGAATAACAGGTACCCGGGAGTGAGTTACAGACTGGAATCTAATCGAGGGGTTCGGGGTGGTTTATATATAGAATAACAGACACCTGGGAGTGAGTTACAGACTGGAATCTAATCGAGGGGTTCTGGTGGTTTTTATATATACAGTAGCTTTACTCTGTATCTAACCCCGTGATGTCCCTGTCCTGGGAGTGTTTGATGGGGACAGTGTAGAGGGAGCTTTACTCTATGTGGCGCACAAAGACTCCGTGAGACAAACAGAGTGAAGTCGATGAGGCTTTATTAAGCGTGTCTGTTCCCCAGCAGCCCGATAGTAAACTGGCCTGCGGGGGAAGGCACCGGCTTCTTATACTTCGCCTTCAGGGCGGAGTATGAGGTCAACGGCCAACCAGGACCCGGGATCTGTCAGCCAATGACATTAGGGCTTCCAGTCCCACATGACCCCCAATACATACTACCACACTCTGTATCTAACCCCGTGCTGTACCTGTCCTGGGAGTGTTTGATGGGGACAGTAGAGAGGGAGATTTACTCTGTATCTAACCCCGTGCTGTACCTGTCCTGGGAGTGTTTGATGGGGACAGTGTAGAGGGAGCTTTACTCTGTATCTAGCCCCGTGCTGTATCTGTCCTGGGAGTGTTTGATGGGGACAGTGTAGAGGGAGCTTTACTCTGTATCTAACCCTGTGCTGTACCTGTCCTGGGAGTGTTTGATGGGGACAGTGTTGAGGGAGCTTTACTCTGTATCTAACCCTGTGGTGTACCCGTCCTGGGAGTGTTTGATGGGGACAGTGTAGAGGGAGCTTTACTCTGTATCTAACCCTGTGCTGTACCTGTCCTGGGAGTGCTTGATGGGGACTCTGTATCTAACCCTGTGCTGTACCTGTCCTGGGAGTGTTTGATGGGGACAGTGTAGAGGGAGCTTCACTCTGTATATAACCCCGTGCTGTACCTGTCCTGGGAGTGTTTGATGGGGACAGTGTGGAGGGAGATGTACTCTGTATCTAACCCCGTGCTGTCACTGTCGTGGGAGTGTTTGATGGGGACAGTGTAGAGGGAGATTTACTCTGTATCTAACCCCGTGCTGTACCTGTCCTGGGGGTGTTTGGTGGGGACAGTGTAGAGGGAGCTTTACTCTGTATCTAACCCCGTGCTGTACCTTTCCTGGGAGTGTTTGATGGGGACAGTGTTGAGGGAGGTTTACTCTGTATCTAACCCCGTGATGTACCTGTCCTGGTAGTGTTTGATGGGGACAGTGTGGAGGGAACTTTACTCTGTATCTAACCCCGTGCTGTACCTGTCCTGGGAGTGTTTGGTGGGGACAGTGTAGAGAGAGCTTTACTCTGTATCTAACCCCGTGCTGTACCTGTCCTGGGAGTGTTTGATGGGGACAGTGTGGAGGGAACTTTACTCTGTATCTAACCGCGTGCTGTACCTGTCCTGGGAGTGTTTGATGGGGACAGTGTAGAGGGAGCTTTACTCTGTATCTAACCCCGTGCTGTACCTGTCCTGGGAGTGTTTGATGGGGACAGTGTAGCGGGAGCTTTACTCTGTATCTAACCCCCTGCTGTTCCTGTCCTGGGAGTGGTTTAATGGGGACTGTGTAGAGGGAGCTTTACTCTGTATCTAACCCCGTGCTGTACCTGTCCTGGGAGTGTTTGATGGGGACTGTGTAGAGGGAGCGTTACTCTGTATCTAACCCCGTGCTGTACCTGTCCTGGGAGTGCTTGATGGGGACTCTGTATCTAACCCTGTGCTGTACCTGTCCTGGGAGTGTTTGATGGGGACAGTGTAGAGGGAGCTTCACTCTGTATCTAACCCCGTGCTGTACCTGTCCTGGGAGTGTTTGATGGGGACAGTGTGGAGGGAGATTTACTCTGTATCTAACCCCGTGCTGTCACTTTCGTGGGAGTGTTTGATGGGGACAGTGTAGAGGGAGATTTACTCTGTATCTAACCCCGTGCTGTACCTGTCCTGGGGGTGTTTGGTGGGGACAGTGTAGAGGGAGCTTTACTCTGTATCTAACACCGTGCTGTACCTGTCCTGGGAGTGTTTGATGGGGACAGTGTAGAGGGAGCTTTACTCTGTATCTAACCCCGTGCTGTACCTTTCCTGGGAGTGTTTGATGGGGACAGTGTTGAGGGAGCTTTACTCTGTATCTAACCCCGTGCTGTACCTGTCCTGGGAGTGTTTGATGGGGACAGTGTGGAGGGAACTTTACTCTGTATCTAACCCCGTGCTGTACCTGTCCTGGGAGTGTTTGATGGGGACAGTGTAGAGAGAGCTTTACTCTGTATCTAACCCCGTGCTGTACCTGTCCTGGGAGTGTTTGATGGGGACAGTGTGGAGGGAACTTTACTCTGTATCTAACCCCGTGCTGTACCTGTCCTGGGAGTGTTTGATGGGGACAGTGTAGAGGGAGCTTTACTCTGTATCTAACCCCGTGCTGTACCTGTCCTGGGAGTGTTTCATGGGGACAGTGTAGCGGGAGCTTTACTCTGTATCTAACCCCGTGCTGTACCTGTCCTGGGAGTGTTTGATGGGGACTGTGTAGAGGGAGCTTTACTCTGTATCTAACCCCGTGCTGTACCTGTCCTGGGAGTGTTTGATGGGGGCTGTGTCGAGGGAGCTTTACTCTGTATCTAACCCCGTGCTGTACCTGTCCTGGGAGTGTTTGATGGGGACAGTGTGGAGGGAACTTTACTCTGTATCTAACCCCGTACTGTACCTGTCCTGGGAGTGTTTGATGGGGACAGTGTAGAGGGAGCTTGACTCTGTACCTAACCCCGTGCTGTACCTGTCCTGGGAGTGTTTGATGGGGACAGTGTAGCGGGAGCTTTACTCTGTATCTAACCCCCTGCTGTTCCTGTCCTGGGAGTGGTTTGATGGGGACTGTGTAGAGGGAGCTTTACTCTGTATCTAACCCCGTGCTGTACCTGTCCTGGGAGTGTTTGATGGGGACTGTGTAGAGGGAGCTTTACTCTGTATCTCACCCCCTGCTGTTCCTGTCCTGGGAGTGGTTTGATGGGGACTGTGTAGAGGGAGCTTTACTCTGTATCTAACCCCGTGCTGTACCTGTCCTGGGTGTGTTTGATGGGGACAGTGTGGAGGGAACTTTACTCTGTATCTAACCCCGTACTGTACCTGTCCTGGGAGTGTTTGATGGGGACAGTGTAGAGGGAGCTTGACTCTGTACCTAACCCCGTGCTGTACCTGTCCTGGGAGTGTTTGATGGGGACAGTGTAGCGGGAGCTTTACTCTGTATCTAACCCCCTGCTGTTCCTGTCCTGGGAGTGGTTTGATGGGGACTGTGTAGAGGGAGCTTTACTCTGTATCTAACCCCGTGCTGTACCTGTCCTGGGAGTGTTTGATGGGGACTGTGTAGAGGGAGCTTTACTCTGTATCTCACCCCCTGCTGTTCCTGTCCTGGGAGTGTTTGATGGGGACTGTGTAGAGGGAGCTTTACTCTGTATCTAACCCCGTGCTGTACCTGTCCTGGGAGTGTTTGATGGGGACTGTGTAGAGGGAGCTTTACTCTGTATCTAACCCCGTGCTGTACCTGTCCTGGGAGTGTTTGATGGGGACAGTGCAGAGGGAGCTTTACTCTGTATCTAACCCCGTGCTGTACCAGTCCTGGGAGTGTTTGATATTTACTTTAGTGCTGCTCCATTTGCTGGCTGCTTCCCGCCCGCACTGTCTGCCGTGTCGAGACCTTTTGAGGGAGAGGATGTTTGGGAGGGGGGTATGCCGGGGCATTTGAGGGGAGTTGAGGGGGGGAGATAGTCGGGGGAATTTTGAACGTCTCAAAGGAATCCCCTGTTGACTGGGAGCCTGGAGAAATTGGAGTCACCAAGATAAAGAATTTCTTTGAATGAGGCCTTCGCTGATAATTATTTATTCATTCCCTTCTGGGATCCGGGGTTGCTGGTCTTGGCTCAGTGTTTTTTTCCCATCTCTACTGACCCCTGTGACTGAGCATCTTGCTCAGGCCATGTTCGAATGGGCAGTTAAAGAGTCACCCTGTGTCCCCACATGCGTCCGATGTAGGCCAGACCAGGTAAGGAGGGCCGATTATCCTTTCCCTGTCCAGAAAGGGATGTTAATGAAGCAAATGGGGTGAGCGAGCTGACAAAGGAGATCTTCACCTGGTGGGGAGAGGGGTGCAGCTGAAGGAGGACCTCCTCGTGAACCTGCTCCTCGGCGAGGCTAAACGTGGCATAAGCAGGTCCATGCAATGGGCAGCCAACCTGACTATCTGCTCCCTCGACTTCCGCTGCTGTTGGACTTTAACCTGGTGTTGTAAGACTTCTTACTGTGCTCACCCCAGTCCAACGCCGTCATTTTCACATCTCAGCTGCATTGGCAGCCGTTTGTCCCTCGAGCGGGAGCACACTGTGGGGCCTACCAGCACCCTTGAGACATTCCGTGCCCGGTGGGCACTGCGGGGGGCGGGGGAGGGGGGGGGTGTTGGGGGCCTTCTCGAGCCTTTTAATCACCTTTTGTTTGAAAGTTTGAAGTTTTGTTTGCGATTCGCTTTTTGCTTCAGTGAGTGCCCCTTTCAGTGCCTGCTCGCTTTTGGGAGACCAAACTCCCAGATTGCCCGTTATCTTCATTGGAAAACACACAAGCCCCTGATTTCTGTGCCTCAGTGGTTTTTAAATAGGATCCCTGGTGGTGAGACTCTTAGAGTCGTAGAGTTGTACAGCACAGAAAGAGGCCCACAATGTCTGCACCAGCCATCAAGCTTCGGTCTAGTCTAATCCCATTTTCTTGCTCTGTGGCCTTGATGCTGTGGCATTTCAAGTGCTCATCTTCTTAAACGCTGTGAGGGTCCTGCCTCTCCCACCCTTTCTGGCAGCAAGATCCAGATTACCTCAGCCCTCTGGGTGAAAATAATTCCCTGAAATCCCCTCGAAGCTCCTGTCCCCTTATCTCAAATCTGAGCCCCTGATTATTGACTCCTCTATCAAGAATCATGGAATTTACAGTGCAGACGGAGGCCATTTGGCCCATCGAGTCTGCACCGGCCCTTGGAAAGGGCACCCTACCTAAGCCCACACCTCCACCCTATCCCCGTAACCCTGCAACCCCACCCAACCTTTTTGGACACTAAGGGCAATTTAGCATGACCAATCCACCTAACCCGCACGTCTTTGGACTGTGGGAGGAAACCGGAGCACCCGGAGGAAACCCACACACACACGGGGAGGACGTGCAGACTCCGCACAGACAGTGACCCAAGTCGGGAATTGAACCTGGGACCCTGGAGCTGTGAAGCAACAGTGCTAACAACTGTGCTACTGTGCTGTCCTCTTTATGTCCCTCATAATCCTGTGCACCTCAATCAGGTCCCCCCCCTCGGCCTTCCCTGCTCCAAGGAAAACAACCCCAGTCTTTCTTCATCCCTGAAACTCTCCAGCCCAGGCAACATGTTGGTGAAATTCCTCCACATCTTCTCTGGCTCTATCACATCCTTCCTATAGTGTGGTGACCAGAACTGCACACAATACTCTAGCTGTGACCGAACCAGTGTTTTATTCAGCTCCAGCATAACCTGCCTGCTCTTATATTCTACGTCTCAGCTACTAAAGGCAGGTATCCCATGTGCCTTCTTAAGCACCTTATCTACCTGCTGTCTTCAGTGACCTATGGAAATGCACACCAATGTCCCTCTGGTGCTGTCTACCTCTGATCATCCTACCATTCATTGTGTATTCCCTTGTCTTGTTAGTTCGCCCAAAATTCGTCACCTCACACTTCTCAGGGTTAAATTCCATTTGCCATTGTTCTGCCCACCTGACCAGCTGACCTGTATCGCCCTGTAATCGAAGACTATCCTCTTCACTATTTACCACACTACCAATTTTCGTGTCACCTGCGAACCTGCTGATCATACCGCCTCCTAATATTTGCGCCTAGATCATTAATGTCATCATCACTCTAACATTTTATCTCTCCTTCCCCCCCTCCATTCCCACCAGATCTTTCATCTGCTGTTGACAGGAGCTTTCGTCATGCCAAGCGGTCTGCCTCGCCTCCTCATCCTCTGTGTCTTCATCCGGGACGTCCTCTGTGACTGCAGCATGGGCAGCGCCAATGAGTGCCAGGCTGCCAGCTTTGTGCCGGGGGCCAACCTGGCCGGGGAGGGCTACGACGTGGTGACCCTACATGCCACGGGGGCCTTCGTGATTGACGTCAATGCCTGGATCAAGGAAGATGGCACCTGCACCCTCTGCAGAAACCGGCTGCTGTCCAACGCCAACCAGCGTCTGCCCCTCTCGCTGGTGGACTGGCGCATCAAGCAGGCCTGCGAACGCTCACTGTCCAGCCGCCTCTTCCGCTCTGCCGCCCAGCTGGGTGGGTCCGTCACCTCGGTGATTTCCAATGACTGGAAAGCGGATCTCCCGCTACCCCCGAAGCCTGCCATTACCACCAACTTCATCATGGCCGGTTCCAAGTCCAAGCTGATGAGATTCGGCATCAGTAGAGCCAAATCAGACCGTTACAGCTTCACCAGCCACGAGTTTCAGTGCCGTTACTACCAGTATCGGGTGAAGGAGCAGCCCCTCTTGTCTGTCCAGTTCTCCCATGCCCTGGCCAACCTGCCCAAAGCCTTGACCAACGACACCAAGTACCACTACCAGAAAATGGTCAGCACCTATGGCACCCATTTCATCCGGGCAGTGGAGCTGGGCGGGCACTTCAAGGACGTGACGGCTATTCGGACCTGTGAGGCGGCGTACAAGGGCTACACCCCCGAGGAGGTGAAAGACTGCCTGGAGGTGGAGGCCAGTGCCCAGGTGGGTCTGAGCGTCAAGGGCTCGGCGAGGTACCAGCGGTGCAAGGATCTGGCGCACTCGCTGAAGCATCACGACAGCTTCCACCAGGCATTCAGCGACCGGGTGACGGAGGTGACCGGGGGCAGCGCCCGCCAGAGGACAGACCTCTTCTTCTCAGAGGACAAGACGGCCTTCACCCGCTGGGCAGACAGCCTGCCCGTGCACCCTGGCATAGTGCGAAATGAGCTGGAGCCCCTCCACCACCTGCTGCCCCGCAGTGACCCACGGCATGCCAACCTGGCCCGCTACATCAGCGACTACATCGCGGCCAACGCCCTCTCCCAGAACTGCGGAGGGAGCACGTGCCCATCCGGCTCGTACGCCGACCGCCGCGACCCGTGTTCCTGCCTCTGCCGGGATGACAGCCAGGTGTCCCGGCAGTGCTGCTCCAAGGAGAAGTGCTTGGGGCAACTGAGGGTCAGGGTCAAGGAGGGTCACGACCTCTGGGGCGACTACTTCTCGGCCACAGATGGCTACGTCATCATCAAATATGGCCAGATACAGGCCAGGACCACCGTCAAGCAAAGCACCAACAACCCCATTTGGAACGATAATTTGATCCTAGGCCTGGCCAAGGCTGAATCGGGGCACCAGTTGACTGTCGAGGTCTGGGACCAGGACATAATCAAGGACGACCACCTGGGCACCTGCCAGGAACCTCTGATCTCTGGCACCCACAGCTACATCTGCTACCTCAAATACGGGAGTGTGACCTTTGACACATCCTTCACCTGTGGGTTCCATCTTGGGGGCCCCACCTGCCAGAGTTACATGCCCAGCCCTGATGGTCCCACCTTCACCACCTACCCGAGGACCACCAGTGCCACCCGACTCCCCATTTCCCCCGTGCCCTCTCCCGCTGAAAACCCTGTCCTCACCATTGTATTCCCCTAACCTTTTCCCATTTTCCCTGTCCTCCACCTCTCTCTCTGATATCCCTTCCAGTCCTTCCCATCTGTTCTCCACCCCATTCTGGCTTTTCAGCCTCTGGGAGTATCCCACCGGTGACAGGACCTCCCAGTCTCAATGGGGGTGAGCAGCTCCCCTCCTAAACCCAGCCCCCTTGATTGTTCCAAGCTACATTTGAGGGGAAGTTTTGAAATTAACCCAATTTAGCTTTGAATATCTTCCCATAGGTTTCTGCACCATCCTCAGCATTGTTTTGTCATACAGTTGAAGTTCAAATGTACCATCAATGAAAATCATGCTGATTTGCGCTTGCCCCATGTAATCTTATCTTTTCTCAATAAACGTGTTTTAACTGCTCTTAGCCTGCATTGTGTAATCAGTCTGCATGTTGTGCTTGGCTGGTGGGCTGTGGAGAGGTACGGGGAGGAGCGTGCCTACCTCAATGGGGCTGCTGTTCCGTATGTATCATAGCATCTCTACAGTGCAGAAGGAGGCCATTCGACCGAACGAGTCTGCACCTATCTTCCAAAAGAGCAGCCTACCCAGGCCCACTCCCCCCGCCCTACACCCGTAATCTAATTTGAACACCTTTGGACACTCAGGGGCAATTTTGCACGGCCAATCTACCCAACCTGCACATCCTTGAACTGTGGGAGGAAACCAGAGCACCCGGAGGAAACCCACGCACACACGGGGAGAACGTACAGACTCCGCACAGACAGTGGCCCAAACCGGGAATCGAACCCAGGGCCTTTGGCATTGTGAGGCAACAGTGCGAACCACTGTGCCGCCATTATGTTCTGGCCCCCAAGGGAAGGCATGACACAGGGAGCTTGGCCCCATGCCATAGGCAGGACCATCCGAGGTCGCACATCTCTGTAATGGATGTATGGATGAGGTCAGTTTCTGTAGCCAGGTCAACCATGTTCTGTCCCCGGAAAAAAAAACCGGAGGATAGAACCGGAGCCAATCTTCAGAGTCTGATATTTATTTACAGAGCTATACATGACAAGTGTATGCCTCCTAAAACTCAACCAATCGATAATTTTAATAAGTGATTCTTCATATGCGCTTCAGTAAGTACCCGCAATCCACGCACCATTAATATACAATTAATACACTTCTTTCATTCGCTTTTGTCGTGAACATGTATAACCAATTTTTCAATGCAAACTAAATCAACAACCTCCGTCAATAGAAAGCATTACGTCGAGAGACCCCCTGCCCCCCACAGCACAACCCCCCCCCCCCCCCCTTAGGACCCCAAAGAATTATTTTGCACATGCAATTTGTCACAACCCCCTGGGCTGCTGTACGATCAATTCGAGCCCCACTTGCCCCGGAGTCGCAACAGATTGGAATTCAATTTATTTAAAATATCAGAGGTCTTCGGTGGAGGCCACTAAACTGCAGTCACCAGATTCTTTTTACTTTAAAACAAGAGTAACCTTTTATTCCGAGCATCGTAATTAAACAGACAGAAAATCTAACTATGTACCACCTCCCCCCCTTCCTAACTCGCCTCATTGTTTACTCACACACACACACACACACACACACACAAACATAAACCACAGGGCGGAAAGTGAAATAAAATATCAGTAAAATTAAAGATTCGGTATCTTTGCGTCACAGGGAGGCTTTCCAGTCAGCGTCTTTCTGAAGCTCAGGCCTTCGGTTTGGTACTTCCGTTCTCTCAGCCTTGATACGATGTTCTCAGGAAAGGTAGTCTACCTTCCCTGCAGACTCGGCAACATTTCAGGATCACAGCAAAGGATGTGCTGGACCCTCACTGCTTTCAGAACAATAGATCAGTGATTTTACTTCAGCCCCTGAGGGGCAAAAGCTGCTGGTTTTGATACACTTGAAAGATCTTCAGCTTCCACCTGCAGAATCAGGCAGCAGAGAGAAAAAAACAGCTCCCCTCACCTCTGAGGTCTGATCCCTTTATAGAATCCATACAATGCAGAAAGAGACCACCGAGACCACTAAGCCAGTGTGGTAGTCACCACTGTTGTATTATATTGTAGATATGGGTTTTACGGTAAGGCCCTGCCTGCTGGCTCCGCCCAGTAGGCGGAGTATAAATGTGTGTGCTCCCCGAACAGCAGCCATTTTGTAAGCTGCTGTAGGAGGCCTCACATCTCTGTGTAATAAAGCCTCGATTACATTCTACTCTCGGCTCGTCGTAATTGATCGTGCATCAATTTATTACAGAGATTTTTCAGAGATGGACCTCCGCATCCAGCCGGATCGCCTGCAGCTGCATTCTCAAGGAGACAACGCCAAAAAGGACTTCGCACATTGGCTAGCTTGCTTTGAAGCTTACATCGGGTCTGCGCCAGACCCAATCCCAGAAGCACAGAAGCTCCAGATTCTGTACACGCGGCTGAGCTCCAACGTTTTTCCCCTCGTCCAGGATGCGCCGACCTACGCAGAGGCCATGGCGCTACAGGAGAATTACGCTCAGCAGACCAACAAGATCTACGGCAGGCACCTCCTATCCTCTTTACGCAAAGAGTGGTGAGGCCGTGGAATGCCCTACCTGCTACAGTAGTGAACTCGCCAACATTGAGGGCATTTAAAAGTTTATTGGATAAACATATGGATGATAATGGCATAGTGTAGGTTAGATGGCTTTTGTTTCGGTGCAACATCGTGGGCCGAAGGGCCTGTACTGCGCTGTATCGTTCTATGTTCTATGTTCTATCCACGCGGTACCAACTTCCCGGTGAGTCTGTGGGATTTCTGGCGTGCCCTGCTCGCCCTGGTGAGAGACTGTGACAGCCAGGCCGTTTCAGCCGCTGAACATTCGAACCTGCTAATGAGAGACGCGTTTGTTACGGGCATAGGGTTGGCCTACATCCGGCAGCGCCTCTTAGCAGGGGGCCACGCTTGACCTCGCGGCGACCGAGTAACTAGCGCTCTCGCTCACGGTCGCCTCACGCAACCTACAGGCTTATGCCCCCGACCGCACGGTCCACCCCCCCTGTGCATCGTGGACCCCGCCAGCGGCCACCCCATCATGGACCCCATCAGCGACCGTCCTCAGCCAACCCCAGGCCTGCGCCGCGCGGCAGCCTACCAACCCCGGGGGACCCAAGTGCACACTCTGCGGACAGACAAAACACCCCCGGCAGCGCTGCCCGGCGCGGAGCGCGCTCTGCAAGGCCTGTGGCAAGAAGGGACATTTCGCTGCAGTGTGCACGGCCCGCACAATCGCCGCTATTGTCCCGGCACCTCCACGTGCGGCCAGTGGGTGCCGCCATCTTACTCTCCTCAGACCACGTGCCGCCCGTGGGCGGTGCCATCTTGCTCCCCTCACAACACGTGCGGCCTGTGGGCGCCGCCATCTTGACTGCCCCAAGGACCTCAAACGATGCCTGGAGTTCTTTTCGTATTATGCCCAGTGGGTCCAAAACTATGCAGACAAGGCCCGCCCACTCATTCAATCCACAGCTTTTCCCACTGATGGCTGAGGCCCGCCATGCCTTCAAACGTATCAAGGCCGACATCGCCAAGGCCGTGATGCACGCGGTTGACGAGACGTTCCCCTTCCAAGTCGAGAGCGATGCATCGGACGTCGCTCTGGCCGCCACCCTGAACCAGGCAGGCAGGCCCGTGGCATTCTTTTCCCGCACCCTCCATGCCTTCAAAATTCGGCACTCCTCCGTCGAAAAGGAGGCCCAAGCGATCGTTGAGGCTGTGCAGCACTGGAGGCATTACCTGGCCGGCAGGAGATTCACTCTCCTCACTGACCAACGGTCGGCTGCCTTCATGTTTAACAATACACAGCGGGGTAAGATCAAAAATGATAAAATCTTGAGGTGGAGGATCGAGCTCTCCACCTACAATTATGAGATTTTTTATCGCCCCGGTAAGCTCAATGAGCCCCCCGATGCCCTCCCACGAGGTACATGTGCCAGCGCACAAGTGGACCGACACCGGACCCTGCACGACGATCTCTGTCACCCGGGAGTCACCCGCTTTTACCACTTCATTAAGGCCCGCAATCTGCCCTACTCCATCGAGGAAGTCAGGGCAATCACCAGAGACTGCCAGGTCTGCGTGGAGTGTAAACCGCACTTCTACCGGCCAGACCGTGCGCGCCTGGTGAAGGCCTCCCGCCTCTTTGAACGCCTCAGCGTGGACTTCAAAGGGCCCCTCCCCTCCACCAACTGCAACACATACTTTCTTAATGTGGTCGATGAGTATTCCCGATTCCCCTTCGCCATCCCATGCCCCGATATGACGTCTGCCACCGTCACCAAAGCCCTCAACATCATCTTCGCTCAGTTCGGTTTCCCCGCCTACGTCCACAGTGACCGTGATCCTCATTTATGAGCGAGGAGCTGCGCCAGTTCCTGCTCAACAAGGGCATTGCCTCGAGCAGGACGACCAGCTACAACCCCCGGGGAAACGGGCAGGTGGAGCGGGAGAATGGGACCGTCTGGAGGGCCGTCCAGCTGGCCCTACGGTCCAGAAATCTCCCGGCCTCCCGCTGGCAGGAGGTCCTCCCCGACGCCCTTCACTCCATTCGGTCGCTCCTGTGCACCGCGACTAACGAAACTCCCCATGAACGTCTCTTTGCCTTCCCCAGGAAGTCCACCTCCGGGGTTTCGTTCCCAACGTGGCTGCAGCTCCAGGATCCGTTCTCCTCCCCAAGCACGTGCGGCTCCACAAGGCGGACCCGTTGGTTGAGAGGGTGCAGCTACTCCACGCAAACCCGCAGTACGCCTACGTAGCGTATCCCGACGGCCGCCAAGACACAGTCTCCCTCAGGGACCTGGCACCAGCTGGGTCCCCACACCCGTCCCCGCCCCGGCGCCACCCTCCCCTTCCCCGGCGCACCCCACCGCAGCCCCCGCTCCAGGACAATCCGTCCTCCCCTTGCTCCCACCCGGGGATGAAGAGGATGTCGAGACGCTCCCGGAGTCACCGAAGACCAAGCCGGCGCCTGAATCGACACCAGCACTGCGGCGCTCTCAGCGACAGATCAAGGCGCACGAGCGTCTAAATTTGTAACCTTCTCTGTAACTTTAAAACCAACCTGTATGTAAATAGTTTTCCACCACCCCCGCTGGACTCATTTTTAACAGGGGGTGAATGTGGTAGTCACCACTGTTGTATTATTTTGTATATATGGGTATTACGGTAAGGCCCCTGTACTACAGGTACAGGGGTAGATCCCTGCCTGCTGGCTCCGCCCAGTAGGCGGAGTATAAATGTGTGTGCTCTCCGAACAGCAGCCATTTCGTCAGCTGTGTAATAAAGCCTCGATTACATTCTACTCTCGACAGCCAGCAAAAGCGCACCCTACCGAGACCCCTGCCCCGTAACCTAGGCCCTATCCCCATAATCCCACCTAACCTGCACATCTTTGGACTGTGGGAGGAAACCGGAGCACCCGGAGGAAACCCGCGCAGACACGGGGGTGGGGAGCATGCAGACCGAGGGCAGAATAGAACCCAGGTACCCGGCGCTGTGAGACAGCAGTGCTGACCCCTGTGCCACTTCTGGAAGGTTCCCTCAGAAATATCACCCAGCAGGAACCAAGCACCGACTGCTGTCAGGATGAACACTGTCCCCAGCCAAGCCATTGGCTGTCAGTTAGCCAATCAAACTAATTCCCTCCAAAAACCAGCTCCTCCCGTCGAGTTGTAGCCGAGGAGTCCGGCTTCACCTTCTCCCAGACACAAAGCCTGGGAACACAGTGTCCTGGAAAGCAGGCTGTTTTAAACTTTGAGTCTTTCCTCTCTCAACTTAAAGACACATCCCAATTATCGACCCACAGACCAAAACAATAAAATAAAACAAAACAAATGAGAGAAAAGGAAATAGGCGGAAGGCCTTTGACAAATTCCTGTTGCAAAACAAGCAGTCAGTTGATAATTGGCATCCCCCTGGTCAATCCTGTTCCTGCGTCTTCCAGAGGATGGAAATGACCACCCATCTTTCCTGCCAATGTCTCCAAGGCAACAGGCATCTGGACCAAAAAGGATCCCGCTCCTCCCACCCCCTTGAAGGGCAACTCAGATGTTCAACTGTCCCTGCGTGACCTCTGCCCAAACCAGCCTCGCCCATTCAACAACTTAATCAATTGGGGAATTCAAATTGAGTCCGTCTCGTTGGCGTTCACCTTGCCCCGATCTGATACAGGATGTGACCTAATGCCTCTCCACGCACTACGACGGTTCTCCTCTGAATGACGGGTTTATTTTTAACTTTGTTGCTTAGAACAGTCACCACCAGTGCATGATAACAATCTCACCACCTCACCTCTAAGGCTGTCACCAGAATGTCTCCACGCAATGGTAACTGCAGCTTCCAGCACAGGGCGAAATCGCTGGCTTTGAAAGCAGACCAAGGCAGGCCAGCAGCACGGTTCAATTCCCGTACCAGCCTCCCCCGAACAGGCGCCGGAATGTGGCGACTAGGGGCTTTTCACAGTTAACTTCATTTGAAGCCTACTTGTGACAATAAGCGATTTTCACTTCACTGATTCAGTCATGACCCCTCCCTGATGTTGAAAAGCCTCGATTCAATCTCCCCCTTAAGCTCTTCCGCTCTACAGAGAGCAATTCCCCCTCCTCCGGTCTCGCCGTGCCAACTGAAGGCCCCTCATCGCCGAGACACGTTCCGGAAAATCGAACTCCGCACACTCGCCGAGGGTCCGGGACATCCTTCCTAAAGTGCGGAGGTCAAGATTTGGAAATGCTATTCCAGCTAGGGCTTAACCACAATCTTATAAGGGGACTTACTCTTCAGATGTCCCGTGACCGGTGGGTACCACAGGGACTAGGGTGCATCAGCATCTCAGGGAATTATATTTTAGTTTGATTAGTTAAGTATCCTTTGACATTTTGATCTTTGTAACAATGGCCCACCAGGTGCTGTTGCTCACCTTCATAGAATTTACAGTGCCGAAGGAGGCCATTCGGCCCATCAAGTCTGCACCAGCTCTCGGAAAGAGCACCCTACCCAAAGGTCAACACCTCCACCCTATCCCCATAACCCAGTAACCCCACCCAACACTAGGGGCAATTTTGGATACTAAGGGCAATTTATCATGGCCAATCCACATAACCTGCACATCTTTGGACTGTGGGAGGAAACCGGAGCACCTGGAGGAAACCCACGCAGACACGGGGAGGATGTGCAGACTCCGCACAGACATTGACCCAAGCCGGAATCGAACCTGGGACCCTGGAGCTGTGAAGCAATTGTGCTATCCAATTAGTTTATTTCACTAATTATTTTTTTTATCAGAGAACTATAATGGGTTTAGCAATAACTTTCTTCTCTCTGCATTTGGTTCCACTACTGACAAGGTCGAGGATGCCAGCAGCTTTGTTTTTTTAAAAAGCTTCTCAACTTGTGCCATCACCTTCAACAGGGCAGCTGCACACCCACATCTTTCTCGCTTCCAACCCCCCCCCCCTAACTTTCCAATTGTACCATTTAATTTACATCACCTCTCCATGCTCCCCTGAACATTTCCATCACTTCTTACTTCCTGGTGGTAAACTGTAACTGCCGCCGGTCTGCCCAGCTCACCAGTTTGTCTAGTGTCCACCTGAAGTCTCTTCACTGCCTTAAGAACTCAATAGGGTCAGAAGGAGGCCATTCAGCCCCACAAACACGACTGTGGCTGACTTTCTGTCTCAGCTCCACTCTCTCCCACCCGTATCCCTCCATTCCCCAGAGAGACCAAAAATCTATTGGTCTCGGTCTCAGACACGCTCCACGACAGAGCCCCCACAACCCTCTGGGGGAGAGAATTCCAGAGATTCACGATCCTCCGAGTGAAGACATTTCCCTCAGCTCAGTCCAAAATGGCCGACTCTTTACCCTAAGACTGTTCTTTCCACCCCCCACCCCCCCTTGTGTTCTAGATTCCCCAGCGGGGGGGGGGGGGGGGGGGGGGAGAAGAACAACCTCTCTGTGACTATCCTGTCAAACCCCTTTAGAATCGTGAATGTTTCAATGAGATCATCTCACATTCTTCCAAACTCCAGAGAATATGGAATTCACTCAGCCTCTCGTCATAGGACCAACCCTCCCTTCCCAGGGATCAAACAGTGAACCTTCTCTGCACTTTCTCCAGTGCGGGTGCCCTTCATAAATACAGAGGCCAAAACTGAGACCAGATGAGGTCTCACCAAAGCCCCATACAATTGCAGCAAGACCTCCTTATTGTATGTCCATTCACCGTATCGATCGGACCTTCGCCTCCCGGAGGCTGAATGTGCCGTACTCAGCAAAGGACTCAGCTCCGTACCCTTGCATTCCCCACCTCAATAAGAAGCTGAACTCTTAGAACCATAGAAAAGATTTAGCACTGAAGGGGGACATCTGCCTTGTCCCCGCCAGCCCTCGGACACCCAGGCGCCCTTTGAAACCCCATCATCCTGCACACAGCCCAGAGCCCTGCAGCTTACAGCACGGAAGGTGCAGATCCAGGTACTTTTCAAAGAGCTTTAAGGTCTCTTGCCTCCAACACCAACTCAGGCAGCGAATTCCAGCTGCCCGCCACCCTCTGGATAAAAGGCTTTCCTCAGGTCCACTCTAATCCTTCTGCCACTTAGTTTGAAACTGTGATCCCTGGATTTTGAACTCTCGGCCAAGAGAAACCGGTTCCTCCCGTCTACTCTTATCTCTACTCCTCACAGTTTTGTACACCCCAGTCACGTCACCTCTCCTCCCTCTCTGATGCAAGGAAAACCACTCCAATCTCTCCTTGTAGCGACAATACTCCCAGCTCTGGCAACACTATAGTAAAATCTGCGCGCTCGCCAGAGCAATTACGTCCTTCCTGTCACATGGTGACCAGAACTGCCCACTTCAGTTGTGGTCTCACCAGTATCTTATACAGTTTCATCATTATATCCCTATTTTGTATTCTATACCTCTGCCAATGGAGGAGAGCATTCCTTATGCCTTCTTTACAACCTTATCTACCCTTAGGGGACTGTGTACTTGCACGCAAACATCTCACTTCATTTACCCCTCTCAGTATATTCCCGTTTATTAGGTATTCCCTTTTACGGTTTGACCTCCCAAAATGCATTACCTCACCCTTATCTGGGTTCAACTCTATCTTCCAATCTTCGTCTGTCGTCTTCGTCTCCATGCTCATTTCTTCGGGCAGGAGTCTCTCCCCCCCCCCCCCCCCCCCCCGCCCCCACCCCCAAGCCCGTTTAACAGGTTCTTCCACCCGCCCCCAGTGTTCCCCCTCCAACTGGACATCTCCCTCTGGCCGCTTACCTGCACCTTCATCCACTCATTGAGAACTGTCATCGCCACGCCGACCGCCTCAATCTCCCAGATCCTCTCACCCACTCCTCCCCTGTCTCCTTCCCAGGCCGAGTTGGTCATCAAAACCGCCGACAAGGGCCCGGCTGTTGGTGGCCGGTGCACTGGCTGTTACCTCGCAGAGGCTGAGCGCCAGCTCGCAAACGCCATCCTCCCACGTCGCCTGGGGCATGAGCCCACCACCGAACATCAGGTGCTATGACACCCTGGGACAGCGCGCGGTCAATCCCAGCCACACAGGCCCCGGAGTCACAACACAAGGGAATCAACCAATCATTCTTCTAAAATACCCTCTGTCTTTGGCCCCTGGAGAGAGTCAGCTGGTTCTGAACTCTGCTTGCACAACCTTTAATGGTTGTCGTGTATGTAGATTCATCCAGGCCCTCTGCCTTTTCAGCTGAGAAACCGGAGATGTTCTTGACCTTCTGCTGCTAATGAGAGTTTGGCTCAAGATAGAATAGAGCTTGATGGGAAATGGAATGTCAAATAGAGCTTTGTGTAAACTGCAATGTCAAGGCTTTGTAACTGTGTACGTGACTTTCGAGATGAATCGCTTCTGCTCTGGACAGTTTGCAATAACAAGATACAGCCTTGGGAATGGTTCCTAATTCTAAAGATAATTATAACTTGGCTGAGAGCAACAGAATGCCGTAATGTAGGCATCCTCTAAGGGGGCCGTCCTCAGAAAAGGAACAGCATCATATATTGTATATAAGCTACTGTTGATGTATTAATTTTGGCTTGCTACTGTACCTCTCCGAAATACGGTGGTGCTGCCCCGGCCGAGAATAAACGTACGTTGAAGTGACTTGGTGTTCAATTGATCATTTCATCTGGACTGAAGGGAAACTAATTATCACAAGGAGGGCCCAAACCACGGGACTGTGAAAAGCAGCCCAGTGGGATGCGATCCAATCACCACCTGTTACCAGGCAGAGCACAGCCTTTTGGGACAATCCATTAGCCACCAGCCAAATCAATCAAACTGGGTCCCATCCATCCTTCTCTCACTTGGGCCGACCAGGCTGCATCTCCAGTTTAAACCAACTTTCTGGATTCTCCTGATTGAATTAAAGAAACAGGCTGCTTTTCCCTGAAGATTATTATCCATTAATCATCCATGGAAAACAAATAAGAACATAAGAATTAGGAGCAGGAGTCGGCCATCTGGCCCCTCGAGCCTGCTCCACCATTTAATGAGATCATGGCTGATCTTTGTGGACTCAGCTCCACTCTCCGGCCCGTACACCATATCCCCGAATCCCTTTATTCTTTAGAAAGGTATCTGTCTTTTTCTTAAATACGTTTAAAGGAGCCTCAACTGTTTCACTGGGCAAGGAATTCCAGAGATTCACAACCCTTTGGGTGAAGAAGTTCCTCCTACACTCCGTCCTAAATCTACCTCCCCTTATTTTGAGGCTATGCCCCCTAGTTCTGCTTTCCCCAACCAGTGGAAACAACCTGCCCGCATCTATCCTATCTATTCCCTTCATAATTTTATATGTCTCAATAAGATCCCCCCGCATCCTTCTAAACTCCAATGCGTACAGTCCCAGTCTACTCAACCTCTCATCATAATCTAATCCCCTCAACTCTGGGATCAACCTAGTGAATCTCCTCTGCACTCCCTCCAGTGCCAATATGTCCTTTCTCAGGTAAGGAGACCAAAACTGAACACAATACTCCAGATGCGGCCTCACCAACACCCTATACAATTGCAGCATAACCTCCCTAGTCTTGAACTCCATCCCTCCAGCAATGAAAGACAAAACTCGATTAGCCTTCTTAATCACCTGTTGCACCTGCACACCAACCTTTTGCGACTCGTGCACCACCACACCCAGGTCCCTCTGCACAGCAGCATGTTTTAACATCTTACCCTTTAAATAATCCATTCTGCTGTTATTCCTCCCAAAATGGATAGCCTCACACTTGGCAACATTGAATTCCATCTGCCAGACCCTAGCCCATTCACCTAACCTATCCAAATCCTTCTGCAGACTTCCGGTATCCTCTGCACTTTTTGCTTTATCGCTCATCTTAGTGTCGTCTGCAAACTTTGACACATTGCACTTGGTCCCCAACTCCAAATCGTCTATGTAAATTGTGAACAACTGCGGGCCCAACACTGATCCTTGAGGGACCCCACTAGTTACAGGTTGCCAACCAGAGAAACACCCATTTATCCCCACTCTCTGCTTTCTGTTATAGTTAACCAATCCTCTACCCATGCTACCACTTTACCCTCAATGCCATGCATCTTTAGTTTATGCAGCAACCTTTTGTGTGGCACCTTGTCAAAAGCTTTCTGGAAATCCAGATATACCACATCCATTGGCTCCCCGTTATCTACTGCACTGGTAACGGCCTCAAAAAATTCTACCAAATTAGTTAGGCACGACCTGCCCTTTATGAACCCATGCTGCGTCTGCCCAATGGGACAATTTCCATCCAGATGCCTCGCTATTTCCTCCTTAATGATAGATTCCAGCATTTTCCCTACAACCGAAGTTAAGCTTACCGGCCTATAATTACCCGCTTTCTGCCGACCTCCTTTTTTAAACAGTGGTGTCACATTTGCTACTTTCCAATCCTCTGGGACCACCCCAGAGTCTAGTGAATTTTGATAAATTATCACTAGTGCGTTTATAATTTCCTTCGCCATCTCTTTTAACACTCTGGGATGCATCCCATCAGGGCCAGGAGACTTGTCTACCTTTAGCCCTATTAGCTTGCCCAATACTGCCTCCTTAGTGATTACAATCATCTCAAGGTCCTCACCTATCATATCCTTATTTCCATCAGTCACTGGCATGTTATTTGTGTCTTCCACTATGAAGACTGACCCCAAAAACCTGTTCAGCTCCTCAGCCATTTCCCCGTCTCCTATTATTAAATCTCCCTTCTCATCTTCCAAAGGACCAATATTTACCTTAGCCACTCTTTTTTTGTCTTATATATTTGAAGAAGCTTTTACTATCTGCTTTTATGTTCTGAGCCAGTTTACTTTCATAGTCTACCTTACTCTTCTTTATAGCTTTTTTAGTAGCTTTCTGTTGTCCCCTAAAGACTTCCCAGTCCTCTAGTCTCCCACTAATTTTTGCCACTTTGTATGTTTTTTCCTTCAATTTGATATTCTCCCTCACCTCCTCAGATATCCACGGTCGATTTTTCCCCTTTCTACCGTCTTTCTTTTTTGTCGGTATGAACCTTTCCTGAACACTGTGAAATGGACTGGCAAAATAAAATAAAGGTGAATAAACAGGAAGGTTCCTTACATAAACCATTCATTCCAGGACTGTCACTGACCTCATCTCCTCTGCTGGTCTTCCCCCCAGTTCCCAACCTCAGTGTCCCAGCCAGGGACAGCCCGCTTCTACCCCCTCCCCAAAATCCACAAACACGACTGCCCCGTACGTCCATTGTGCCAGCCTGTTCTTGTCCCCACCGAACACGTTTCTTCCCATCTTGACTTCATACACTCTCCTCTTGTCCAGTCCCTTCCCGTCGACATTCACGATTCCTCCAATGCCCTACTTCAGGGCGGCACCATAGCGCGGTGGTTAGCACTGTTGCTTCACAGCTGCAGGGTCCCAGGTTCGATTCCCGGCTTGGGTCACTGTCCGTGCGGAGTCCGCACGTTCTCCCCGTCTCTGCGTGGGTTTCCTCCGGGCGCTCCGGTTTCCTCCCGCACGTCCCGAAAGACGTGCTGTCAGGTGAATTGGCCATTTTGAATTCTCCCTCTGTGTACCCGAACAGGCGCCGGAATGTGGCGACTCGGGGCTTTTCACAGTAACTTCATTGCTGTGTTAATAAGCCTACTTGTGGCAATAAAGATGATTAAAGATTATTATATCAACAACTTCCAGTGTCTGGCCCTAACTGCCTCTTCTTTAGCATGGATGTCCAATCCCTCTGTAGCTCCATTTCCCACCAGGCTGATCTGGGGGCTCTCTGCTCTTTCCCTCAACAATCCTCATCCACCACCACTCTCCTGCGTCTGGCTGAACTTTCCTCTCACTCAACAATTTCTCCCCTCACATTCTCTAACTTCCTCCAAACCGAACGCATGTCTGTCTCATTCCGGGGTATGTGGAACATTTGTTTCTCCAGATCCCAGAACTCTTTTATCGATACATTGATGGCTGTTTCGGTGTCACTTCATGTTCCCGTCTGGACCTGGAAAAATGTATCAATTTTGGATCCAATTTGCACCCTCTCTATCACCGTCACATGGTCCGTCTCCGACCCCTCCTTTCCCGTCCTTGACCTTCCTATCCCCATTTCAGGAGATAGACTCACCACTGGTCCCATTGCAAACCCACTGACTATTACAGCTACCTCCACTACAGTTCTTCACACCCTACATCCTGTCAGGACTCTATCCCATTCTCCCAGATCCTTCGCCCCGTGGCACCTGCTCTGATAATGCCAGTACGCAAGACGGTGCTGCTAACATGTCTTCCTTCTTCCTCAATCATGGTTTACCACTCTCTGGGGTTAACAGGGCTCTTTACCCTGCCTGACCTATCACCCGCACCTCTGCTCTCACCCCGAAACTCACTGGCCACGCCTGGGAGATTGTCCCAGGACGCCGTTTAATACTGGTCCACACAAACATGGAGCAGGCGTAATGGTACCTTGGGAGTGTCTTCCAGGCCGGATTCAGGGCAGGGTGACACCCTGGCACTGCTTGATTAATCCCCGGCCAGTATACCGTACCCCTGGCTCGTCTTTCACATTTCTCTATTCCTAAGTGCCCCTCATGAATCATTGATCGTAACGATTTTGGAATTACTATTCTATTTTGCTTTCGCAAAAAAACATTAGTTGCACTTAGCTCTGCTCTGATATTATAATAAGTTGAAGCAAGATGCTTTCAATCATCCCTCGGAGAGATATTTTATTATCTTCTGTAGGATTTCAACTTTAGTGGTTTCATCTCGTTTTGGTATTGACTTCTCCTCGGAGACTGGAAGGGATTTCGTCACAAAATTCACTCGTGCTTGTACGTCCTCGCCCAAACGTTGGGTCCTCTTTCATGTCCGTAGCGCGAGATAACGCATCTGCTACAACAGCGTTCTGTGCCAGTCACTGGCCTTGAAGCAGAGGGAATTGGAAGCCAATTGCCGTCATTGTCTTGCTGCAATAATACCCATCTCGTCGTCTTCTGAGCATCAAAAATATTAACAGAGGTGCTGTAGTTAATGCTTCTTTTAATATTTGCCATTCATGTTCATGTCTGTGCGACCACTGGAAAACAGTGACCAGCCTTGATGGGCATGCTGTTTTCACTGAAATAAACTTTCCTACGAAATTTATATCAAGGATCCTGAGAACTCCTTTTTTGTCCGTCAGACGTGGCATACATAGAATCGCCTTGATTATAGCTTCAGCAGAAAGTTTGTCTCCCTAAGAATGTGATTTTTTTCGACTCCAAACTAACATTTGGCTTTATTCAGTTTCAATCCATTCTTTTTGATGCTTCTCAGCACTTTGACAAGCCTCTCGTCATGCTCTTCTCTTGTTGAGCCCCATACAATAATGTCGTCAACGTATACACTGATGCCTGGAATGCATTCTACAACGTGTTCCATTGCCCTATGGAAAATTTCAGATGCTGAAATAAAAACGATTGGCATTCGGAGAAAACAGTATTGCCCGGATGGAGTGCAGAAGGTGAACATAGAACATAGAAAATACAGCACAGAACAGGCCCTTCGGCCCACGATGTTGTGCCGAACCTTTGTCCTAGATTAATCATAGATTATCATTGAATTTACAGTGCAGAAGGAGGCCATTCGGCCCTTTGAGTCTGCACCGGCTCTTGGAAAGAGCACCCTACCCAAACTCAACACCTCCACCCAAAACCAAGGGCAATTTTGGACACTAAGGGCAATTTATCATTGGCCAATTCACCTAACCCGCACATCTTTGGACTGTGGGAGGAAACCGGAGCACCCGGAGGAAACCCACGCAGACACAGGACGTGCAGACTCCGCACAGACAGTGACCCAAGCCGGAATCGAACCTGGGACCCTGGAGCTGTGAAGCAATTGTGCTATCCACAATGCTACCGTGCTGCCCTTAAGAACAAATAAATCTACACTATATCATTTTACCGTAATCCATGTACCTATCCAATAGCTGCTTGAAGGTCCCTAATGTTTCCGACTCAACTACTTCCACAGGCAGTGCATTCCATGCCCCCACTACTCTCTGGGTAAAGAACCTACCTCTGATATCCCTCCTATATCTTCCACCTTTCACCTTAAATTTATGTTCCCTTGTAATGGTTTGTTCCACCCGGGGAAAAAGTCTCTGACTGTCTACTCTATCTATTCCACTGATCATCTTATAAACCTCTATCAAGTCGCCCCTCATCCTTCTCCGTTCTAATGAGAAAAGGCCTAGCACCCTCAACCTTTCCTCGTAAGACCTCCTCTCCATTCCAGGCAACATCCTGGTAAATCTTCTTTGCACCTTTTCCAAAGCTTCCACATCCTTCCTAAAATGAGGCGACCAGAACTGTACACAGTACTCCAAATGTGGCCTTACCAAAGTTTTGTACAGCTGCATCATCACCTCACGGCTCTTAAATTCAATCCCTCTGTTAATGAATGCGAGCACACCATAAGCCTTCTTCACAACTCTATCCACTTGAGTGGCAACTTTCAAAGATGTATGAACATAGACCCCAAGATCTCTCTGTTCCTCCACATTGCCAAGAACTCTACCGTTAACCCTGTATTCCGCATTCATATTTGTCGTTCCAAAATGGACAACCTCGCACTTTTCAGGGTTAAACTCCATCTGCCACTTCTCAGCCCAGCTCTGCATCCTATCTATGTCTCTTTGCAGCCGAAAACAGCCCTCCTTACTATCCACAACTCCACCAATCTTCGTATCGTCTGCAAATTTACTGGCCCACCCTTCAACTCCCTCATCCAAGTCATTAATGAAAATCACAAACAGCAGAGGACCCAGAACTGATCCCTGCGGCATGCGACTGGTAACTGGGATCCAGGCTGAATATTTGCCATCCACCACCACTCTCTGACTTCTATCGGTTAGCCAATTCGTTATCCAACTGGCCAAATTTCCCACTATCCCATGCCTCCTTACTTTCTGCATAAGCCTACCATGGGGAACTTTATCAAATGCCTTACTAAAATCCATGTACACTACATCCACTGCTTTACCTTCATCCACATGCTTGGTCACCTCCTCAAAGAATTCAATAAGACTTGTAAGGCAAGACCTACCCCTCACAAATCCGTGCTGACTATCCCTAATCAAGCAGTGTCTTTCCAGATGCTCAGAAATCCTATCCTTCAGTACCCTTTCCATGACTTTGCCTACCACTGAAGTAAGACTAACTGGCCTGTAATTCCCAGGGTTATCCCTATTCCCTTTTTTGAACAGGGGCACGACATTCGCCACTCTCCAATCCCCTGGTACCACCCCTGTTGACAGTGAGGACGAAAAGATCATTGCCAACGGCTCTGCAATCTCATCTCTTGCTTCCCATAGAATCCTTGGATATATCCTGTCAGGCCCGGGGGACTTGTCTATCCTCAAGTTTTTCAAAATGCCCAACACATCTTCCTTCCTAACAAGTATTTCCTCGAGCTTACCAATCTGTTTCACACTGTCCTCTCCAACAAAATCGCCCCTCTCATGTGTAAATACAGAAGAAAAGTACTCGTTCAAGACCTCTCCTATCTCTTCAGACTCAATGCACAATCTCCCGCTACTGTCCTTGATCGGACCTACCCTCGCTCTGGTCATTCTCATATTTCTCACATGTGTGTATAAGGCCTTGGGGTTTTCCTTGATCCTACCCGCCAAAGATTGTTCATGCCCTCTCTTAGCTCTCCTAATCCCTTTCTTCAGTTCCCTCCTGGCTATCTTGTATCCCTCCAATGTCCTGTCTGAACCTTGTTTCCTCAGCCTTACATAAGTCACCTTTTTCCTCTTAACAAGACATTCAACCTCTCTTGTCAACCATGGTTCCCTCACTCGACCATCTCTTCCCTGCCTGACAGGGACATACATATCAAGGACACGTAGCACCTGTTCCTTGAACAAGTTCCACATTTCACTTGTGCACAACTTTGTGCTCTCCTCATCCAACTTGAGCGGTCAAAAGCCCTGTGAGGTATCCAGTTCGCTAAAACATGTCGCTCCTGACATCTCACATGTGATTTCTTCTCTTTTCAGAATAGGATAGTGCTCTCTTTTGATGTTTAAATTGGGATCCTTCGGATCCATACATATACGGAGGTAATTATTACGTTTCTTCAGGAAAACCTTGGAGTTCACCCAATCAGTTGACTCTTCGATGTGTCTTATTACTCCCAGTTTCGCCATTCTCTCCAGTTCATTCTTAAGTCATTCCTTCAGCGGAGCTGGTACACATCTTGGTGCATGTACAACTGGTCGTGCATTGTCTTTTAACTGTACGCGATAGGTGAATGGTAACACTCCAAATCCGTGAAAAATTTCAGGAAATTCTTCCAGGATTGCATCCATTGGTGTCTGTTGTGTAGTTATGTTTCAGTCTACAGTATAGACGCTGAGAAAGCCTCCAAATGACTAGAATGAAGGTACATGAGTATTCTTGAACAGTTTGGGTTCAGAGCAGGATTCACCACGCAGGTGTACAGCACTCCTACGGCGAGCGTGCGGACAAACGGCATCAGCTCCTAATACTTTCAGCTCCACAGGGGAACAAGGCAGGGATGCCCGTTAACCCCGCTCCTGTTCGCACTGGCAATCGATCGCTGACCATCGGCATTCGGAGAGCGGGCAGAGAGCATACAGTCTCTCTCTACGCGGATGACCTGCTCCTCGACCTGTCCAGCCCCCTAGCCAGCATGGGAAAGATAACCGGACTCCTTTGGGAGTGCGGAGCCGTCTCAGGTTACAAATTCAACCTGGAAAAGAGCACAATCTTGCCAGTAAACCTGCAGGAGGCATTCTCATTCCAAGTAAAGCAAAGGTACCTGTGGATCCAGATGGTCCAGGCCCAGAAGAGGCTCAATGATGGAACCTCTCCAGCTTGTTGGAGGAGGTGAGGGGCCTACAAAGGTGGGACTCACTCCTTCTTTCGTTAGCCGGTAGGGAACAGACGGTCAAAAGGAGCCAGCTGCCAAAGTTCCTCTTCGTATTTAGATTGGCTCACAAAACACAAAAACACCCTGCAGCAAACAGCCTAAAATGAAAGTAAAAAGCTGACAGACAACCCAGCTCCACCCACACTCTGACATCACTGATAAACACCCATTTCTTAAAGGTACTCTCACATGACAACACTGCGACACCCGGTCCCAGAGGGGGAAAGGACAGTGTATCTAACACACTGTGACACCCAGTCACAGAGGGGGAAAGGGCAGAGTATCTAACACACTGCGACACCCGGTCCCAGAGGGGGAAGAGGACAGTGCATCTAACACACTGTGACACCCAGTGCCAGAGGGGAAAAGGAGCGTGTATCTAACACACTGACACCCAGTGCCAGAGGGGGAAAGGACAGTGTATCTGACACACTGTGACACCCAGTCCCAGAGGGAGAAAGGACCGTGTATCTAACACACTTTGACACCCAGTCCCAGAGGGGGAAAGGACAGTGTATCTAACACACTGTGACGCCCGGTCCCAGAGGGGGAATGGATAGTGTATCGAACACACTGTGACACCCGGCCCCAGAGGGGGAAAAGACAGTGTATCTAACACACTGTGACACCCAGTCCCAGAGGGGGAAAGGACAGTGTATTTAACACACTGTGACACCCAGTCCCAGAGGGAGAGGACAGTGCATCTAACACACTGTGACACCCAGTCCCAGAGGGTGAAAGGACAGTGTATCTGACACACTGTGACACTGTCCCAGAGGGGGAAAGGACAATGTATCTAACACACTGTGACACCCTGTCCCAGAGGGGAAAGGACAGTGTATCTAACACACTGTGACACCCAGTCACAGAGGGGGAAAGGACAGTGTATCTAACATACTGTGACACCCGGTCCCAGAGGGGGAAAGGACTGTGTATCTAACACACTGTGACACCCAGTCCCAGAGGGGGAAAGGACAGTGTATTAAACACACTGTGACACCCAGTCCCAGAGGGAGAGGACAGTGCATCTAACACACTGTGACACCCAGCCCCAGAGGGGAAAAGGACAGTGTATCTAACATACTGTGACACCCGGTGCCAGAGGGGGAAAGGACAGTGTATCTGACACACTGTGACACTGTCCCAGAGGGGGAAAGGACAGTGTATCTAACACACTGTAACACCCAGTCCCAGAGGGGAAAGGACAGTGTATCTAACACACTGTGACACCCAGTCCCAGAGGGGGACAGGACAGTGTATCTGACACACTGTGACACCCAGTCCCAGAGGGGGAAAGGACAGTGTATCTGACACACTGTGACACCCGGTCCCAGAGGGGGAAAGGACAGTGTATCTAACACATGTGACACTGTCCTGGAGGGGGAAAGGACAGTGTATCTGACACACTGTGACACCCAGTCCCAGAGAGGGAAAGGACAGTGTATCTAACACACTGTGACACCCAGTCCCAGAGGGGGAAAGGACAGTGTATCTAACACACTGTGACACCCAGTCCCAGAGGGGGAAAGGACAGTGTATCTGACACTCTGTGACACCCGGTCCCAGAGGGGGAAAGGACAGTGTATCTAACACACTGTGACACCCAGTCCCAGAGGGGGAAAGGACAGTGTATCTAACATACTGTGACACCCGGTCCCAGAGGGGGAAAGGACAGTGTATCTAACACACTGTGACACCCAGTCCCAGAGGGGGAAAGGACAGTGTATCTGACACTCTGTGACACCCGGTCCCAGAGTGGGAAAGGACAGTGTATCTAACACACTGTGACACCCAGTCCCAGAGGGGGAAAGGACAGTGTATCTAACACACTGTGACACCCTGTCGCAGAGGGGGAAAGGACAGTGTATCTAACACACTGTGACACCCAGTCCCAGAGGGGGAAAGGGCAGTGTATCTAACACACTGTGACACCCAGTCCCAGAGAGGGAAAGGACAGTGTATCTAACACACTGTGACACCCCGTCGCAGAGGGGGAAAGGACAGTGTATCTAACACACTGTGACACCCCGTCGCAGAGGGGGAAAGGACAGTGTATCTAACACACTGTGACACCCCGTCGCAGAGAGGGAAAGGACAGTGTATCTAACACACTGTGACACCCAGTCCCAGAGAGGGAAAGGACAGTGTATCTAACACACTGTGACACCCCGTCGCAGAGGGGGAAAGGACAGTGTATCTAACACACTGTGACACCCCGTCGCAGAGGGGGAAAGGACAGTGTATCTAACACACTGTGACACCCAGTCCCAGAGAGGGAAAGGACAGTGTATCTAACACACTGTGACACCCCGTCGCAGAGGGGGAAAGGACAGTGTATCTAACACACTGTGACACCCGGTCCCAGAGGGGGAAAGGACAGTGTATCTAACACACTGTAAAACCCAGTCCCAGAGAGGGAAAGGACAGTGTATCTAACACACTGTGACACCCAGTCCCAGAGAGGGAAAGGACAGTGTATCTAACACACTGAGACACCCGGTCCCAGAGGGGGAAAGGACAGTGTATCTAACACACTGTGACACCCAGTCCCAGAGAGGGAAAGGACAGTGTATCTAACACACTGTCACGCCCGGTCCCAGAGGGGGAAAGGACAGTGTATCTAACACACTGTGACACCCGGTCCCAGAGGGGGAAAGGACAGTGTATCTAACACACTGTGACACCCGGTCCCAGAGGGGGAAAGGACAGTGTATCTAACACACTGTGACACCCTGTCGCAGAGGGGGAAAGGACAGTGTATCTAACACACTGTGACACCCGGTCCCAGAGGGGGAAAGGACAGTGTATCTAACATACTGTGACACCCGGTCCCAGTGGGGGAAAGGACAGTGTATCTAACACACTGTGACACCCTGTCGCAGAGGGGGAAAGGACAGTGTATCTAACACACTGTGACACCCGGTCCCAGTGGGGGAAAGGACAGTGTATCTAACACACTGTGACACCCTGTCGCAGAGGGGGAAAGGACAGTGTATCTAACACACTGTGACACCCGGTCCCAGAGGGGGAAAGGACAGTGTATCTAACACACTGTGACACCCGGTCCCAGAGGGGGAAAGGACAGTGTATCTAACACACTGTGATACCCGGTCCCAGAGGGGGACAGGGCAGTGTATCTAACACACTGTGACACCCGGTCCCAGAGGGGGAAAGGACAGTGTATCTAACATACTGTGACACCCGGTCCCAGAGGGGGAAAGGACAGTGGGCGGGTTTCACGCCGCTCCAGCTCCCTTCCCGGTGCCAACCCGTGCATGCGCCATTTCCTCGACGTACCGTCCCCGACACAACAGGGCGCGGGGGTTCAGAGGCCGGCTGCGTTACAAAATAGAGCTGGTGCTGGAGAGGACGGCCCCGATCGCAGGTCAGACCCCACTGGAGCCCCCCCCCCCCCCGGTGAGGGAGTTCCCCTCCCGCCGACCCAGCGCGCAGAGTTCCCGCCGGCTGCGAGCAGGTGTGGACGGCGCCGGCGGGAATCTGCCGTTTCCGCGCGGATGCTCGGCCCATCAAGGCTGGAGAATCGCAACCTACGCCGTGC